>NC_139804.1:16915436-17415436 GCF_963457635.1 Microchirus variegatus
TGCCCAGAAACACTATGAAGATGCACCAAGCACCTCTTTTAAAGTTGTTACAGTTGCAACTCTTATTCTCTCTCTCTGTAATTGTATTATGAAAACAATATGTAGAGGAGGAAAAGTGTGTTACCTCCTAAAATTTTGGGCCTCCAGGCCAAAGGGGGGCTCCAACACTAAACAATCTGTTTTGATTCATCTATAAATAAACTACTATTATTATTTTATTAGTAGTAGTATTCCATTATTTTCAGTGTATTTTAATGATGTAAACAATGAAACAATTTCAATTGGATTTAAAATGTTTGTTCAATGCATAAAGCTGTGTGTTTTTCGTTTTGTTCTGAAAACAATAAAAATTATCTTGGTAATGAAAAAAAAAAAATGCGCAAAGTAAGCACAGTTTATTTGGCACATTTAAACAACAAGACACTTCAAAGTGCTGTCCATGAAATACATCAAGAGAAGAAACACAAGGTAATGTCAACAAAACAAACGTGTGTAAATCATGACAAATGCATTGAAATATAATAAAATACAGTAACAAGACATGACTAAATATCCTGAATGAAACGTCGAAAAGGAAATGCTCAGCAGAAGTAGCCGCCCTTAGCTCTTTATTTTCTCAGGTGGTAAACTGTGATTTCATGTTTACTTGACAAAACAATGAGGCTCAATAACATAAACATAGTATTTATAGTCAACAGAAACTTATAATCTGTAGAGCATCTAGTCTACTGGCAGTATGTATGTCATTTATCAGATGAATACACGCAAGCACTATAGGAACCAGCCTGAAACATGTGGACTACCAGTGGGAAAACCAGGAAAAACAGTTTTAATCCTCTTAACAAAAAGCTCACCTAATAAAACCGACATCTGCTTAAATATTCAACATTTTATGAATATGTTCTCGTGATTTATCTTGCCATTAGGCAGTCTTTTCAGACTGGAAACAGATCTTTGTCAACTGCTCACTTCCTGCACTAAACTCCATGGAGAAAATCATTGATTTTTACATAATGGCACACAGGAGTTGTTGACCCACTGGTGCCTCATCAGTCATTTCAAATGTGTTTTTTGTGACTTTGTTGTTTGAAATCCTCTGTTTAGATTCTTGTAAATGACTCAAACTTATCAAACAACACAGCGATTATTAACCAGCAGCTGTCACCTGACCTAAATATTTCGATTTTCTCTGTTGATTTTGGTGCAAGAGACAGTCTATGTGCTTCCCTGACATTTTCTCAGTTTATTTATTGGTTATTAGTTAGCCTGCTTAACTGATTTCATGTATTTTACATGATTTGTAAAATCAGAAGAGCATCTGCTTTTTGTTCTCTCACTAAATACTCCCAAGAGTTCACCTTCCACAGAGACAGAGGCCACATTAACAGACAGAAATTATTTCTTCAATGGGCTCTACTATTCTTAACCATAAGTGGCCACAGGCAAAATAAATATGAACATTGCCACTGGTGCCAAGTATAAATAGCCCTTGGCAGCAGAAGTTCTACAAAATGGGGTTTGGAACCCCGAGGATTGGGGAGAAAATTAGGAAAAATTTATACTCTCACCACTCCTTTTGCCAGAATCTGTCCAATGGAGTCTGTGGCCAACATGCAAAAAAAAAAAAACAGGGGTGTGTGGAGCTAAAAGCCAATGATGAAAAGACACAAGACAGGGTCTTGGTTGCCAAGGAAAAGATTACCAAATTGAGATATTAAAACACCATTTCAATTCACCATGAGTCCGAATGGAAACATAAAAAAATGTTCCACTCTCATAATTTTATGTGGCCATGGGGCAGCCAGTGACCAAGGGGGAGGGAATTGGGCTTGTAACGCAGGTTCGTTTGGGGGTTCAAATCCTGGGATAGGTCAAGGGCTGGGGGTGCCCCTGAGCAAGGTCCACACTCACGACAAGACCATTTCTGTACATGTACGTACACATTTGGAAAATGTATGTTTCTTCACGAGTACAATGTTGAGCTATCGAGACACCATTAATGCACTTTGTGATGATCGGAAAGGACACGAAAATCATGTTTTCATCGAGTGGTTTATTTTGTACAGTAAGGTACATATTATTTTGCATTTTCATAAGGAATAGTACCAAACACAGCCTCAACCGTTCCATTTTTGGCACCCTTCTTTTGAGGTACCAGAGTAAAATGGCGTTACACGACGGTCGGGGTGGAGCTAGACTGACTCCTGCTAGACCGTAACCTTCCAGGGAATATTTACACCAATCACAAATGAGTGACGACTTTCTGTCACACAATCAGCTGCATTTTGTGGCTGGTGTCAGTCGAGCTCCACCCTGAGCTTACCATACCATTTTACTCGAAGGGAAGTGTGCCAAAAAATGGATCAGTTGGGGCTGGTTATTGTGGTACTATTGCTAATGGAAATGCAAAAAAATGTACCGTACAGTACCAAACTGGACCGTTCCACTCAGTGGAAACGAAGCTTACAGCGGGTACAAAAAGGTTGGGAGCAAGCACTTGTACCCTGTTAGGTACTTCTATTTTGCTTCTATTTTGCTTACATTACTATTTCTATTTTGAGCCTGTACCCAATCACCATTTCAACCAAATCAATGAGGGAAAAATGCTGTGTGTGTTCACTACTGGTGTGTAAAAAAGGATGGTTGAAATGCAGAGATCACTAATTGGTGTGTGTGTAATTAAGACAACTAATTCATAAACATATTTCCAATACAAAGCTATTGGCTTAGAACACATTCTCGGAAGTGTGGTCTGCATGGGACAGTTGATGAATTCATGGCTGCTTGGGGTGGAAACAGTTGGGAACTTATTCCTATGTTCATTTCTTTCTTTCTTTCTTTCCCTTTTTTATAAACCCGTTTATCACCTGCCGCCTTTAATCCATGCATGCTGTTTTCTCTTTCTCTCTCACTGTCCCTCCTGCTCTCTGTTGTTCTTTTGAAGTGTCAGGGAGTCCTGTGGTTTTCAAAGGGTCAGAAAAGGACAGCCCTACTGCCCTGTAGCGAAAGGAGGCCGCGGGATAAACGTGTGGTACCACCTGTTCTCACTGCTCTGTTGACACCGTTGGTGTCACTGTACTCGCACCTCGCCATCTCCACCCCTGCCGCCTGTACATGGTTCCCTCTTGGTTTACACACACACACACACACACACACACACACACACAGACTAACACAGCAAAATGTATGAGTGATTGAGCAAATGCACCCATTCGAGGTAGTGCTAGTGCCTGTATACACACTTAAAGGAACATGCACAGTACTACTGCAGGACCCCCTACTGTCTGACACCCATCACACAGAGATAAACCAAGGAGTCCTGCTGCTTAAAGCCCACTGTTTCATCACACTTCACATTATAGGGGACTCTTTCTAGCTCAGAGACCAACCAGCAGGGGATGTTTGGTGGAGAGGAAGGCCTGTGTGATGGGGAGAGTGAGACAATTGCAGGTCCGGGGTCACACGGAGAGTTGAGAGAGGCAACCAAGAGTCCCTCAAGATGAAAAAAAAAAATGAATTAGCCTTTCAATTGATAACTAGAAATCAAACCGCTGAGAGTAGCAGTAGGGAAGTTTAGGAAGTTCCTTCTCATTCAGCTCCAGCTTCCTGCCCTGTGGTACTGCAGGGCAGATCTCCCTAGATCTGGAGGGGAAGACAAGTTCGAGGAAGATGACCTAAAACTGGACATCACCCCCGAGTCTGATTCCACCACAGCCAGCTGCTCAAACTTCTGTATCACTCTCCTCACAGACTGGAAGGGAATCTCCCTGTGCCAACGGCTTCCAACAGTAACATGAGGTCCTTTGTATGTCGAGTCCTTGCTGAGGAAGATGTGCGGAGGAGGAGGCAGGCAGCAGCGCAGCCTCAGGCGGCCCTGGCCCAGGCCCAGAGCTGGGAGCACACCAGTGGCGCTGAAGCGGGTAGGAAGCGTGGCCAGGTGTTCGTGGGTCACAGGGTTGTGGAAGCTCAGAGCCCCGCCTCCAATGTTGAGGAATACCCCAAGGCTTTTGATCTGAGGCGGGACAGTGCGGATCGGCTCCCAGCTCCCATCATACACGACCCAAAAGGACCAACCCTGCCTTTCCAGCCACCAGCCAAAACAACCATCCGATGAGGTCACACCTGAGAAAGACAAAAAAAAATGGAAGTTAATTTCAGCAGCATTTACAGAAAAGAGGAAATTTATAACAACCAGGTCCCTGTGAAATGGAGTAACTGACAACATCAAGTGAAAACCAAGGACTTCTCTATCAACCTTAGATTCCCAGTTTTATGCTCATAATCAGTGCTGGCCATGCGCCACCACCTCAGAGTAACCTGTGATATTCGTTAAAATGTAAAATGTAACAAAGCCAGTGTCTCTTTTGTTTTTTTATTTTTTAAATTAAAGGGCAGTAAAATCACAAAATTAGCCTGATATTAATTTGCACTTTGTGGTGATACTGAACTTGAATTAAACAAGTAAATTAGTTTAACGACTTTGGCTTCTAAAATTTAGAGCAGATGTGCAGATGTGCACTACATGAGCAAATCTTCAACTCCAAAATAAAACCAAATAATTGAGCTTAACACTATTCAGATATCTAAATATATTTAGATTTATTTGTTAAATATTATGTTAAAATGTTTTTTTTTCTCCACACACTATTGGGCAAGCAGCTGCTTAGTTCGCTTATGCCTTGGTCAGGCCTGTTTGTTTATTTATTTGCAATATAAGTATGTATGGTTCGGGGGAAATTCTAATTTAATTGTCCTTTGGGTAGTTGCCTGAATCAATCTATAAGCAATATAATTTTTGCTTCACTGTTCAATATGCACCACAGAAGTGATGTCTCTGTGTGATTCACGTTCCAATATCTGTTGATACATCTTTTATATGATCTGGGTAGAGATTCCCATTCATCCATGTAAACTAGTTGCATGTCCAACAAGTCTAGTTCAGTTGTTTTGTTATGTGGTTGTATGAGATACTGGCTCTCACAGAAAACATGGATGTCATCAGGGACAGAACAAAAAGCAGAGTTAAAACACTTAACAACAATAATATAAGAATGTGTTCACTTTAAACCATTACGAGAAAGCTGAGGTTTGCAAAATGGTAACTTTTCTGCACCCAAGACCATTTCCAAATCGGTGTTTTTAGCTTGTGACAACACAAGAGCTGCTGATCTACTGCCGCCTTGTTAGCTTAGTTCGTGTCACTTAATATTTCCAAATGGAGTATTTCGATCACTGCATGTCATAAGATAGAAATATTTGAATTTATTGATGGATTAACAACAACGATATTGGCGACCTAAGCAGGTGTAGATTTTATTAGGTGGCCCATTTGTTAATTTCCCTACTGTTCCTGAAGGCAATCATATCATCAGTGAGAGTGTCTGGCTTTAAATGAATCCACAGAAATGATAATCAAGAAAGTTCAACCACACTTAAAAAAAAAAGCTAATGTATCGCTTTAAAATGCAAATGAATATAAATGTAATTCAACTAAGGGATATGAAGTGCAAAACAAGTTGCAGTATGTGAGACTTGGTCCTGTTCTTCGACAAAAGGCACTGGAATTTTTTTTCTCCCAAAGTTGCTTAACCCATGATAAATGTTCTGTCAGTGCTCTAAACACTTGGTGGCACTATGACCTATATAGTTGTTTGATGACGTGTGTGTGTGTGTTTAAATGGGCTTAAACAAGCACAGCCTTGCTGACTAACGGTGAGGGTTTCTGGAAGCAATAAGCAGCCTGGCATCAAACCAACCCGCACAAACTGAAGTGACTTCTTACCAATCCTGTACATGGAGCTGTTACAGACTTCCACTTCCCAGTAATATTGTCCCCGTGCTATCACAACATCTCCACACACTTGTGGGAGTTCCAACCCAGATGTCCTCTTTGACCTTTGCACCTTTTTGCCTGGAGGGTCGTGATAGGTGACAGTGAGGGAGCTGTTGGAGAGACGGAGGGATGTGGGGACACTGGAAGGATCCAGAGCAAAACGCAGTCCTAAGGAAAATAAAATGAAAGTAAGAAGAGAAGGTTTGTGGTTTTTGTTAACAATAACCAAACATGTCATCTATCATGACACACACTGTAAACTTATTAAACATGTTTTGTTTGAGAATTAAAAACATCAAGTCTGACTCCACACCAAAGACAGAACTCTCCATGTCCTCCTCTCGCAGGTCTATGGCGCCATCCACTGGAGATGTAGCAGCACTGGATTCTGGGTCAAGTAAGGAGAGTGTACACAATACAATAGGTTGACGCCGAGAATTATGTGGTTCATTCTTGGCTGGATCTCTCAATCATCATACTCACCCTGTAAACAACTGTGTGAGCTTCCTTCTGTTGAATTTCTGCAGTGTGGAGGCTGCTGTAAGTGTAGCAGCAGAGGTGGAATGAATGGAATTATACATAAAGGGACAGATGCATCACAGTATGAAAACACATATCGTGTCATGAAATGTCCATCTGTGTAGTAATTGTACTGTGTATGCGATGCTTCATACTATCAGTGATATCAAACACATGAAGGTTTTTATGCATTTAGTTAGTTTTTATTGGATTAAAGGGACAGTTCAGGTTTTTTGATGTGTGGATATATGAGGTGTTTGCCTCCCTCGCTGAAAACATGGCTGCCAGCAGGGACACAAAGAAAATCCCATGCCTACTTACAGTACGTCTACAATATCTTAACAGTATGTGTGCTAACTTATGATATCTTTAGACAGCTTATTTCCAATAGAAACTGAAGTCACTGAGTCCAAAAAGAAAACCAACATTTTTGCATCAAAGCAAAAAAGGAGTTGCTGGCCACTGCCTCCAGCTCAAATATGTTATTTTGTGATTTAAGCATAAAATAATAATCCTCTATGGACTTTGGTGTGGGTGACTGGGTGGTTGGCAAACTTCAGTTTTCACCTGGAAAAAAGCTGTTAACTAAAACAATATATATTTATCTTTGAAACACACTCATATTGCACAATATATTTCCATGAGAGGAGTTATGTTTATGGCACTGTAGTACCACATCAAAGCATATTTCTCTCCTGAGTTTGGATGTCTCACCTCCACAAGCTGAAGGTGATCTTCAGATCGTTCCTCCTCGGAGTGAATTACCCTGCTGATGTGCGCCGGACGCACTGAAGGATGTTTTGCTAAACAGGAAGTGGCAGATGACCAGGTCCTGCATGGCAGCTCCACAGTATGTCGACAGCTGGGGCACAGCACAGAGCAGACAGGCGGACTGACACTGCGGCGGTGGAGAGGCTGACCTGAGCTTCTTTTCTCTCCAGTGGCTACACAGTGACCACACATGGTGTGAGAACAAGGCAGGATCAGGACCTCATCATTCTCTTGGTTGCAAGATGGACAGGTGGAAAGTGATGGATGATGATTATATGTGTCTTTTTCCTCATCTTCCACCCTTTGTGCCTGTCTTGGCATTATTTGGCGTCAAAAGTCTTAAGCCGGGAGTCACTGCAAAATTCTGTTATGTCCTCATAATGACAAGAAAGATTCTTGAATCTTGATTCTTCTTGAAGTCTTCGGGTTTCTCCATTACAGAGAATGTTATTCTCCATTCACTACAAGGTCAAGAGAGTAAAGAAGGAAAAAAATCTTGCTGCTAACATACTTTCTACTTTTAAAATGTCCCACAACATGAATAAATCAGTTTTACAACGTGGAGATAAAACTGTTTATCCTGGAAAAAAACAAGGCCCCAGTCGGAGCAGAAACATCAACAATCCACTTTATCCACAAAGAAACACAATGGTGACATCATATTGTGAAGATATCCTGTTTGGTAGCGAATCACATGTTGCGTATGTTTTCAGGAGTAGAGACATCCCATAGTGTCAAAAAAAAATGACAAAGCTCAGTGTTCTCGAACCAACAAAAACCACAAGATGCAAAAACCGGAGTTGATCCCATCCCCTCTGTTTCCCAGCTGAATATTGTGTGTGAAATAGGAGAAATGGCCTGTGTTAAGATAAAAGAGAGAGTGGGAGAGACTGAGGAGCCCAGCCTTTCACAAAGTACTCAATGCTTGGGGTTACCATGGTGATGGCTCTTTCCGTACGGACGCACAACGTCGAGATAATGGGATGCAAAGGACCCTTGTCCTGTGCACAGACACACACACACACACATGTTCACATATGGAAGAGCTCATTAATGGCATGAGCATGAGGCACTCATGACAGACAGAATAACAGGTTTTTTCACTTTCTGGTGTGGATTATCCTGATCCACTCTCAGGATTACATGGACAGATGTGATGGCTCATTGTCCTCATTGCTGTCGCCAAAACAAAATTTTGTTATGTGTACACATAATGATAATAAGGAATTCTTGAATCTTATCAGTGTAAGGAGTGCAACTAAAGTAATAGGTCATCTGGACATGGATGCTCAATCTCTCTTAAAACATGGCTGCCAGTGGGGTGAGCCTGTTGTTCAGTCACTGTTTTTATTTAAGGTGTTCTCAGCCTCACATAAGATTTGTTGTTGTTGCTTTTTTTTTTTTTTTTTTCAAATTTAATAAGTGAAGTCAATCGTCATTCCCAGCATGTGTGCGCTTAAACTAATAATAATGATGATAATTAAAAAATAAAAATAAATAAATAATAATATATATATATATATATATATATATATATAGAGAGAGAGAGAGAGATAGAGAGCAAGTGTTGACTTGTTTTTTTTATTTCCATTTTTTTTTTAGACTGAATTCTGTTTCCTTATTTGGGCTTTTGAAATTGGACCCCGACACAACAATGTGGCTGTAGCGCCCTCTGTGGGTGGTGTGTGAGAGGTGCAGTGTCAGATCACATTCGGAATGAAATTTACGTGGTCCTGCTTCGATGAAGACTGTGACGATAATGTTAGCAGCTCCTGTTTCTGGTAATTAGTAATTAGAAAGCTATTGCCCTATTATGAATGAGTCTTTGCAGATTTACAGTATTAATACAGCAGTTTATCAGGGAAACTATTGTTATTGTTACTTTTTTATTCTGTTTTGCTCCTGTAACAAGTGAATTTCCACACTGTGGGGTCAATAAAGTCTAATCTTGAAAAAAATCTTTAGATCTACAGCCACATGTATGTACACAGAGAGCTGTTATCTGCATTTATGAAATACAATATGGAAGTATTTACTTTTTTAAACAATTCCTCTATGTATGGTAACTACAATATCAATGCTAACCAATGTTTGAAAACAGTCACAAATGTCATCTCATTGAACAAATTATTTTAAACTATTGTTTTTTGTTCTACTAAAGCAAAAACATTGATTGCAATGCAAATTATTAATATATGTCAGATAAAATATCTGAGTCACATATGTATTATCCACATGTGCTATTTGTGTTCACTGTATTTGCTGGTGACCTCTACAAATATTTTTTGGGGATCTACATGACCTCATGTCTTCATATCAATATATATATATACATACATATATATAGATAAATCATTTATAAATGCAAATGTTTTTATGAGTTAAAAGTGCACAAGGCCACAAAAAAACAGGTATAAAAAACAGTAATAAAGTACATGATATCAAGGCAGGAAGGCACTGCTCCAAAGCGAACCCTAAAACAATTGATGCGCGTTCACGTCGGGCGCAGTCGATTTGCGGCACGTTGTACACAAAGAAGTGCAATGCTGCCCTCCACAGTTTTAAATCCCGAATCTCATCTATTCACAGTCTTCCGTTCATACTATTAACTTCCGGTAGGCTGTACACTGTTGGCTGTAATGTTGCCATATCGCCCTGTCGGTTTTATTCTGAAAGTCCAAACCGGAAGCAGTAAATGTGATTGCGCTGACTTGACGTCAATGCGTCACATGACTTTCTACGCTGTCGTCCGTCAAGGAAATCATCCCGACCTGCTGGAGCTTCTTAAGCAGCTTGTGTTGAAAGTAACTGAGATTTTTTTTTATACTTTATCAAGGGCCTATGTAGTTTGCTACGTCCGTTTTTCATTTGAAGTCATTTGTATCACTAACGAAGGCACTTTGCTGCTCAGCGATGTAGTCAGGTGAGGTTAACAAGTTGGTTCTTGGTCACGCGTCACTGAGAAACCCGTTACTAACTTTGTGAGACAACAGTCAGAGACGGTAGGTGAAGTGAAGTCCGTCTGTATGAAGGAGTGAAGCTGCTCCACATAACAGCGGCCGTAACATCTCACCTCAACATGGCAGAGCGGACACCGCTTCTCCACTACCGCCTCTCCGCCAGCGTCAATGAGTCCGAGCCGAGGTCGCCGCCGGCCGGTCAGCCGCCGGAGCAGCAGCCGGGGAACGGCAGGCAGAGGAGCAGCCACCAGCAGCACCAGAATCACCACCAGCAGCAGCAGCAGCAGCAGCAGCAGGAGTCCAAACTGTCCACCTTCTTTGGAGTGGTCATCCCCACACTGCTGTCCATGTTCAGCGTGGTGGTCTTCCTCAGAATAGGTCAGTTCACGCAAATCACTGCTCACCTTCTTTGTGTATTTATTTATCTGATTATTTGTTGATTTATTGATAAATAAAGTCATTAAAGAAAGTTATAGGAGGAACAAAAAAAACAACTTTTTTTTTTACCTAAAAGTTATTTAGGTAAAAATATTATAACTCATAAACGTATCGGTAATAACATTTGTTATTTATTTTAGTTTTAGATTTGTTGATCTTTTTTATATATTTAAATATATATGTATATATATATATATACATATATATTTTATTACTATTATTAGTTTTTAAATGATTCTGTATTTTTTGTATTTTAATGCAAAGTTCACATTTAATTTCTTTTTTTTTTACTTTTTCAATTTAATTTCAGAATTATTGAATTGTTAAAACGACGTAAAGAGCAAAATGAGTAAAACCAATATTCTAAATAAGTCAGGATTTAAAATAAAATTGATAGAAAGGTGTGACATCATAACTAAAAAAGTTATTATCATCATCATTCAACTCTATTATCCTACAAAGGGAAGTTTGCGCGCAGCAAAGCAAGGTCAGGCACATCATCATTAAAGACAAAGTGCATATCACTGTATACACATTACACAAAACATGTTGTACAATGTATGTAAAATGCAAGATTTCATTTTCTCAGCAGGGACTCTGCTCACAGTGTCAGGGTTCAAAACAGCAACCTGCTGTTTTCAGACGTGAACTTGGCAATATATCGATATTTGATCCATAGCATGACTTGAGACAAGATATGGTCTTAGATTTTGGATATTGTCATGTACTGATAAAAAAAACAAACATTGTGAATAAAATTAAGTTCAACTTGTCCAACTTTAGGTTTATTATAAACAATCTAACTATTGAGTCAGCAAAATGAGGTTCTACCTGGAACCATTTGCTTCTGAAAAACCAACGTCAATTTCATTGTTTCTAACACGCATAAATACATCTCCTACATTTAAAGGGATACTTCACTGATTTGAATGTGGCTTTGTATTGCTAGAATAGCAGTAGTATTTTTTAGAAAATGTGCTTCCCTCCCTCAGTTTCTCACTGAGTTGTAAAAAAATCTGTTTTCTATTTTTTTAAAATTTGCCCTGTTGTGATGCAAAACGCATCATTTGACTCACAGTAGAGCACATTTGGATAAGGGAAAACAGATTTTTTTACAAGTCAGGGAAAAACTGAGGGAGGGAAGCACATTTTCTAAAAAATACTACTGCTATTCTAGCAATACAAAGCCACATTCAAATCGGTGAAGTATCCCTTTAACAGTAAAAAACCAAAGAAATAAAATATTATCTGAATTGAAACGTAATAATGAGTGTATTTTAACATCATTGAGTAATAGAGATCATAAACAGAAGATGCGCAGCTTTATATCCTCATATATCGGGATATAGATGAAAAATATCTACATATTATTTATAAGCCATATTGTCCAGCTTTACTGAAATTTTGATAGTTATTAACATTGTGGTATATATCGATCAAATGATATAAGATAGTATAGGATGATAAGCTTTATTTTCCCATTATAGCACATAAATTGTATTTCTGATGAACACAACAGCAGCTGTACTGTAAGTAAAGAAAGATAATCTCCTTTCAAAGTACATTTGTGGACTTGTAAAAATCGTGTCATTTGGAAACTTCTTAGCATGCAGCCCAGATTTCTGATTAGTTTCATAATGATTTCTGGATTCATTTTTCGGGAAAATTTACCGTAAAACAAAACAAAAAAAAAGCCCTATTTCACAATGTTTAAGGAAGTAGAGAAAAATGCCACTATCTCCTCCCTTAATGCACACGTGTTCCAAAGGTTAATAGGCCATTTTCCATCCCTCCACAACATGTCATGGAAGTCATTTCAGTTCAACAACTCAGTATTGTTGTTTTTAAACCTGCCAACACAGACAAACCTCATTGTGTGCATGAATTGGGGGCGGGACTAGATAAGCTTTGCTTCTCCCGCTGTCCCTTTCGGTCATGTGTATGAATATAAATGATGATGTATGCAGATGTTGATTACTTGTCATGCCCGAAATAAACGATTCATTCATTCATTCATTCATTCATTCATTCATTCATTCAATGGAGCCTTTTTTGTTGCTCTCATCTGATTTGATGGAGATGAACTCAAATGCAAAACGGGAGTATTTGTCACTAAACAGGGCAGTGCATGCATGACATTTCTTACATTTCTATTCATATTAAAACCCTGATTATCTCACACAATTAATTCTCCCATCAGCAGGGACACATTTACCTCTTTATTTATGTTTACCAGGTAAAAATTTGGCTTGTTACCATAGGGTTGCCGGTTTGATTCCAGACATAGGTCAAGGGCTGAGCTGCCCCTGAGTAAGCTGTCTTATCCCCACTACTCCCTGTGTGCGATGATGTGCTGCCAACTGCTCCTGTCTCTGGTTTGTGTGTTCACTACTGATGTGTAACAAGGAAAGTTTAAATGCAGAAGTGAAATTCTCTGATTGGTGTGTGTGTGTGTGCAAAAAAATTCTAACCAGGCACCTTTTGGATGGCACTAGCTGTCAGTCACAGTGTCTGACCCAGTACACGCTGTGCTTTATCATCTCTTTTCCACTAAATGGAGCAATTATTTACAAAATGGATATCTGAAATTTGTGATTTAGACCTTTATCTCCTCAGGAAACTGATGTCATAAATCAAGTTAAAGCTAATTTCCCCATCGACTTACATACAAATGGACCTCTTTTAAAGATATATATATATATATATGTATATTTTTAAGTGTAGTCATGTAGTCTGTGTTATATCACCGTTAAATAGTCTGTTCTCTCTGGAAACCAAAGTTTGTCAACATTCTCCAAATCCATCGAGAAAATCAAAGATTTCTACATCACGGCACACAGGAGTTGATGATATACTGCTGCCTCCATCTCAGTTCGAATATGTTATGTTGTGACATTGGAGTTTGAAATTCTTAGTTTGGATTTACCTAAGTGACACAGATTATCCAAACACCACAGCAGTCGACCATCAGCACGTGTTTCCCCGTGAGCTGAAGGCACACATTTTCACTATGAGGTTTGGTAGAATGAATGGTTTTACAAACTTCAGGTTCCAGTCAGAAAAAGGCTGTCTAACAGCTTTCAGTTGGTTCTACATTGACTTTACTTTCTGTACCTGTTGACTGCATACTTTTTTTTGTATGGTCTATAAATTACAGAAGTTGAACAATATATTCTCTTATTGTGTTTTAAAATCTTTAGGGAAGTGCAACTTACTGGTTTCTGCTGCTCAACTCCCTCTTCTGTTTATCTGGGAGTCAGACCTAGGTGTAGCAAAGGAATGGTTCTTGTTTCAGTAATAGTTAGTCAGATTAGAATATGAGTAATCTCTGTCCACACACCACAAGACTAAAGGTCCTGTTTTCATATGGTGGTGAAAATAAAAAATCCTGATGTGAAACTAGTAATCATAATGCAATATATACCAGGTTTCACGTGCTCTCAGAGCTGCAGAAATTACGTTTATGGCTTGTCTCTGCTTTGTTGTCTCAGTTACTGTTGTTTGAGTGTTGCACTTGGTCATTTATCCACCCTTTTGTAACTTACAGTTGTTTTCCGACTCTCCCACATTTCCCTCCACCTTCCCTCCTCCGATCTCGTGAGACGTCAGCTGCTGCACTCGCACACACACACACACACATTCTGGTTTCCATGACTCCAGAGGACATTATATTGACATACCTTAATTTCCTGGAGACATTACTTTAACCACCTTTACTATACCCTGTAACCCTAAAAGCAGGTCTTACCACACCCCCCCCCCCCCCTCCAAAAGGCCAGTAAAGTTGTGAAGACCAGGCCAAATATCCTTATGTTTTAATCATTTTTTTTTTTGGTCCTCACAAAGATACACGTACAAGAACACCCACACGCAAATACTCAAATAGACACATAGGTAGGACTGGACAATAAATCATTACTGAACCAGTAATTATCATAATGTTTATCAAAATAATGGGGATACATTGAGTTTCACTGCAGCCACTCACACCATTTCTTGCTTGTTGTCGAGTCTCTCTGGCCTTTGTCTGATCTTCGTATTGAACCTGACTGAGATCAAGTGACTGACTCAGCCGGTCGAGGATATTCCACCTCATGGCTGTATATTTGTGGATTATCGTCCTGCTGAGGGATTAAATTATTGTCCAGTGAGTTTTGCATTTGGCTGAATGCATTTGGATTAGCATTCATCCCGGTGCTTTTGTCAGCACCAAAATCAATAACTGCCAGTGGGTCCGATCTATTAGCAGTGAAAATGAAGAAGAGCCACATAAATAGAGCTCCCACTTCTGTTGGCAGTCAAACAGTGTTCTGTATCACCGAATCACATCAGAACCAGGGTGTTATGAGCTGTTGCATTGTTTCACCACACTTCCCCCGTCTATTATTTTCATACAGAGGATGTTTGTTGTTTGCGTCAGGGCCAAATAACTTTATTTCACGACTTGGTTTGTATTTGTGTGTTTTTGAGTTATTTTTTTTGTCTGTTTTTTTTAACCAGGAGTTTGCATATTGTAGCGAATCTTCCCAAGTTATGACCATGAAGTCTTGGTTGTTGCTGCTGTGAAAAGGTTTTTCTCCACGGTGTAAATGATTTTCTGCACATTTCGAGGATTTGTCCTCCTGATGTAACTAACTAATGTTTTTCTTTCTGAACATCACTGTTTTATTTCCTTTTCTTGGCCACATGATTCCGGCAAGTTTCATTTATGAAGCTCTTTTCTTACACAAAGGTACATTCAAGCTGCTGCAGAGAGGCATTTAAAAAGAATATAGAGGCAAAAGTGAAATCAATCGACAGAAGACAGAAGTTAAATATCCTGACAGCTTGTGGAAAAACAAGAAATTCATCCATTAGATGAGTAGAATAAAGAAGATAAAGATATATAGGTAAATAATATTGAGTTAAAGAGACAAGTTAAACAAATTGGATTAGGTTAATGGGTTGTAGAATAGTTTTAGCACTCGTGGACAGATGGTACCAGAAGCACTCACCATTGTGTTTTGCAGGGTAAAAACATTAAAACATTATCATGTCTGTCATGTGCCGTGGAGCAGCTCCATAAAGAGATTTAAAAGCAAGCAAACAATTTAAAATAGATCCCGTGTCTCACTGACAACCAGTGTAGAGGCAGGGTTGATGTGGGCTGATGTTTTGGGTTTTTGTCAGAACTCTTACATTGCCTGTTTAAAGTCCATCGCAGTAGTCAATTGTACTGGCGATAGAAGCAAAAATCTATTTCTTTTTGAGGTGATAAGCATAGTATTGATAGGTATTGTCATTAATATCTGATTGGATTTAGCGGAGTGAAAAGTGAGTAAAACCAGCCTTATTTTATACATTCAGTCATATTCTTCTGCCTGACCGTAGAGACGTCTGAGTCTCCACTAACTGAATGAATTTAAGTTTAAATTAAGTTTATGCATGTCAAGGATTCTTAATTAGTTAAAAGTTGTCTTGAACCCTCTTCCGACAAACATTTTACTCAGCTTTCTTGATTTTTAATGATTTTTCTTACCTTTTAGAAGAGTTATTCATGTTCCTGGTGCACATACATCCACCCAGATCTCAACATTAAAAAAAAAAAAAAATAGGAAAAGTGACAGGAGTTATTTTAACATGTGATTCTACTTCTACTAAAATCAGTTTTTCTTTGTGTCCCTGCTGACAGCCATATTCCCTGTAAGTATATCTGTGACCAGAACCTTGAAAGCTCACAACTTTGTTTCATCATAGTAAATGTAACCATGAACCCAACGCAGTGTAGTTTTATGAGGCATTACATGAAAGGCTACTTCTTGCAGATGTATTACCACTGTGACTTTGTCGACTTTTGTCTGGTCATTTTGTGCTCTGGCAGGTTAACACTTTCATTTTGAGGTTGTGAAATATGCCTAGGAAAGTTCTCATCATGAAGTAAGAGCCCAGCATGCTTAGAATTTGCATATGCTTCTGCATTTATGGGCTTTTCCCAGGAAAGTCACACTTCTCTTTTCAACCACAATGAAGCTGACCTCAAAGTCAGAAGTCATGATTTCAAACAGCTAATTTGTGTCATCACATTATTAAGAAGGTTCTACTGAACCAGGCAAAACATAAACTAAAGAAATGTATACTTTTGTTAGACATTGACTCTAAGTTAAGTTTTTGTAACAATAAACCTGCACCCTTAACACATTGATAGCATAATTGCTGCATATACTAAACATTATGATTACACATTAAACTGCTATCATGTAATTTTGTTCTTTGTGTGTATTGATTTTGTATCACAAAAATTGTGTAAAGTGTACATTCTCAAAGATGTGTGAATTTTAAAAGTTTCCATAGCAAGTATATTCAAATGTATTTACACAATAATGTATAAAACACATTTACCTCCATATGCACCCTCTCAAAGAGGAATACTTTTTGTTTTTTCTCTTTCCTCCTCATTTATGTATTATTTGGTTTTCTATTGATATTATAATTTACTGTCTTCATAATTAGGGCTGGGTATTTCCTATCACCACATAATACAAAATGTATCACGATACAGTGACCACAAACTTTTTTAACCCAACCCCCTTTATTTTCTCGAATGGAGGCATTGTTTCAGTTTTTCAGGAAAAGTATGAAGCATCCTGTGATGGGTCCAGCACTGCAAAAAAAAAATGAAATTCAGCCATTTGAGCATCTTTCCTTGACTTAAAAAAAACACCCTGTGTTTGTGTTCATCCAGGATTTGTGGTGGGCCAGTGTGGACTGTACCAAGCCATCGGCATGTTCCTGGTGGCCTACTTCATCATCTGTATGACGGTACTCTCAGTGTGTGCCATCTCCACCAACGGAGCCCTGGATGCTGGAGGAGCCTATTGTATCCTTTCAACCCACAAAAACTCAACATTTTGTTAATTCATTTTCTACCACCTTTATCCTCCACATGAGGATCACAGAGGTCTGGAGCCAATCCCAGCTGACATAGGGTGAAAGGCAGGGTACACCTTGGACAGGTTGCCATTCCGTCACAGGGCCAACATGTATGCATGCATGAGATAAACAACCTTTCACTCTCACACTCACACCTATTTAGAGTCAATTTAGAGTGTCCAATTAACCTCATCTGCATGTTTTTGGACGTAGGTGGGTGTAAACTGGATAACTCTGAGAATCTGGAGAAAACCAACGTGCACATGGGGAGAACATGTAAACTCCATTCTGAAAGGTTCTTTGTTGCACTGGGATCCCAACTGGTGACCTTCTTGTTGTAAGGCAACAATACTAGCCAATACACCACCATTTGGCTCTGCTAGTAGTTTCATAAAAAAAAAAAGAAGATCTAAACGTTTTCCAATAAGACAGCATAACAAGAATAATGTGATTAATATGTCAAGCAGACACATATCTCTTGGGATGAACTTAATAATAGGTGTTTCAGAAATAGTATATAGTCCATGAAATGTACAGTATAGTCATATACATGTAGTAGTATTCACAAGACAAATCGTTAAAAAACCTTTTTGTTCATAAAAGCTTTCCAATTTCAACTTTATTGTTCCCAAGGGGAAACTTTGTGGCACAGCAGGGTTTCACACATAAACACATAAAACATATCAATACAATAAAAAGAGCAACATTATAAGGCACACACAGAAATTATCAGGAATGATAATGACGATAATGTGTCCAGTGCAATGACAAAGAATCATATTACAGTACACATTAATATTAATAACTAGAGGGATTATTCCTCTTTTGGTTTGTCCTTTGTTTTGTTTGTTTCCTGCTATGTGAAGTGGCCATGGTTACATTGAAAGGCACTAGACAAATCAAAATTCTTGTTATCATTTATAAAATAAAAAATGTTGTGCATTGGTTCCTTATAGTTTACTGTTTTTACAAAGCCAGTCCCTTTAAGAGCGATCAGAACACTCTGTGGTACCTTAACCCAGATAATGTTTATTCCAGATTTGGATTTCAAGTTATTAATAAATATATGAAAAGAAATCTATCTATCCCGAAAGGTCGACAATTGTAAAAACAACCACAACCACTATTCATGGCAGAAATAACAAGTCCATTATATTCAGTCTATGGGTTCTATAAAGTGTATACATTGTAATGTGTGCATGCACAGCAGGGACATGCAATGTTAAGTAAGGCAAATTAGACCAAACCAATTTTTTGCTCTTTCATTCAGTCAAAACTTGTGCACTTCGATTCTCACGTCCACAACCAATGGATCTGTCTGACATAACTTAATTTATGCCCTTATTAGTTCTAGTCTAAATATTATTTCTTTGTTGACTGAGTGGGCCACATGGTTGGTGTAGTGGTTAGCATTCTTGCCTTTGCAGCAAGAAGACCGGCGTTCTTGGATCAAGGAGTGGGGCTTTCTGCATTTTTAATGTTCAACTTTCATGTTCTCCCATGTGTGCATGGGTTTTCTCCCAGTCCAAAAACATGTACGTTTGGGCATTGGGCAAATTGTACACTGTGTACAACGAACCATCACTGACATGCATCCTTAATCAGTTTCACTTTTGCAACAAGAGCAGCTCTTCACACTGTAAGCAGATGCGAATGACTGGAAAATGAGCGAGGAACAGAAGAAAAACACAGAAAAGGAAGATTTAGAGACACTGGGGATAAGGGACATTTGTTGCTCAGTTTAATTCCCTTATGTTATAATGAATTTAATTAGTTAAATGCCCTGCTCAGTTCAAGAAAGGATTGTTGCACACATTTTTTAGCTTAGCACATTAGTGCAATCACCTCATTACAATCAATCACACAATGTCACAACGATAGACACAGTATATCAAATTCATAATGTCCTCCTTCCTTTTTTTTGTACATCCCTCATTTAAACCTGCCCGATATAAGAGGATTTTTCAAACCTAACTTGATTTTTAAAATGTGGGAGACCACAGAAAACAATAATAATGAATGTTTATGTTTGAATCGTGAGAAAGCTCAGACTAGATGATCCAGTCAAGAGTCAGGACCTATTTCAGGGAGGAGATTCCAGGGATTTGAGATCTCACAGAATCTCACGTGATTTAACGTGACTTCAGAATATAAACAGACATGGAGGCGGAGTGTCGGAATCGTCAGTTTATAGCTGGTCAACTCACTCTCACTGGTTACTGTAGGTTTCAAAATAGTCATACGTTAAACAGAGATCATGTGCAATAATAGAGCCCTGAACTGTCACTTTGTGTCAAGTTATTATTGTGGTTTGAGCATATAGATGAGTCTGGATCGAGGTTATGTTTCCATGCATGCAATTATTCATGCCAGTGATGACTTTGTTTTGACTTTGTCCTTCTAACAAAACAAGTGAACTTCACCTTAACTTGATTCAGACATGATCAGCCGAGCACTGGGTCCAGAGTTTGGTGGAAGTATTGGCATCATGTTCTTCTTTGCTAATGTGTGTGGCAGTGCTCTCTTTGTACTTGGTCTGGTTGAGGCCATTCTGGGCACTTTCGGGTTGCCAGAAGGTAAGTTTGATTTTTTACACCTTGTGAAATGCAGCATGGTAGATTGAGTAGCTCTGAGAGTGTTTCCTGGCCAAAGGTTCCCTGACAGGAGAGTTTGACGAAATTCATTAACATCATCTTCTGGGCATTTTCCTCTTTTAGATGGGACTGTGGCCACTTCTGTCTACCAGGTCTTGCCATCAGGCTACTGGTGGTCTCTGCTTTACGCCACGGGCGTTGCTCTGCTCTGTCTGCTGGTTTGCCTGGTGGGAGCCCACATCTATGCAAAGGCTACCTTCGTCATATTCCTGGTGGTCATTTTTGTCCTGGGCACCATCTTCGTCAGTTTCTTTGCAGTTGGGCCTCGCACCATCACTCTGCCCAGCTCTGCCGCAGTCAACCCAGGGATAAATGGAACAGACCCCTTGCTTCCCACCACAGCCAACTTCACCGGCTTCAAGTTGGACACGCTGCTTGGGAACTTGTGGTGTAAGATGGTCCATATTCTCTACTAAAGTCACTTTTTTGTCTTTGTTATATATTTATTCCCTTTGTTCATTTTCCTTGGCTAGGAAATGATAATATGACTAAGATCCACCATGAATCTTGTAGCTTAAATCCATATAAAACCCAGGAGATTAGGGAAAAAATGGGTGTCAGCTGTCTAAAAAATTGCTCCACTGGATTTCTTCAGTTGTGCAGAACAATTAATTGAACACCAAAACTAATTAAAGCATTGCATTTAAAGCGGACCTAGAGTGTATCTGCATCATTACCTTGTTTAAGAAGCCCTGAAGGTTCAAAACAAACAGTTCAGCCACTAAACTGTGTTTTATTGTAATCTCG
Organism: Microchirus variegatus; assembly: GCF_963457635.1. Lineage (NCBI taxonomy): Eukaryota > Metazoa > Chordata > Actinopteri > Pleuronectiformes > Soleidae > Microchirus > Microchirus variegatus. The sequence continues at coordinate 16,936,268 of NC_139804.1, forward strand.
GGCTCAGCGAGATCTCTGAAAAAACCCGGTCCGGTTACGTAAACAACGGTTCTCCGGAACAGCAGATCGTCCTGCTCCAAGTAGTAGTCCGGGTACATCCGGTTGCGTACATTGAACCGCAGAAGAAGAATAACGTCCGTTGTGGAGGTGTTTCACGAGCGACAGTGTCTTCTGACTCTGGGTCTGACTCCGGGTCAAAGTCATAAAAGGGACTGCGGCGGGGAGTCGTGACAAAGCTATTTTTAAAGAGTTAAAACAAGCAGTGCATCCACCGTTCCAGAGGGGGGAGCTGCGCTTCTGAGAGCGGGTGTGCTGAATATGTCACGTCCGGGTACTGGCCAATCACAAGACAGTTGGGAAGCCGGGGTGAGAGTTGAGTCTGAAATATCGCGGCTGGGGAACAGCGTCAGAAAAGAGGATTTCTATCGGCTCGTTTACATTAACTAGGAGGTTTTTTACCATAAAAACAAGTTAAGGTACAGTATGTAAGTAGACCTCCATAACTCACATATATGTGCAACAGGACCACTCTATGTGAGCTTTAATATACATTTTGGAATTTACAGGTTAACATTGTTATTGTTAGAATGGGATTGTAACAAAACCTCACTGCACTGTAAAGCCACATTCAGACTTTTGTTTAAAAGCAGTTTACAAACCAATGTTTTCAGTCAGAAAAGTCTACGATATTTAGACTTAACAATGTGTTTTTTGATTTTATTAGGTGAGCATTTGTAAAGCGGATAAAATCTGTTTTCCTTTGTGTCCTGCTGGCAGCCTTGTTTCCATGACTGAAGTCAATGATTTACTGCTTCACAGTGCAGGGATTGCAAAGAGTGCAGATACAGTACTTTCTACAACAACACTTAAATACCTGAATTATCACTTGACGATTTGCCCCATACAATGAGCCATCACCTCACCAGCATTCTATACTGAATTCATTTTACTCGAAACCCCAGTGTGCAAATGGGTGGCAGTGAGTGCTTTGTACTGTTGCCTAGCATGCATGTGTAATTTTATTTTTTTAGAGTTCCTTCTCCCATGCTGTTGGCAGAGACAGAGGCTTTGTCTGATGTATAATAGACCTTGTCACAGCAGCCAGTTTAACATGAAACAGACAGTAGATCAGCACTAATCACATTAATCAAGACTTTAACAGAACCTTCATGAAGATGATTATTAAACGCCTGTCGATTAATGTGAAAATGGCTGCCATGAAAAGGCCTGTTACAGATATTGTGAATGTTCTCTGGCTCTTCTTGTGGACTTGGGGAAACTCTTTTTGTAGGGACTTGTATCCAAACATGTGATTAATAAGCTAAAGGCCGTAACTCAGGCATGCACCCAGACACGTGAGAATTATTACTCACAGCAAGCTCTGCATTATCCTAAGATCTGACTAAAAGGATGAAAACACAGATGTAAAATCATTGTTTTACATGTGATTTGAATGAACTCATATATAACAGGCTATTTTAAAGGTCCAGTGTGTAGGACACAGTATTCATTTAAGGTGAGATGAGGGATATTCTGTTGGTTGCAGTATGACACTGCTATATGCGATTAAAATGAGAACATCACTGAGAAAATCAGAATTTCCAGCATGCGGAACACAGGAGCTGCTTGTCTACTGCACTTAGGGTAAACTGAATGAAGGAAGTCAAACACACATAATAACACCTACAGTAATGACTGGTGGAGGCACCAGTGGATCAACAACTCCAGTGTGCTGTGATGTAAAACTGCTGATGTTCTCTAAGGACGTTCGCAGCTACACTCTTAGAAATAAAAGTGCTAAGTAGAACCATATAAGGTTCTTCGGCTTGTCCTCATAGGAGAACCCTTTTTGGCTACAGGTAGAACCTTTTTTATAAAGGTTCCACCTAATGTGAGTAGAACCTTTTTATAAACCTGGAACCCTTTTGGAGGGTTCCACCAATAACCCTTTTAAAACCCCTTTTCTATCTCTTTAAATCCTTCACATAGAACTTTTAACAATGAAAGTTAAATTGGGTTTTTGTAATTTAAGTTGCTGCTCGGAGATTTGTTGAACAGCTTCAGCGACTTTAACTGTTGTGTTCTCTCCCCACAGCTGATTACACGGTGGATTACACTACAGGAACTATGATGACCTTTGCCAAAGTTTTTGCTGTGATGTTCAACGGCTGCACCGGCATCATGGCTGGTTCTAACATGTCAGGTAGGGTGTCAGTAAGGTTTTTGTGCGTATGTGTGATTTTCCATCTTGCACATGTCTTGGCTAAAACTGTCCGTCCCACAGGTGACCTGAAAAATCCCAGCTATTCCATCCCTCGTGGTACCATCACTGCTGTCATATTCACCTTCATCATCTACAACTTGCTCTGCGTGCTGGAGGCGTGCTCCTGTGATCGGTCAGTAACACATTTACATACTCTCTATCTCTTCTCTCTCTCTCTCATTTACACACACATGCACAGACACATACACATGCGCACAGCAAACAATGAGAGAAACGTTCCATAATTGAACATAAATCTCTCACAGATCCAAACAAGTTAATTAAAGCTTGGAGTTGAGAAGAGTACTAGTGCAATGCTGTCGAAAGCCAAATGTTCGCATGTTTTGTTTCGAGTTAGTGTTTATCACATAATGCAAACAGGGTTAGTTTTCCGCTTCACCAACCAGATTTGGAGCATCAGCAGAGCCTGATTTCCAACTCTATTCATTCAAAATGAATTGTTTCACACACCAGGTGCAAATAGGGGGGGAAATAATGAAAGCACATGACTGTGTGTGAGAAGTTCCTATGGACAACTGGACATCTGTCCTTTTCCCGTTCTTGACACTCATTCATTGACAGCAATTTGCCTCAGTCTAACCCTAACCCTAACTCTTATAAAAGTAGAATTTGGAAAACATGCATCTAAACATTCAAATGTTACTTTGGTGTCTTTTAGCCTGTTTTGGCTTTATAGGCTATGATATCAAACCCCGGTTTCCTGTGGTCGTTCCATGCATTTAAATTTCCAATTTGATTTGATTTCCTAAACTGCACATGTCACACGTTTCCTTATAATGAGCTGGTAATTGCATCTACATCTATGCACTCTGTCTCCATAGTAGCATTATCCTTGTATGTGAGTGGCTCTGAGACATTTGTAACTGGATCCTCGTCATAGTCAGGTTAAAGTAAACTCGTCCATCCAAAGTTATGGCTTCCCGTTCTCCTCAGACGTCCAGTAGATACACACTCACATACTGTACTTTAGTAGGGACCAAAGCAGTTGAATGATGCCTCTTAAAATGTCTGCACTAAACTAAGTCCATATTCCTGTGTGTGGGTTGAGCCGACTGAGTATTGTCCGACACTGTTTAAAAATTGCTGGATCAGATATTGGACGGATTAACATGTAATTTCAAATCTAATCCAAAAAAACCTATATCTATTTAATCCTTCAATATACAGTATACAGACTGTAAAAATGTAATCAATAGCATTTTAGCTGAGTCATGTTTTAAGCTGCTTAGAATATTTGGTCTCAGAATTATAGTTTAAAAGGTGTAAAACAACTGCATCAGACTGATATCGCTCTGGTAGATACTTGAGAGATTGTGATATCGGTATCGGACACAAAAAAGTGAAAATCGAGCCATCACTATTCAGAACTGAAAAATCCTCTTGGATGAGAAGTAACAGGTCTTCAACTCAATTCAAGTAAGTCCAGTCGCCTACAGCAAACCACAGAAGAAATTCATCCTTAATAAGTATCACATCCTGTGGGCTGACAAATTCAGAGGAGATATATTTTTCATCCCTTTACACTCACTTTAAGTTTAGAACTGCAAAAGTTGCTTGTAACTTTTCTCCTATTTATTTGTCTTTGCTGTCCTCCTATCTATATGTATCGTTCTGTCTGTGATTTGCTGAGTGAAGGAGCTCTAAAGCAAGTGTTGCTAAGGTGCCGAACTGACATGACAGGTCTATAAAATAGCACTGGAGATCAATACTGCCATCGTCTTCAGTGCCACACTCCCTGTATCTGCCTACCACACACACACACACACACACAAATCCTCTGTGGCGATATATATTCAACTCACTGTCTCTCTCTTGTACTTTCTGGAAGCACACATTTATCTCAGTTTATTACACCACACGTATTACGTAGGTGTTAATAGATATACTGTAATATGTAGGTCAAGTCAGGGAATAAAAGACCTTTATGTGTGTGTGGGGGGGAGGGGCAAATAAGGGCTTGGGTCAGTGTTTGTGTTTTGACACGAGACCACGTAAATACCGAGCCCGCACTCATGACCCAGCAAAGAGGCCACAAGGGTTCCCTCACATGACGTGGGTGTTTGTGTGTGGGGCCTTGTTCACACTTTAAATTGTCTTTTGTGGTATCACCAATCCACAGCTAGAAACACAGTTGTGGAAACAGCGAGACTCATCATATGGATCCATGCAGGTGTGAAACGTGGTTAATTTACCTCAGTGAGCACTTCTGCAGTTGCCAGGGTGTATATGTATTGTTGAATAGCTCTGGTAATTTCCATGTAGATGGATATATTTCCTGAAACGATGGTTTGTCTGTGGCCCCACCCGTGTTTGTTTGCCCACTTAAAGCCCAATTATGACTCTTACAGGGCCCACATGGACATGCTTACTATTATATACAATAGCAATTAATAACTGGATAACAATGTTACGTCATAATGGTTGAAATAGGGCAAAGGTGTTCACATTCAAAAATAGCATTCATCGTATTTCAAGATTCAAGATGTTTATTGTCATATGTTCAGTTAAGACAGACATCACACTGCACAATGAAATTCTTAATTTGCACGTCTACTTAGTCACAAAACAAGTAAAAAATAATATCAGACTCCTTTGGAGTCAGATGTACAAATATACCTTTCTCCCACTTGTTCGAAGCAGATCTTTCGGCTCCGGAGTTTGGGGCCAATTCCAATTCCTATCTTAACCCTCAAGCTCAACCCTTATCTTAACTGGCCCTCAAAACCAAGTGTTGAGGGTTATTTTGTCACTTAGAAATGGGACACCCCTTAAATGCAGATACGTCTTCAGACTGTGGGGGGCAGAATAACGCGAAAGCTGCGTCCAGTCTGTCAACTCCAAAAAAGAAGAAGAAGAACACATTTACGTCACGATTATTTATTACGATTTGTCAGTCAAGTTATTAGGTTGTCAGTTAGTTATAAGATGATACTCATACAAATACCACAACCACGGACATATTCAGCTGACAGTTACCACACACCACGGCTTATTGAAAAGTAAACCAGAGCAAACGATCGCGTGTGCGCGCCGGCTATTGACAAAAGATCGTAAAATAAAAATAAACGTTACGCAACAATGACGTCAGTAATCCATAATATGGGCCTAAACTAAGATAATACAATGTTTTTCAGAATTTTTATATCTCTATTAACAAATAAAATACTTAATTTGTATCGCACTCGCTTCGCTGCTTTCGACGCCACCTTTCTTATGTGAAAACACGCAATGCATTCTGGGTAGCCCTTGCTCCCAAGGGTGGTCTCAATATTCTCAAATCTCAATATTGAGGGCGATACAGCCCTTAAACTTGCCCCTCAACTTAATTTTTCTGAGAATCGGGACAGCACTTGCACTAGCGGGAGATTTTGAGATTGAGGGTTAAGATTGATGGTAAAGCAAGGAATTGGAATTCACCCTAAGTCTTCCTCTCTCTAATACCTCCTGTTTTGACTGAAAATCCAGTTTAGAAAAATCCTTTAGTTTTAAGATGTAACCCTAACCCAATTTGTCAGAACAAATTTAAATCAGTGTACTGTTACACACTTTTCGGCGCTATCCCTCCGCCCTCTGCGTAGAAGAAGAGCATGCAACCACATGCACCTGTTACCCATTGTGCCTAGCACTGCCCCCCACCAGTGTGGCACGGTACTTTCTGCCTCACCGTGCATTTTCACTTCACATTTATGGCCGTTCAGAAAGACTTCATAGGTCAAACACATTTATGAAATATATTAGACAGACTGTGGAACATCAGCATGTGCACTACATGTGTAATCGAACATGTATATTGGCGATATAAAGAGAGACTGCAATGGGCATGCGGCAACTGCCTGCGCCAATCAGTGTGTGTGGCTGAACTCACCTTTCTCCCATTTGACCAGGAAATGCGTGAATTCAGCAACCATAGAAATGTTGAAATCACACAGAAAAGAAATGTATAGAACAGTCAAGTAGACAAATTGATTTTCTCTTATCATTGTTAGAATTTTACTTATCAGTCGGTTTCCTTTATTTTTTCCAAGTAAAATGAACTTAAAAATGAACACATTTTACAATATGGATGTACAGAGGCATGATTTGAACTTCAAATGTTATCCTCTGCCTGTTTATGAAGTAAGTCATTTATTTATAATTCATGTTTTTTTGGGGGCAGTAAACAATTTTTAAGTTCAAGAAAACATTCTTAAGTTTGGGAATGGCTACAGCAGATATACAATGAGTGTTGTGCTCTTCTCTCTGCTTCCTGTAAGCCATTAATCAAATGGTAATTTTTGCAAAACCACTGACTCCATGGCCTGAAAAAACCCCAACAAAACATATCAAAACCAAGTCCTTTGGGGGGGAAGGTGAATAAATGCAGAAAGTGTTATTTTTCCATCATACTTGACAGCACAAATCCACCTAAGTGTGTGGTGCAGTGGTTTCACTTTCACTACACATGAAATCACTTGAAACACATTTGACATGCATTCTGATGCCAGGTGCCAACTGCAGCTGGATACAAAAAGAGATCACATGACACACAAGGTCTCTCTCTCTCTCTGTATGTGTGTGTGTTTGTCAACTGCATGTCATGACCTGTACTGTATGTGTGAAAGCTCATGTCTCATGTGGACCCTCTAGTCATATGACTTACAGTATAGAGGAAAGTCTTATAGAATTCCTGTTAAAGAGGCTGTGTGGCCAAGGGAACTGTGGTGGGGGTGGTGTAGAAAGTGGAACTTCTACTTCCTCAGAGTGAGCAGACTGTCTAGTTGTGAAATACAGAAGATGCACAAATCCCAGAGTATGCTGAAGTTTCTTATGGCAGAAATATCATCTTTATCTTATCTTCAGTTAGCTTGCAGCCATTTGGTTTATTGCGGCTGACCTGGAACTGAACTGATATGAGTGTTATCTTTGTAGTGAGACAACAAAGACAGGAAAGAAATCTAAGCACTTCCTGGGAAGCACTAGGGTAATTGCTACCAAGAGGGTATTTCGTTATTGTGCACTCTGTTTATAATCAGTACACATGTTTGACAAGGGATTTATGACTTACATTGTTATTTCTAATGCTGGTTACATAGGCAACACAGCCTAGTGACAGTGACAGTGACAGTGTCCCTAACAGTTACTTTTGGTTTTGGTTTTGGTTACTGTTATACAGATGCAGCAGTTGCAAGAAGCAAAAAAGGACACAGCGATTTTCCATTACACTGCTCTAGCACGACTCGACTCCATTAATTCACAGACCTCCTCAACGTGGGTGGGGTCATGAGACTGTGCAAAATGTCTATATATATATATATGTTTATATGTGGCACAAACACACACATTGTTTTCAGTGTACTGAATCGGTTTCTTTTCAGTTACAAAAAAAATCTGCCTTTCTTTCACATCTGGAGTCAAATATCATAACAGACAGAATATGTCTGTGACAGGTGGTAGTCCTGGGTTCAAAGTGCAACTCCTTATCACCTGTCCTAAAGGGGGTGTCAATTGAATGCCTTTCTTGAACTGAATGCCACAAAGACTTAGGACATGCACATTGACTTTAGACATAATGTCTGTAACACTGTAAAAACTAGTATAAATGGTCAGGAAATTGAGGCTGTTAAAGAGTTTAAGTATTCAGGGTCTATTATTGATGATAAGTTGTGTTTTGAGCCAAATACTAGTCTGCTTTGCAAGAAAGGCCAGCAGTGCCTGCATTGCCTTAGGAAGCTGGCCAATTTTAACATGGACAAGATGTTGATGACCCTTTTCTATAGGTCCTTTGTTGAGTCAGTTGTCACCTTCTCCTAAATCTGCTGGTATCGGTCCATGTAAAACAGTGATGGAGCTTATTAAGATGAGCAGCCATATCACAGGTTCTAAGCAGAAAGAAAAAAACAAAAAACTCTGTACTGTACTATTGCTGCACAACAAATTGCCACATTGGGAGACAAATAAAGTAACTTGACTTGACTTGAATTTTCTGTCTGTCCTTCTCCAGCCATAAAAACATTATGAAACCGGAGCAGCGGGCCATATAAAAATCTGACCAAGGGCCATGATTGGAATGAATGCAAAGCAATATGTCAATTTACTGTTGTGCTTAATGGGGCTAATATTAAAGGTGCCATATGTAAGAATGTGGCCAAAAACGGTTACTACATTCAAATGGGAGGGCAACTAGTAAGAGCTGCTTCTCCCATGGCGTCCACTTTTGTTGACTTGCAGCTCGCTCTGTATCTATACGTACGTATCTATAAGTGATTGTCCTTGGGATCTTGGTCAAAGTCAGTCTTTATAATTTTCTTTCGTGAACCAGAGATCTTGGAATTTGCATTTCCTCGGCATCACGCCATTATTCTGCATTGAATCTCACGCCAACGGCAGAGAGAGAGACGGTGGACAGTGTCCACAACACCATACTACTCAACATGTGTTCTGCATAGGCTTAGTCTACGTACATCAAGCAATGCAGGGCATGAAACAGTAGGTGGTGTTGTAACAAACAAGGACGACATTTACCTAAATATCAACTTAACTGCTTTCTTGCATAAAATTCAAGCACTTCCAATGACCCATGTCTATTTAGGGTTTTCAAAAAAACTTTCTATGATTTCAAGGACCTGTGGGAACCCTGTGAAAGTGAAAAAGAAGCATTTGAGTTGACTCCTCCACTGCCTTACTATGAATAGGGCATTTCACAACAAACCACCCACTAAATTAGGAACATATAATCCATCTAAAAAAAAGTGGCAGGAGTGGTCTTCTGCTTCTTCATTCACACTTGGTCTTCCTCATACCTTGATTGTAACCAGTGGTTATCTGAGTTACTGTTGCCTCTATCATTTTGAACCATTCTGGCCACGCTTTTTCTGACATCTAGCATCAACAAAGCATTTTCTCCCAACAAACTGCCACTCACTTGGTATTTACTCTTATTTGGACCATTTTCTATTTGCACAGAGATGATCTGTGTGAAAATCCCAATAGATCAGCAGTTTATACAACAACCATGTTCCTATCAAAGTCATTTAGACCCTGTTCACACCTGGTATTAACACCCATCCTCAGTGATCCGATCACAGCCACCAGTACAGGTCTGAACTGTCATCATGAAGGTGTCTTCAGATGCGATTAAAGACATTACATTTGGAGGTGTTTTGAGGACACATTGCTGGAGTCCTTGCTCAGGACTTTGCACATGGGTACCCTTTTTTTTAAGATGGCAAGCTATTGTCCCAAATCACAACATCATGATACACACAATTTTGAATTGGTAGACACATCATTTCCTATTAAACTTCATTTTGAGCACATCATTTTAAACAGTATGCCCTTAAATCTGAACAAAACATTAGAAAAATCAACAAATTTGTTTTGGGACCAGGGTTTGGTAACCACTGGTCCACTTCCTCTGCTCACATCCTTTTATCAGTGCTGCTTGTTATAGTTTTTTACTCTAATTAGAGCTCATACATAATGTTATTAGTAGCTCCTGCCACAATATTAACAGTGATATTTATGTAATTTATTTTTGTAATGGATAAAACCTTTTTTTGGTGCAAGGACAGCTGCCTCTCGTTTACTTGCACTTGCATTTTTTTAAACTTATTCCTGTTATTTTTGAACAATAATTTGCTGCTTGTTTTTATACTTAATGTAACCATGTGATCACTTCTCTTGTGGAGCCTGATTCATTCACTTCACTACTTAAACACAATAGTGTCATTGTGCACTGTGGAAAAAGAAAGTCACCGGACATATATCTGACATGTAACTCGCAAGAATTCACCCACTGACTGGCCAGAAGCTACTATCAGGAGATTAGAAGTGGGCCAATAGTGACTGCTCCACTGTTGTGCAATATTTTTTTATTATTCAACTTTCATTTTGTTATAATAGAAAGGAAACAGGAGTTTGCATGCTGTAATGTATTTTATATTCTGCTTGCAGAAAATCATTTACTTTTACTGCTGTTTCTGCTACATTAGGCCAGTTCACTCACAGTAACAACACAAAGCATCATAAACAATACAGAAAAGTGCTTAATAAAAGTTTAGTTATCACTTATAGGGACATTTATCATAGCAGAATAATTCATGCAGCATATTTTCTCTGAAAAAACAGGTCTAGAAAAGAGGAGAAATCTGCCCACTTTTTATGCGGCAGGATTTCCAGGGGCAGCATTTTGTTCAATATAATCATTGTGATTATTTAATAAAAATGTGTTTGATCAGTGAAAAGAGAAAGCAAAACACTGTCATGGAAAAATGACCCTGCATTACACGTATCACCCACAACCAGCTATTATACCAGAGCCAAAAATCACACGGTCACCATCAGCAGCTGTTTTTTTGTCTTTGTCGTGCAGCTGGGGAAGACAAATACATAATCGTGTATTCAAATATAGTTTATTTCACTGATGTTATTTGTCTGTACAGCACAGGAAAGCATCACATTTGACACTAAGTATATATCACATCTATACATACATGAACACATAATTCACATTTAATTTACATAATGTTGCATGTCTTCTCTGGAATCAATACTTCATGGATCATCTTCTTTTTCCTGGTTTTTTAGTCCTTCTCTTTTTGCACTTCATTAAGTACTTACACTCATGGACTTCACCATGGTTTAGTTTGCTAATGGATGATACATGATCATTTAGGCCTTATAGATTAATCAACTAAGTTATTCAGCAACTATTTTTTTAATAATCGATTCATTGCTTTGAATGTTTTTCTTTTCTTGATTATGGGTCTTCTAAACATGAATGTTTTTTCTGGTTTCTTTGCTCCGTATAACAAATAAATAATTTAAACTGAATATTTCTGATTTGTGGACTTAACAAGTTTTGAGAACATCATCATTTGATCAATAGATTGATTGATTATAATAAAAATAAAAGTTAGTGCATAGTCATATAATACAAATAATCAACATAAGAACTCACAGGTTTGCACAGCTATTTTCTTATGGCAGCCAAAACAAAGCAATATCCCCAACTTTAACAATAACCAGTTAACCTTAACCTAGACACAATTCTAATCTCAGCCCTAGTTCCTCAGCAATTAGGTTTTATCAGGTTTTGGTCACCAGGTCCTAAAGAGTTAATAAATACAAGAACACCAAAGTAAGAAAAAACTACAACACTAAACAAGAAAGTACACACTGGAAATGTGTACATACTTAGAAGGTATGAATGTGTATACAATTAAACAAGTTTATGTACTGTTGTTTTAGAAACGTTTTTGGTGTCAGTTTGTTTATGAAAGCAATAAGGGGAAATTCCTGACTTGTCCAAAAGGTGGCAGTCCTGCTCTCTTCACAGTCAGCTGTGCTGCCCGTTTAAAAATGGAAGATTTAATGAGTGACAAACTAACCTTTACAAAAGGCTCTTCTAAATTGCCACCCTTGGCAAATTGCAGTTCTGTATCATAATTTTGAAGGCAAAGCAGTTGTATTTAAAATAAATGTCAGGGAGGTGGGAGTGGCCGCTGAAAATGATTATACTGCTCTGCGAGGGTCCCTCTTCACAGACACCTACTCGTGTCAGCGCATGTGTCGATCTCTGTGCCCTCGCTCAGGTGTGACACTGGGATCGTCAGTGTGTGCTCATTATAACGAGGGATGAGATAATTAAACCGAACAGAACTGACGCCTTCAGTCACTTCAGACATTGGTTTTAACATCAAATACAGCGACTATTTCTCATCATACCCTCTGCACGTGGACTTCTCTGGAGTCCTGCAAAACCACTGCACTTCCGTCTTGGAAGTGAAAGCGAGAGAATGTGTGTAATGGTCCTCTGATGTCAGAAGAGCCACAACTGTGGCAGAATAAATTCACTTCACGTCTGTTCACACATTTAATTTAGTGTTAAGTGTTTTGTCAGATGCATTCCAGTCTGCCAACACAACTCGGTGCAAGGCATGGAATTTTCCAGCATCTCCACAGGAGCTCTGTTACCGAGATTGACTTTGCAGATGTAGTGACGGTACTGAGCGCTCTTCCTTTTTTTCCCCCCACCGCATGAGCACATTTTCTGCTTCACTGATATTAGTGCTGCAAAGAAAAAGGCTCATTTGGATGTAAAAGCCATACAACAGGTTTCCAGGTCACCGTTAATAGAGTGTCACCATATTTAGTCTGGTTTGAGATTATCGCTGATGATGTGCCCGTTTGGTAAGAGGCCCGTTGACGATGACTGTGTTGAAGGCTGAGGGGATGTGAGATAGAAGTAGAATCTATTAACCTCATGTGACCAGCTAGCCAGCCATGACAGATTGCCCTGTCGCTACTTTATCAAGCTCTTTTCCAGTGTGTTTGTGTGTGCGTGCGTACATGTGTGTGTGTGTGTGAGTGAGAGAGAGGGAGAGAGAGAGAGTTTGGCAGAAGAGAGACAAGAGACTCTGGGGGGGGGTTTGCACTTTCTGCATGCACATTCACAAGGCTGCATGTCAGAGATAGCGCAACAAAAGAAAGCCCGCCACAGTCAAATTAATAGAATTATCAAGTCAGTTATTAATACAAAAGCTTCTATAGTGCGAGGCGGATTAGCCAACAGGTCACTGATGCACCACACGCTGTAGAGGGAGTAGGAAACCATGTGTGCATATTCATTCAAGCAAAGGCATTCTCACAGTTAGACACCTCCCCCAACACGCATGCACACTAATACCCCCACAACACACACACATATTTTTCAAGGGCCTGTTCAGTGCTGCTTGCAGCCCTAGTTTGAATTAATCCCCCAAATCCCAATAGATGATTCAATTCCTAGCACAAACCTGATGTAAAGTGCAGCCTGAAACCTTAGTCGTAATCCTCAAACACCTCTTTAAATCAATGTTTCCCAAACTTTCCATACAAGGACAGAGTTTTTAAAAAACAATCGAGAGAAAGAGAACATTTGTGATTTAGCTGTAACACCATTATCATTTTCAATTGGTAATTTGATAGAATATTTTTTTTTTTTAATCAATTGAAACGTCATTTTATAATGTTATTTAAAAAAATGGACACAAGTCAAAATGAATCAATTGGAAACATTCAGCAAATTTGGACCCTGGGTCAAAAGACTGTGACCCAGTCTTTGGGAATTACTGCCTTAAATGGTTAGTTTGCGCTGACTTTACTTTGCACACTCCAGGTTGAGACACAGAAGCAGATTTTCGGGAACTCTTTCTGTCAGAGCCTTGTCTGAGTGGAAACAGAAGTTTGTGTCTCCGCTGAGCCAAAATCCATAAAGAAAAACCAGTGATTTTACATCATAGCACACCGATTCTGATCCACTACTGCCTCCGTTGGAAAATTCAAATGTGTTATACTGTCACTTCTCTTATTAAATCAATCGTTTGGATTTACTGAAGTGACACAACCTGACCAAAGGAGGCATCATTAGGCCAACAGCTCCCATGTCCATGAAAGCTAATATCACAGATCTTCTCTATGGACTTTGGTGCAGGAGAGTGAGTGATATACAAACTTCAGTTTCCAGGCAGATAAGGCCATCTACGGGCGCTTTCACACCTATAGTTCGATTGCTTTTGTCCGCACCAGTCAGAAATTTTTTTTACAATCTAGCAAACAGACGTGGGTACGATTTGCTTTCACATAATAACCGCAACCGTAACACGCCTGGTGGTGATTGAAGCGGGGAAGAGGACAGCACAAAACCACAGTGCTTAGGTTCCGCGCCCGGTGGAAACCCGGGGTAATCCTGTATCTCATCTCATAACCATAATGAAATTAAACTAGACCACTTGGTTTGGTTGCTTTCACACCAGAGGAACCGTACCAAAGTAGAGCGGATAAAGCGTTCCGACTGGTTGATTTGGTGCGCATCAAAGTACCAAGATTACATTCACACCTATGCAAACAAACCAAACCAAAGGACCAAACACGTTTGGTGCGCGAGATTATCATATTAAATAAATTATAATAAATCATGTAGTTTTAAGCTGGTGTAGACTTTTTATTGAAATAATTTTTTCCTTCTGTCCCCATGGGCAGCCTTGCGTCAATACCTCATACAAGCACATTTAAATAAAGCAGACTGACTCCATTTGGCCAAAAACTTAAACCAATCCCCACAAAGACCATCACCTCACACACTCACAAACACACACACACCCCTTCCTACTGATTCTCTCTCAGTCTTTAACCTACCTGCTCTCTAGGTGTCCACGTCTTTTCCCCTGCTCACATTTTAAATTGCTTTATCTAATTGTTTCCTTCTATGATAGCTCTTCATTCCACCATTTTCCCATTTTCCGCCACTCCATTTAGTCATTCTGTACACTTGCGGTCCAATTTCTGTCCACTTGTTTGTATTATTCCACCACTTAACCTCCATGCTTGTAACTCAGGATTATGAGACAATACAGTATGAGGCAGCGATACTGACAGCTGTGTTTTTGAATATTCAGGGTGAAGAAGGCTTAATTCAGCAAAAAAGCACATACTGTGGATCATCATTAACCTTATCACCTCAGAATTGCATTTACATTACACTAAATGTGTTTTTTTTTCCAGGTAAGATAATTTAATCGCTGGTTGAAATAGGTTTATTACAAATTTTCAATGCACTAATCCACTCATTAGGATTCCAGCTATCTCTGCCATATTTTCATGCACATAAACTGTAAAATCATAAGGGCATTTAAAATAGACTTTCATGTATTTTTCCCATCAATAGCTGGTCTGATGAATTATTAATGCTGATAATTTTCATGTTATATGACAGAAAACACCAGAGGAGCTATTAAATGGACACTGTTCTGATTATGCTATGTTCCATTTACATCGGAAGTAGGCGCTGGGTGTAATCTCTGAGTCACCTCACCATTCTGTAGAGAAGTAAGAAAAAAAAAACATGGATACAAACATATCTCGGGCTAGGCAGTGTTAGCAATATCAATCCATTACAACTCAAACATGTCTGCAGATTTAAAAAAAAAAAAAAAAAAAAAAATAGTGCTTTGTGTACTACTGATTAACTGTGAAACAAACACGAACAAATCTGTGTACCTAAGTTTGAAAAGAGAATTCATAACTTTGCATATTCCAGGTTTGTGCTACAAATGTAAAGCAGCACTATTGACACCAATCTCCAGATTCTCATATCAGTTAATTGTATTGTGATTTGATTTGACAATGTACATGTTTATTTATTTAATTGGACCAAATTGAGCAACTTTTCACTGATGGTTTAATATTTCAATAGCATGTTTTATGAGATCAATTGTGAAGTGTGAAAAAAAGAGAGAAAGGGGAAAATGCACTGTGAAAAACCACATTGCAGAATCCAATCTGGGTTGCTACATAACATTATTAAAAACTAATTGTTGTGCATATAGTAATACCTTTACATTGAGTAGACACAGTAAACGCCATGCAGCCCTAACTAGCCCTTAAATCAGGCCTCTAACCTACCATTAACACTTCCCTGTAATGAAAGCACCAGAAGCTTAATTGAAACACTGGCCATTCACTTTGAATGGGGCAGTGTCATGTGTTGCTACCCTTGATCTCTGAGGGCATACATGTTGTTGAAAGTTTAGCCTCCACACCCCCCTGAAAAAAGGACATGAAAAAAGGACATCAGTGAAAAAGAAGATGGAAGGGCAACGAAAGATAGAGATGAGATGAGAGTGACTGGAATCTCTGCAGTGGAGCGATAGGGAGTAAGTAACAAAAGGAGGGGACACTGTGGTGTGGATGGATGTATGACTTATGGACAGGAAGAGGAAAGAGAAAGGAGAGAGGGAAGACCAGCATACTGCTGTCGGGTGATAGATCCAGGAGAATGGGGTGGGAGTAGAGAGGCTGGACTTCGTGGCCTCACAAAAGCAACAGCCTGGACAAGGGAGAGGAAAAACACAGAGAATAGAGGGACAGGAAGGACAGGGAGTGAAATGAGAGCACATATATGTTCGTCTTCCCTGACAAACAAAAGCAAGAACTAGAGGATGCTCAGCATGTCAGACATTGTCTGAGATATTTGGAAATAATTCACTTTACACATTTCATGTGACACAGAAATAATATAAATCACTGAAACAATAGAAACAATACGAGGATGATGTTGATGTGTGCCTGCAGTTAATAAACATGACATCTGATGAGATGACAGGGACAGAGAGCGCAGCCAAACCTAAAAAGAAGAGAATATGTGCCTCTCAGAAATAATGTAAAATGTCTGTTTCAGGGACACAACATGCCTTTTGCGATTTTCAGTGATTTATAATGTCCAATGTCTGTTTAACTGACATTTTTCAGTTATTTCTGTCACATTGTTGTGTCTTGTTGGAGGGACATAACATGCCCTTATCCTATATTATATCCCTTGGCTTATGTCAAATATATTAAGACCTATATTTAAAGTGAGTCAGAGTAATATAAACAACTGTATGGATTTAAATCGCATGTCAAAAGAGTTCTTGTTTTCTTCATGCTCTATTTGTATGTTGAATATCTGACATAGAAGTGATTAGTAAGAATGTGAGTGATGCATATTAATTATTTATAGAGCCAAAATGACAAACCAAAAGGTAATGAGATAATTTTTGGGATGCTTGTGCAGGCTTCCAATGCAACAATAGCAATAAATCCCTGGTACGTTGCTATTCCAAAATGTTTTTTAAAAAGTTTTGCAGGCCTGTGTTTGGTGCTTCTTTTATCCATGATGAAACCTGCAATTAAGCGTTGGTAAAGTTAGCACAACTTACTGTACAAAGAAGCAAGCAGAGGCATTTCTGTTTCAGCCGGCATCAGTGGGAGTATGCATTGGTGTATATGATGAAATCACATTGGGGCAAGCCCTCCCTGAACCCTTAGAAATAAATTGTAGGGTCCAAAATTAAAAAAAATTGCTATCGCTATGAGAGCGTCTGAGGCAACTTAAATAGCCCCAGAAATCAGTCACAACATGGCTGTCTTCAGAGACACAAGGAGAAACTGATTGTAGCCATGCACTTAACTAAGGGCTCGCCTGTAGAAAAATCGACATCCACCTAAGTCGGTCTCAAATCAGTCTAATTTAATCAGTTTGTTTTTCTTGTGGGGACACGGTGGCTGCTGGTTTACTGCTGCCCCCTTTGGCAAGTTGTCATGTAGCTATATCCAATCATAATTTCAAACACTGAAGTCCCAAAAAAAGACTTTTGAACTCACTGATGGAGGCAGCAGTGGATCAACAACTCCTGTGTGCTGTGATGTAAAATCAATTATTTTCTCTTTGGACATCAGTGTTGACAGTTTACAAAGCCACACAAATGTCAGTTTACTGCTGGAAAAGGCTGTCTAACAGTGAGATAAACAGCAAAACGATTCACAAGATATTGTTGAATTAGGCAGTCATAGATATTATGTTAGCCTTTTTTTAAATGACTAAGTGCTATGCTGTCATTGCCTTATACAACGGAACCGGACTACAAAAAAAAAAAAAAAATTAAAAAAAAAGTGATCCACCCTTTAATATTTTAAGAATATATTCACCTCTCGAGCTCACATAATCTCTTTTGGAGGAGGAGGCAAATGAAAAGACACCTCTCTAAAACCTTCCCGGACAGTCCCTCACCGTTTACCATTTTCCTGAGTTAAGTATGGCAGCAAACTCTCTTTCATGATACCTTCACTGGGGTGCAACAAAGGCAGAACATGTTCAAAGTTGAAAATAGTGACTTTCACACTTGAAACCGCATGTGGTCAGCTGGAAGAAAATATTGCAGCTCTTGTAGGTCTGTGCCCTTCAGTTATCCTATAACTTCGACCTGCATTTATACATCTTCCCGCTGCTGGAATGTATTTTTAATCAGTTGGTTGTAAGAACAAAAAATGGTCGCTGTGCTCGTCTTTTTAAACACTCAGACATTTGCTCATGCAAACCCATCCTCAATGGTTTCTGACTCATAGTGAAGTAGTTATTGTTCACAGGGATTTCTTGTTTTGTTTTAAAGGCATAAGAACAGTGGCAAAACAAACACAAAACAAAAAAAAATGCAATTTGAAATCTTCAGAGTGAACCCAATTGTATTCACAAAAGGACAAAATAGAGAATAAGAAAACAGAGGACTGCCAATAGACACTGTGTGGGTGTAGAAAAGACAACAGAAATACACCATGATCTGTGGAGAATGACGTGAAAAACAAAAACAGGAACGTTTTGTGAAGAAAAATGTGTAGTTCTATGTGTACATGCACAGAACCCTTGTTTAGTTACAGCATTTATCTAATTTAATAATCCTTAACCACAGTACACTCCCCTCGGAGCACTCAACTATCCCTCAGCAGCTCTCTGCTTCCTCGTTTACCTTTTGTTTGCCTCAGTTTTCTCTGCTGCTGCTTCTATGCGGTATATGTCTGTATTTTTTCCTCACCCCTCTTGTCCTTGGGTTGCACTCTCGGAAATAACTACAGGTAAAGGTGGGGCGAGTTGAAAGAGCAGACATTGCAGCAGCAGAGTCTAAAGGCAGATTTCCACTGGGAGCGTTACACCCGCGGCACGTCAGCGGCACAGTCGCCGTTGCCGATCGCTTCCATTGTAATCAATGTGAGCATTTCTACTGGATAGCGCCGCAGCGCTATCGAAAGGTAGCAGTTCTATTTTTGCCATTGCCGCTGCTGAGTCGCGCCAAGCTCAACAGAGCAGATTGCACCAGACAACAAGTCCGACACAGACTCAAAGTAAAACATTTCCGCCCCCCTTTCAAAATAAAACACAAAACGCAGGTCATATAGCGTGTCACAACTTCACGTCAACATTACGTCGTGACCGGTGCTACCAGGTCAACAGTCAATTAATCAGAACGTCTCGTAGAGTCATAATGTACGACGAGAGACTGATTGTTGAAGTGGAGAAACGTAAAATAATTTATGAGACCAGACCAACAGTTCTTCCACGTCGGAGAATGAAAGAAGCTGTGTTGTTGTTGTTTCCTTTATACATGCAGTCTATCGCGGGATCTTGCGAACTCACGTCCGTTCAGGATTATCGTGTTATCTTCCGCTCCCAAGGCACCGCTGCGCTGCTGTTACGTGAGAACGAAGCAAAACTGCGCCGCTGTAACGTGCCCAGTGGAAATCCGCCTTAACTGTGTGCTGATTTGCTGCTATGTAGCGGATTTAGTTATCTCTTATGCTGTTTCCTTCAAGTGGAATGGATCAGTTTGGTACAGTTCAGTACATATTTTTTGGGAGCTTCATTAGGAATAGTACTTAAATAACCTGCTCCTACCGTTCCATTCTTTGGCACCCTTCCCTTGGGTTACCAGAGTACAATGGTAGGGTAAGGTCATCCATGACAGTCGGCTGAATGGGTCACTCCCTTGCGTACGGTGTAAATATCCCATGGAAGTCGAGTAAATTTCAAATAGCACTCTACCACATAGTAGTGTAGTATTATCCAGTATTAGATTATACTGCTGCGGCTGGTCCCTGCCACAGGGGTACGTGGCAGGGACCGTCCAGATGAGTGATTAAGCACAAGTTTCTCTATCCATACAAACATGCTGAAAAACATATGTCACATGATCATTCAGGTGCGCTGGGCATGCATACATTTCTCTTGTAAACAGGAAGTTCATTGTCTCCTCTGCTTAGTTTCAGAAGATGTTCCTATTGCGAAACAACAACAAATAAAAGATTGTCAGAACCACCTGTGTAATGGTGTGTCATGTCAGTAGTCGGAATTTCTAAATTGAGAGGGAGCGGGAGAGAGAGACACAGAGCAACCTTACCAACCCAGACATGGGATTCCAAGATGGCTGCCACTCATACAAACACTGCAATGTCTACTGTTATTTGCGGTTCTACTTTATTTGTTTCACATTATGTCACTTCTACACATTGTCTCATTCAATTTCTGTCTGTAAATATGTCGTGAATACTAGCGATTATATGAATAGTTTTTGGGATTGGGGCTCTCCGTTAGAGTAAGTCCACCCAATGCTGGCTTTTTTTAAAAACACACCAGTGGTGTATCTGCACACGCTACAGAGAGAAGGGCAAATAAAAGGAAATACATAAGAAGGCAGATGCAGAATTGACATACAGAATCATGTCCATATTACAGCGACACAAATGGTCACATAATGGCACAATTAGCAAAATACTGATGTTAGCCATGTGCCAGAATCATTTCACTAAGTAGATCTGACCCGACTTAAGCATTTATTTGAGCTTTTTTTCCCTTCAGAATCATTAAACTACCTGAATCGTTACGTTAGCCCTGAAGAGGGGTAACCTCGCACTCCATGAGCAGAGACGACCAAGATCAGCTAGAGCTTAAGCTCACTGTGTGATGGGAATGCTTATGTGCATGTTATATTACACCTGAGCACACACACACAATACACACGCACGCCTGTTGTCAGCACGTCATTTTTCATTCCATTTGAAAAATTGCAGATAATTAATCCATAATGTTAGACCAAAGCGCCGGTGAATTATCATAGGCACAAACACACAAAATGATGGATTAAAAGATGAACACGCATGGATACACAAATGAGGGCATGAATAAAAATGGTAAACAAATGAGCTGAAGGATGGAGCAGTGCCGGAGGAGAGAGAACAATCAGCCAAACGATCGCTGTGGGCTCCTTTTAGCCATTTAGCTTTGTTTCCTCCTCTTCTCTAAATGAGCTCTTTTAATCTGTCACTCACTCACTCACGCTTTGTTCGCCTCTTTATTTGGATGGCAGAGCTCATTTCAGCTGGATGAGCTGATCAATAATTACTATCAGACCACACACACACACACACAGTTTTGAGCAGTTTTCCTTTTAAGGACTCTGCATTGACTTCCATTAATTTGCACAGCCCAACCAAAGCCTTATCCCTATCACAGTTAAACAGTTAAAGCCCAAACCTTACCTTGACTTAACCACTATCTTAGTCCTAAACTTAGCTAATTGCTCAGAAATTAGGTTCTGCATCATTAGGACCAGGTTTTCGTCTCCATGGAGACTACTGTTCCTGAAACAATTCAGTACTCTCTCTCTAGTGACATACTAGTGCTTCAAAGACTCTTGTATATTTTTACTGCCTGCACACACAAATATGACAAACCCCATTTCCAGAAAATTATATAAAAATCTCTAATCTAATTTGTCAATTCACTTGAACCTTTATTCAACAGGGAGAAGGACAAAGAAAAGATTTTCAGCGTTTTCACTGTCAACATTTTTTTTACTATTCTGTTCAATAGCTGTAACGATACGCATATCGAGACCGAAATCGCGACACTCTAACCCACAAAACCAGTGTCACTGTTGGAATAGGCAGATTGGCGATACGCCCCTTCCAACTGCCAGAGTGCATGCTTCCAATCCAGATGCACCTCTATGAGCTGTCAGTGCTCCAAAACGTTTTTAAATGACTATTTAGTAGTGGTCGGCGTTAAAAAAAACATCGTTCGGTTGGTAGCTGGGTCTATGAATACCTAGCCGCTTGCAACTTTTGAGCAGCACACACACACACGGGGGGAAACTGCAAACTCCATGCATAAAGGCCCTTGTTCCAACCGGGGCCGGTGCCTTAATTTAATTAAAAATATCAATGTTTGCCATGGCATATCAATTATCATATATTGCACAAGGAAGAATGACGATATATCACCAAATCAATATTTTGACCCACTCCTAATGCAGACCACCCACTCGATTCTCTCCCATACCATTGCACATGCTTGTTTTGTGTACTTTTAACTGATGACAGCCTGAATGTTTTTTTGTTGTTTTTTTAATCTTAGCCACGTAGAGGCCATCTCAGATAAGTCTGGGCCCAGAATTCTTGTTAGCGTGTCTTACAAAATAAATGTATGGCTTCCTCTTTGTCTAACAGTTTCAGTTTGCAATGCTTGATGTAGCGTTGGACTGTGTTAAAGGTCCCATATTATGCAAAATCAACCTCCTAATCATTTTAAAGCGGACCTAGACCGGAAGTTCCAATTAACGCTGTTGTTTAGTTTGTATCTGCGCCATTACCTTGTTTAGGAAGCACTGAAGTTTCCAAACAAACAGTTCAGCCACTGCTGAGAACGCTGTGTTTTATTCTAATCTCGGGCTCAGTGAGATCTCTGAAAAAAACCTTTCTGGTTATGTAAACAGCAGTTGTCCTGAACAGCAGATCGTCCGGGCACATCCGGTTGCGTACATTGAACCACAGAAGAAGAATAACGTCCGTTCTGGAGGTGTTTCACGAGCGACAGTGTCCTCTGACTCTGGGTCTGACTCCGAGTCAAAGTCATAAAAGGGACTGCGGCGGGAAGTCGTGACAAAACTATTTTTAAACATTGTTAAAACAATGTTTTGATAATGAGTAGCAGTGCATCCACCGCTCCAGAGGGGGTTTCTGAGAGCTGGTGTACTGATAATGTCACTTCCGGGTATTGGCCAATCACAAGACATTTGTCAAGGCTCTACGCTGGCTGGCCAATCACAACACACTCTGTCTTCTGGGTGTGAGATTTCAGTCTGAAATAGCACGACTGACGAGAGCGTCAGAAAAGAGAGATTTCTATTGGCTCGTTTACAGCAACTATGACCATAAAAACAAGTTAATGTATGTAAGTAGACCTCCATAACTAACATTATGTGCAACAGGACCCCTCTGTGAGCTTTAATACTTATATTTGGGACTTATTTTGACCAAAGCATGTCACAGACATGTTCATTAGGACACCAGGGAACTAGGTTAACTTGGAGAAGTCCTTTAATTGACAATGTTGAACCAAAGTACTCCTAAGGCCATGTGGCTATGTCTATCAGGGTACATGGTGGTTTCTCATACATTACTGCCTTGGGCTTGATGTTCACACACATTTAGCAGTGCTTGCTGCTCTGTCCCTGCCTTTACACACTGACTCCCTGAATCCTTTGCTTTGCAGTTCTTTCACAGATTTTGCACAAAGATTGATCTGACATTTCATTGAATTATCTCTAAATTTCTACTGTCAATTATGGGGAGGTCAGGAATAAGAATCCAGTGAAAGTTTATAAAGTCACCTTATAAAGGGGTTTTTACTTTCAGGTAATTATATGATCTGAACTGTCAGGATATTTCAGATATCTTGACTGAATATTGACATTTCCTGTAATTTTCTTAACATTTCTGCATTATTGCTTCGAATTTCATAGAAAAGCATTGGGGGGTAAGTGGTTTACCTTCCATTTTTATAGCAACAAAATCTTTTGTCGTTTTAAGCTTTATATTTTGAACTCAAACGCACACACACACACACACACACACACACACACATTTTTCATATCTGTCAGAGAGTTTACATTGGTTTTATTTTTAGAGCGAGTTTGGAAATGTCACATTTTTTTCAAGGTTTATTTTGCTTCTGCTGCATGTCAGAGAAATTAATAATCGTCCTATGAGGTTTCAGCCACATCATCAGTCACTGTTCTCCAACGCAGACGTACTCACATACGCATACACACACACACTTTTAATTCTCTCATCGTGTTTAGTGCTTCTCCTGTTTTTCCCCAAAGCACACAGAGACACCTCTTCAAATGTGTGCTTGTGTATCAGACCATTGAGCAGGTTTTGTTGGTGTTATAAATATGTCAGAGGCTCTGATTAAAGCAATTGTTCATCAGCTTTTCACACACACACGCACGCACTCACTCACTCACGCACGCACGCACGCACGCACGCACACACACACACACACACAGTAGTAGTTGGCATTTCATAATTTTGAGGGTGATAAATTCTCCAAAGAACCTTTATTTTGTTGGTTTCTGGCAACATGAAAGTATATAAGTGGGTTTCCGTGTGTGTGTGTGTGTGTGTGTGTGTGTGTGTGTGTGTGTGTGTGTGTGTGTGTGTGTGTGTGTGTGTGTGTGTGTGTGTGTGTGTGTGTGTGTGTGTGTGTGTGTGTGTGTGTGTGTGTGTGTGTATATAATGCCTGCCTCTCGGGCTCCGTGTGAAATAATAGTGTATTCAGATCTTTGGATGGAATGAACAATACATAATAGGGCCATGATAGTAAGTATTAAAATCACTGGACCTGAAAGAAAATGTGATGAGACTCTTAATTAAATGGAAAGTGTGAGAGAGAGTCGAGGGAAAGAATGGACACTGGTACAAGTATGTAAAGAAAGGGAGTAGGGTTTTAAAATTTAATTTGCAATGCAAGTGCCTCACTTTAATTGTTCTACAAACTGTATGTTTTATGCCAAATTAAAACAACAAAAAAACAATATATAAATGTCAGAAACAGTTAATATCATGACGTTTTAATTGGAGCATAGTATTTTCCATGGTGTCTCATGCAATAAGGCTACATTTTATTTTAATGTTAATCCCGTAAATATTGTACTGAAGCCTGAAAAGTCAAATCGAATTGCAATTTATGTAATAAATAAATAAATAGATGAATAAAAATACATTGGGTATTTAACGCAACATGTTCAGTCCAAAAAGGGAAACACACAAGAAATGAAAGAAGAAAAAAAAGCAAACTTGAGTAGGTTGTGACAATATCATGATGAGGGCTTGAAGGTGGTAAGAGATGGAAGATGGATGATGGATTGGATATGTGCTTCAGAACAGCAGGACTGAGTTGGATGGAGATAGGAAGAGAAATATTTTGCACTCTAATTCACATCTTTCCGGCTGTGTTTTATTGAGAATGGGGGTGGGGGCAGGCCGTAATCATGCACACCCTGCTGTGGGGTTTGTACTCTCTGATCTGTCTGCCACACACACTCACTCACATGATTAGGCACCCTGGCAGAGTAATCATGACTTCCTCTTCAGTCTTTTTCATTGAACACTTGCACATTTGTC
Source organism: Microchirus variegatus (assembly GCF_963457635.1). Classification (NCBI taxonomy): domain Eukaryota; kingdom Metazoa; phylum Chordata; class Actinopteri; order Pleuronectiformes; family Soleidae; genus Microchirus; species Microchirus variegatus. The sequence goes on from NC_139804.1 coordinate 16,961,346, forward strand.
CCCCTCTAGAAAAAAAATTAGTCTGAAATGACACACAATGTTTTCACCCGCTTGACTCAGATGTCTTGGTCTGAATGTTTAAATTATGAACACAATCTACATTTGCAGAGACAGTTAGTCAAGGGCTTGTTCGAGGGCTTGTTGCATGTGATATTTTCATGTTGGTTGATTTAGTTGTAGGTTTAGCTCCTGTTCATCTGAATAATAATGAACAACAATAATAATAATCATACTGTTATGAAAAACACAGAAGAGCTGGACTGATATTAATTTTTCGGGTGTGAAGTATAAAAATATACTGCACTATAGTATACTAAACTGTATGCTGAATAATTTTTCGGACCAGGCACAGTAGCCTTAGTACATGGTTCTCAACCTGTGGTATGTGTACTGTGGTACGCAAGCTTCCTTTGGTGGTACTTGGAAGAAAATCAGAAATACTGTTCTACTCTATACTAGGGTGTGATGTGGGAGTGGAGTCGAAAATTAAACAAAAATAATAAAAGTTACATTAAATAATAATTACCTTAGCTCTCGCTCCATCTTAAACTAATTTCACTATACCAGTTTGTGAGGAATATGTGAGGAAGAGGAGGATGATGAGAGAGCAAATTGTCTTATTGTGAATAAATCTGCCTCCTGTGAAATGTCTGTAACTGACTTTGCTCGGCCTATTACACCACTGTATTATAACGTTACTTCAAGAGCTGAAGATTTTCTCAAGTGGTTCTTGGTATAAAAAAGTTTGAGAACCTGGCCTAAGTTATTGCATTTTAAACAAACTAGTGCAGTGCCCGTAGGAAGTATGTATTCCTATAGTGGGAGCTGAAGATGATTTTTCAATTATGGTAATGCATAGTATCTCTTTAGGTCCACCTTTAAAAAAAATAAAATAAAATAAAAATGAAACTTAAGGGACAGGAAATTACATCAGCCACAGAAGCTACTGGGAGCTAAGAGCAGTTAGCATTTGGAAAAGTGATCATTTGCAGGCCCGAGCAGGCACATTGCCGTCATAATAACATGTAACCACTGGACAGATAAATCCTCTGAGGCTGGAAGTTTGTGAAGAACTCTATGCTGCACTGTGGAGCCAAGAATATAACTTTTTGCGGACTTTGCAGACTTCCGGTTTTCAGACTGATTGCACTAGTGTGTTCTGATGGCGCCCCTGCCTGGTGTAGCTTGATAAATCAGCGAAAATTAAAATGACTTGAAAATCAAGGATGCACACCATCGGGCCATGCTCAACCCATATCCAAAAATCTTAGGGCGAACTGACTAACGGTCAGCAAGATATGCCCATCAGACAGACACACTGACACAACTTGCTTTTTAGATAGATAGATATGGTGATATTGTTTTATCTTTCAAATATTAGAACCCTGAAAAAATTAATCATCGTGCTTTCAGCAGCTTGTGTTTTCTTAACCCTCTATGTTTTTTGTGCTGACTTTGCCATGCAATCCACTCAATGAATAAATCCAACTGGAAATCTTTGTTTGCCTCCTTCGAGCAAGGGTGCCAAGCCGTATTTTTCATAGTGCCAATACAGGTGATGCAGACTTGCTCAGGCTTTGACAGAGGTGACACTCATTCAGTTGTATGTTGATCTATCATCACAATAATATAAATAATATCATTGGATCTTAATAGAGACATTATTTGAAAGTTGAAATCCTACATTGTGCCGTTTTAAGGGCAAACCTTTGTAAAACATAGTAGAAAGCATTGCAGCAAACAAACTCCCTAGAATTAGAATTTATTAGAAGGACGCCCCCTTAAGATGCAACATCTCATTTTCAACAGGGTCTTAAGCAACAGCGCTGCAATAGACACAGAAGATCAGCAACACAGCTATCACACACAATACTCACATCCAATGTGCACGTTGCATTCCCCCCCTGACTGACATGGACAGGCATTCACCCAAAAGGCACCAACCTGAAGGCCATGTTGGTCTACTTAACTTTATTTTATTGCAGAAAAAGGTAACTGCTGTCATGAGAGTTTCCATACAGTAATTGGTTTCTTTATGGTTTAGTTATATAGCCTCCAACACTCGGATAATCAAACACTTTGAACTTTATTATGTCAGTCTGTCTCTCTCTCTCTCTCGCTACTGTAATTTCTGTAATAAAATTGAAGATGAAGTTCCTTTTCACTAAATTCATTTTAAAGGCCAAAAGCAAACTCACATTCATGACTATTTACATAAATGTGTTTACTTTTTTTCTTCCCTATCCCAGTGTGCTGCTTCAGAGGGATTACAGTTTCCTGAGGGACATTAATGTCTGGAAACCCTTCGTCACCATCGGGGTTTATTCCTCTACGCTCTCTGCTGCCATGAGCAACCTCATCGGAGCCTCACGAATCCTCTACGCACTGGCCAGGGACGACTTGTTCGGTAGGTTGCAGAGTCCTTCAGGGAAGTGGCCTTTAAAGTTGCTGCAGGGGGATTTTTGGTAGCAAGAGGCTTGTGATATTTCAGTGATCAAAATGTACCAGATTTTGTGCAAACTGGGAAAAAGTTGACATGGAAATCAAGCATGAGATTTCACACCAGACCGCCCAATGACACCCAGCTTCCATTTTGCATCTATCGTGCACTGACACAAGAGGTTTTCTCAGAAGCATGAAAGGGAATCGCTTCATATTTTCAGTCCACTGAAAAAATCTGTTTTATGGAAAATGTTAGTAACCTTTCTTTTAAAGGCATCAAATGAATGCAAATGTTATTATATATATGCATACAGCTTTTTGGTTTTACGTAAAAAAAAAAAACGAAAAAAAAAAACTTTTATTGCAAAAATGGAGTGATTCGTTCAACCTTATTTCATGAAAGAGTTTCTTCTCCCTTTAGCGGTCACCACAGCTGATCATCTTCGTCCATCTTGTCTTCTCCCGTGTGTTTTGTTACACCAACTGTCCTCATGTCCTCCTTTACAATATCCATGAACCTTCTCTGTGGTCTTCTTCTTCTCCTTCTGCCCAGCAGCTCCATCTTTAACATCCTTTGTCCGCAGGGGTGGGGGGAAATTCAATACAGTGAAATGTATGTATTCACTGTATACACTGCAACTATATATCGTTTTTGAGACACCACGTATCACTAGTAAAACATTTGCGACATGAATATTTTGCGTCAACCCGTCAACCCCCGCCTTTTTTTTCTGTTGAAGCTCCATTCCAAACAACCTACTAGATAAACTCTCACTCCAGTCCAGTGGTGGCGGTAAATATGCACTAGAACGCTCGTCACTCGTGTGAGTTTAAAACAGAAGAAGAAGAATTCATAACAATGGCAGCGGCAAGCAGTAGCGGGAGCACCGAGGAACAAACAGCAAAAAAAACCACGTCTACGGTCTTCAAAAGTGTGGGAATTTTTTTTACCCTTAACTCTTCTAACAAAGCGATTGTTTGCAGACTATGCGATGACATCAAACCTCTAACGTGCGCATGTAAATTCCATTCACTTTCAATGGACAGACGGGGGGAACTACGCCTCAAATATGAGTCGTGAAGACCACGCGTGACTGTTAAGTACAATTCTATATGAGCGTACAGACACACGCTGTGTAGTGTTTGTGGAAATCATATAGCGAGGGGTCATTCATGCCGTGCCACCTGCGCACACAGCAGACGTCTGCACACACTCGTCTTGAGTTAAACAGCTGCAAGTATTACCAATACTAGGGCCTGCAGACCGATGTGACAGTTTAGGTTATTTCAGTCACACATGCATACGTTAAGGCATCTGAAGCATTGGCTTCAATACAATAGCGACACAAACGCTTTAACGTCTATAGCGTGTGCACGCCTACAGTATAAATCATAATTAGAAGATTTCATCAAAAAAGGTATGTGAGTGGATGGGGGCAGCCGGGCGGAGGGATTTCCTGGGAGGACATGACGTCACTCGGGGAGTACGGTTCGTCCCGTCCCGTTTCATTTTTGAAGTTTTTGAAACCACGATTTCATGAGAATCACATTACAGCTCCTTCCACAGCTACTTCCACAGACACTTCCCACAGCAGCTGACGGGGCGGAACCGGGTGTGGTGCAGGTCGACGTAGTGCTGTCCGTGCTGCTGGATCCTCAAATGAGGATCAGCACCATGATGAACATGGAAAAGTTATCCAGCAGAATAATTGAATTTCGTTCAAGGTTATATAATTATAATGATATATGAATTAAACTGTATGGGTCTTGGTTTGGCAACTGAACAGCGCATGAGCGTACTCTACCGTCTCGTCCGGAAAATATTTCCTGAACTCGTCCTATTTTCCAGCATTGCCGAGCTAGTAGATGATCATAAATGAATACTACGTCATAAATCTTAAAAGGGTTAGTCAAGGTGGTTGAGTTTGAAGCATAAGCAGATCTTAAAGACAATACTCATCTCTCCAACTCTCAACACTGGCACCATTTTTTTTTGTTGTTGTTTTTTTTTTTCAGGACGAGCGTGCGCACAGACGTCTGCTGCGTTCGCACGTGACATGACACTTATCACCCGTCACCCTTCATTATTTGGTATACCTGCAATACGCGTGTCTGTATACTATGCATGTGTATCGGACGCATGTTTTTCAGTCTTTATGCAGGTGTAGGCGACACGGTTAAGGCGTTATAGTATAGTGTGCTGGTATAAAATGCCCCTGATACACACACAGCTTCAGCTCTGCCACCTCCTGCTCCATTGTCTTCTGTCTCTTTGACAGTACCACTGTCTCCAAACCATATATCATGCAGGACTCACTAATGTCTTGTAGACCTTCCCTTTCACTTTTGCTGCTATCCTTCTGTCACAAATCACCCCTGACACTAAAGGGTCAAAATAAATAAAATATAATTAAATTGAAACTATACACAACAAAGACCACAATGATTAGAGATGTCCCGGTGAGCTTTTTTGGCCTTCCAATCACAATCCAATCGTTTTACTGTTGAGTATCTGCCGATACAGAGTCGTGATCCAATACTTGTATTTTCTTGACTGGAGTTTAGAGAGAGACTTCACATTAAACTATGACCAGTTATGTCAAACACAGGGAATACGATTATATGAATATATGTCAACGAAGCAATGCATGGTGTGCACAGATTTATTTTACGCGAAAATATTTATTTTTTGTATCTGTATTTTTACAACCTATTGACACCTTACATTCTCTGCCCCTTCTCTGCCCCCTCTCGTTACTCGCAATGCCAGAGGCTGCCATAGTCCTCTTTCTTAGAAGGTGTGTGTCTTCTTCCCAAGTCCTGCAGTTTTGGTCACCACACCTGCTGCTCACCACTCCACAACAGTCTCACCACCTCGGCCTTTGTCTTTTTTCTTCAACCAAAACAGTACCATCACTCTCATGTCCTTTGTGGTACTGAGGGTCAAGGAAGGTACTTGTGTTGTGTTTGTGACAAATTTGACAAATATAGACATTGACCTGGTCTTTGGTGGAGTTGAGAGCCAGTGCTGCAGCTGCAGTGTGGCATAAAGACAGACGGAGAGGGAGTTTTGTGGCATGTGCGATTATAAAATAAATGAAACTGCAAATCAATGTGATTTTGGAAGACAGGATCTGTTACTCCATCAAGCTAGGTGTTTTGTTGTTTTGAAAGAGAGACAGATCCTTAGCTGTGGAAATGACATAATCTGCCTTTAAATATTTGTAGTGCGTAACTGTTAAATACAAACAAATGTCAATTACTTTCAAACATTGTTGAATGAGTTCACACATTCCCGCTCTGCACACAGGAAGTGATTTGTTTTATGTCAAGATGGAGACAACAGCAACATTCTGCTGCAAACAGGTTAGAGTGTGACAGAAAACCCTGTCGTTCACCAGTTTGATGGGATAAAGGCTTGTTGTCCCCACCACCACTGCGCTGCTGCTGTATACACACAAACAGATCTGATAGTATTGTTTGACAGGCTCAAGCTCAAAAAAATGTTCATTTTTTAATATGTATATAAGGCTGCCAACATGGCACAACAGATTTTTTTTTTTTTAATGACAGCAATGAAACTGTGAATACTACTGTGGCCATAGTATTTCAGATACTGTATTGTCATAATTATCGCCCAATACTGCCAAGCAAAGCAGGTAAATGATCGCTGTCACTTTGTCTTTAAAGTTTAAACACAAAACACTGAGTTGTAATGTCAGTCACAGTCTTTTTTTGAGTATCAACTGAAGGCGGCAGTGATTTCCATCTCACTCTGTGCCTCCTGCTCCTTTGTCATTATTAATGACTGTGAGCAACTTCCTCATCCCATCCTCTGCTCCTCTGTTCAGTCTATTGCAAATTGATTTGGCCTGTTTCTGTCTGCGTCTATGGGTGTGCGTGTATGAGTGTGTGTGTGTGTCTATCAGGGGAGATAAATGGCTGAATTCGTGTGAGTTCCTCTGTGGCGTGATCAGACAGAGCAGAGTCATCTGACTCTAGTTCAGCTGTTCACCACGAGCCGAAGGATTAACTTCGATTAGATTCATCTGGTTAATTAAGAGAAAGTGACTACACAGGTAGAAATGATGTTATACTCTCAAATATGGTGCTCAATACTGTGAGCACTGTGTGTGTGTGTGTTTTTGTCATTCATGCACACTACTCACTGCTTAACCTTGCCACTGTCCTATGCAAACTGAGCATCATCAATTTTCCATCCAACAAACAGACAAGGAGGATTTTCTATTTTTTTTCCCATCCCACATATTTTCCATTACTTTCATCTCTGTTACTTACCTTCACCTTTGTCTGTCTCCATCCCACAGTCGTCTTCTCTCTCTCATTGATTGGACTTAAAAGTCCCACAGATTTAATTCCAAATATTTATTTGCTTTGAAATTTCCTCATAAATGCATAAATGACACTTCCACCACCAACACCGCTCACCTTCCACTTCCATCCCCCGTCTCCTTACCAAGTTTTTATTTGTATACTATATATATACAGGTGCTGGTCATTTAATTAGAATATCATGAAAAAAGTTGATTTATTTCAGTAATTCCATCCAAAAAGTAACTTGTATAATGTATACATTCATTCCACACAGACTTATATATTTTAAGTGTTGATTGCTTTTAATGTTGATGATCATAACTGACAACTAATGAAAACCCCAAATTCAGTATCTCAGAAAATTAGAATATTGTGAAAAGGGAGATTCACAAAGAGTGGACTGCAGTCGGACTCGGTGCTTCAAGAACCACCACGCAAAGATGTATACAAGACATGGCTTTCAGCTGTGGCAATCCTTGTGTCAAGCCACTCTTGAACAAGAGAGAGTGTCAGAAGTGTTTCACCTGGGCTAAAGACAAAAAAGGACTGGACTGCTGCTGAGTGGTCCAAAGTTATGATCTCTGATGAAAGTACATTTTGCATTTCCTTTGGACATCAAGGTCCCAGAGTCTGGAGGAAGAGAGGAGAGGCACAGACTTTACCAGACTCACACTGGTAAATCAGCATGTTGAAGTTGTATAACAGTACAAATACCTTGGTACTGTAATCACCTTTGAACCCCATGTTGATGCTGTCTGTAAAAAGGCACATCAGCGAATACATTTTATTGTCAGCTTCGCAGTTTCGATGTTGACACCACTTTTATGAAAATCGATTATCAAATCTGTTCGTAAAATATCAGTTGATGTATACATTTCTATTCTTAGTCCAAACCTGATTTGATATGTACACCATAACATCATTGTTGCTCACAGGCCTATCGTTAGACATTGGTTCAAAACAGAAACAGGAACACAGTCCATGATATTAGTCCTATTTTATAATGTTCTTCGATCCATTTGTTCTCTGTTGATTAGGGTATAAGGAAGAAGGAAATGTGGGACTCCTCTGCATAATAAAACATAACTAAATGTATATTGATTATATTTTATGACAGGCAGTGACGTGCGGTGAGCTCTAGGGTAGGGTAGGCAGTAGTGATGGGATCGGCAGTTCATTTGAGTGTACTGAATCACTAGAATCCTTTCATTAAAATGATTCGTTCAAAAGATTAATTCACCGAATCGTTCAGTGCTTAGCAGGAGCCCAGTGCCCTGCTACGTGACCCACGTCCTCCCTGAGTGCAGTATGTCCGCGCCGCGGGTCATAGAGTGAGTGACGGCGCGAACGAGATTCATGTCCTCAGCCACAGTTCTCCAGTTCTATGTGTGTCAGTTTGTTCGCGATGCGAACGAGATTCACGTCCACAGCCACAGTTCAGTGTGTGTCAGTACGTGCGTGGGTCAGTGAGTGAGTGACAGCGCCAAACGAATCACAGCAGCGCGGCAGACACAGTTCTTCTTACTCGTCACTCCCTCCCCGCTCGGCGCACGTTGGCTGGCGTCGTTTGCCGAAGATTCGCGAGTGATTGATGGCGCCGGCGAACGACTTCACGAGTGATTCACAGAGTGCGGCAGTTCCAGCTCAACTGAACTAAGAAACGAATGCATCAGTTCATGAAGTGATCCCAGTCAGTTCGTTCACTCAAAGGATTCTTCGAAAGAATCATTCATGACCGACACAACACTAGTAGGCAGGCAGTCACAGACCAAGATGTACACACACTAAATTAGTATTTCATACGTTGCAGACAGTGCACCATGCAATCTGAGAATATCAAGATTGTAGTACTGTACTATAACAGAAACTTAAACTGTGTGTGTGTGTATGTGTGTGTGTGTGCGCGTGTACGTTATCAGGGGCATTTTTTGACAGCACACTATACTAAAACGCCTTAACCGTGTCGCCTACGCCTGTATAAAAAACTGAAAAACACGCGTCTGATACACGTGCATACAGACACGTGTATTGTGGGTATACCAAATAATGAAGGGTACCTCAAATTTTGAGGTAGAGCCTAGGGTATAGGCACTGCCTACCATGACTGCACGTCACTGCTACCAGGCTCAATTCTTTTTCAACAGGACATCATATATATAGCTGTAAAGCTATAAGATGGCTATAAAGAACAAGAGCAAATGTATAATTATTTATTGTTAAATTTATGAACAAAACAGGGACAAATTTGTCCCCAATGTGCCCCAAATTTAATTTGTAAAATATTTAAATTGCATATTATTAGTTTTCTGCTCGTGCTTCAGAAGGTAAATGTGCCTTTAGAGTCTTAATTAACATTCCATTTCCCCCGTTTTATCAAATTGATATTTTCTAACATTAGAGTTCAAATGGTGACTAAAGTCATAGTGCTTAATCTCTGAAATTACCTGTGGGAGAAATAGTTAGGAACCTGGGGTAATCAGCTATTTTATGTTGATGTGCTTTTATTTGCCACAGCCTCAGGATGAAGGTGGTCAAATAGCTTTTGCAGTTCCAGGATTTTAACATGATGAGATGGGATTTTACAACTTCAAGAAACGTCAGACAGACAGACAGACATTCCTAGTTATATAAAAACTGGGGCAACTCTGCTGGTTACAAAAATACAAAAAAAGCTTCTACTTCTCATTTGATTTACAGTATACTGTCAGTGCACACTTTCCCTGACTAGTTTAGTTTCAATTCTTCTTCAACAAAATAGTTTTGTAAATTATGTTCTGATTGAGAGTAAAATACATGAAAGCACAGTACATAGGCATGAATAAACACCAGTATGATTGAGAGTTGCTATTGTCCAATAGGTAGGTACCTGGTTGAATAGAATAGAACAGAATATAAGGACTTCATTGTCTTTCCACAGGTACAGCAGAAGCCTATGGCAAACATAGTTAATTAGCACAGATCTGTGAACCTCCAGCCAAAAAGACTGACATGGAGCTGCTGAAATCACAAATCTTGAGATGACGGGAGACATGGCAACACAACATTGTGTATTGTTCTCATCTTTTTTTTTTAAACCACAACTAACTTCCACATGTTCCTTTATAGATGATGTGGTGTGATTTAGCCAATGTCCTCCATTGTTTTTATAGCTAAACATTATGTTATGACCAAGAGCCCATTTAAAATGGATCTAAAGCCTTGCTGCCCTCACTGCATCCTCTACTGGACCACGTGATAATTACTTCATATGGCGTGTACATCTGGGGTGTATGTGTTGATATCAAATGGGATTTTAAGGGAGTTGGAGACTTAACCCCCCCCCCCCCCCCAAGTTCAGCCAGATGAGTGTACTATTAGATAAAACTTGACAGCCCTATCAAGCACCTTAAAACATGCTCTGTTTTTTTACAATAAACCCCAGTTCCCCCTTCTGCTTCATTAAACAAATGCGGAATAGAGGCAGAGCTCAAGGCGCAACATGCTTTGCCAAATGTCATTAAATAAACAATTTTTCCTGCTTGAAATAACGTTCATTAAATCAATCAGTAATTGTCCACTGGCAGCAACTTTTGAAAGCTGAGATCTGCTTTTCATTTCATAAGCGACTCCACGCCTATGGTGTCTCCAAAAGCGTGTAATATTTCCCACGGATAGAAGCAATGCTTGCTGACATTTAATAAAGACCACTGTGGAAGAAATTCTCCCGTTAACCGGAGGTTGGTCGTTCAGTGCAGCTTTTTTCCCCCTTTTTGATTAAACCTTTCTGTTCACGTATGCATCCAGAATTTCACTGACGTGGGTTTTGAAGGTCAGTGCTGATATTTTTCACAAAAGCTTCCACTAGAGAATGCAGATGGATATTTGCAGTTCGGCCCTTCCTTAAATTTGAAAGATTTGTTGTTCTCATCAAAATCTCTTTTCATTCCTGTAGGTAAGGTTCTGTCTCCAGCCAAGAAGACGTCACGCAACGGTAACCCCTGGGTCTCTGTGCTCATCTCCTGGTTCCTTGTGCAGGTTAGTGCAGATAAACAAACACAGAATTTAGGAAACCATCAATAAAAGCATTTAATACTTCATGAAAGAGCTGGTTGATCCTTGTATATCACAGCAATTTAACCAGTTAGGACTTCAAACAAAACAAAATATAGTGACAAATGAGTACACAATGGTTATTTGATCTGATGGGAACCAGAAACAGTAGGGAAGAAATCTAATCATCTATTAGATGTTAGGACCAAACAATAGTTTTCAAATGAAATGGCAAATTGAAATAACATATTTACAAATCACAAAGGTACAGTTTACTTTCATTTCATTTAAATGTTATGTTTTATGTACATTGAAAAAAAAAGTTGGTGTTGTCTCATGTGTTTCATGAGTCAACACTATTACGTTGTGAATATTGAACTTTAAAATAATTATTATATTACTACTGAAATCACAAAATCTGTCAGATTTCCTTTTATCGTTCAACCAAATTCTTGGAAGAAAAATTATATAAAAAGTGCTTCTCTTCTTTTAGGACTGTAGTATAAACCAATAATAAATGATTTTCAAAATTTAATTCAGTTATCAACTGTAGCACTTTAAGGGTCAATAATACAAGTTCATCACCAGCTGTAGACTTGTTTTGAATATTTTAGTGAGGTCGATAAATGAGGTTTACATTCCAGCTGAGCTATAGGAGCGGCGAAACTCACATCAAAGAAAAAGGAAACAGGAACCTTCAAACAAGCTGCTGTTATTCTGGGTAAGAAATGCAAAGGTTGGCGAGTTGTAGTAGGACAATTCATTGTTTGGTTTGTGAAGCTTTGTCACTAAAACTCTCCACAGGCAAATATATCAGAAAGGCCTGCTGTGCAACTTGAGAGAATCCCATCTTCAAACAGAGCTCAGGGTTTTCTCCAGGGTTTTTTTTTTTTTTTTTTAAACCGTGGGGGAGATCTGCCCGAGTGGAAGAGGGGGGAGGCGATGGCAAATTTAATTTTGAAATGTGAAATTATGACTATTTGAAACAGAATTTTTTTCTAAATACATTCTTTACTATAGGGTTTCCGGTACATGAATTGAAAATAATAATAGAATCAGTATGTATCACTAGGCTAAAACAACAAACACAACAACAACAAATCTCCTATTTTCTCTCTTCTACTTACCTTCTGCACTACTTCTGCCTGTGCTCTTATCTAATATAATATTGGGAAGTGTTAAATTCGTTCACCTCACCAATACCACACAGGTAAATTTAGGAATATTTAAATATTACACTTATCATGGTACACATCATTATCATTTCTATTGACTTGAGGGAATAACATCACAACAATAAATCAAGAACATTGAGCCTCTCCTTTATGTAAAGTTACCTGACTCTGTTCCTCTGGAACCTTTCTCTTCTTTTGAAAATATACTCATCTGAAAATGTAACCAGAAAAGAGTCATGGCAGAAAAATTACCTGGGCATTACTTAAGCTAACGCTATGTCGTGTTGTTCAAAACATGTGTCTGAAACGTAACGGGTTTCCTCTATCAATAGAAAATTAAGTTTTACAGTTAAAAATGTATGTACAACAAAATGATATCGCCCTCGTCTGTACAACTAAACACTCGACATGCTTTATGAGGCCTAACGTAAAGACCACTGGTCACTTCACAACCTTTCAGATCAGTCTCAAATGATCAAACAAGGCGATCAGAGATGGCAGACTTCACCCCATTTACACAACAAGGCACTGGTGCCCTCTGTTTGTCACGTTGGCAAGTGCAAGTGTGGAAACACAAACGGACACACAGAGCCACCAAATACAATACTTCACAATCCTTCACAAGTCATTAATTAATTCATTAATTCATTAATGAATTAATGAATTAATTAATTTATATACTTAAATCTGGGGTCGAAGGTGTAAAATCGTACTCTGGCTTTTTGCAATTACCCTGGTCACAATCAAACAAAGTACAAAAGACAAAGAGAATAGCACTTTGAATACAACAGGGTCAAAGTTTATTCACAAAATGTATAATTAACATTACAAATAATTAACAACATTGACCCTCTAAACTACCTACAAAAACATGCACCCAGGTGTGTGTGTGTGTGTGTGTGTATGTGTGTGTGTGTGAGTGGGCGTGCACCTGTCAGCTAGTGACAGCATGGGAAACAGAAAGTTCGGAATGGCGGAATTGGAAGAGGGGTCTGTGGCGTGGTGGTTGTCACGGTGACGCTCCACCCTCTTCCGGATGCAAAATGGCCGTAGAGACACAGGTAATAGAGACATTTACTATGACAATGTGTCATGCTCAGATTCTGGGTCGTCGAGAGAGAGCGGAGGAGTGAGGGAGGAAGTGGAGCCGGCAGTGGCGAGGGGCATGGAGAAGGAGAGAAAGAGAGTGTGACTCTTAACAAAAGGGATGTGGATGGACAGAGATTCCCTTGTGATCACACAGTTGGCTGTAACTCGAGATAGTCGTCTGTCTGTCACAATCAATGCTGGTAAAATGAATAAAGGAACCAAAATCACAAAACACAGATCTTTCAAGATCTTCGATTGCCCTCCACTTGATTGCGAGAGGAGTGGCGAAAATTAACAAATAAAGCAACAAAATCACAACACAAGCAGACCGGACGACGTGAAGTGCTCACAATGAATTAACAACAGATGAGCTGGTGCAGCCCTGCTGGTGTGCAGCCCTGCTGGTGTGTAGCCCTGCTGGGGATGGCTGGGGGGGCAGAGCGTCCCATTGTTTCCACCAATGGGGTGAAGGGTTGGAGCTGCTGCTGATGTCATGCATCGCAGTGGCTTTTGAGAGATGAGAAAGGAATTTTCTCCGTCCTCCTGTACCATTAGACCAGGCTTCTATTGTCACAGTCTTACACTAGGCCTTACAATAAGGCCCCAACAGTCCATAATAGCTGATTACGAATATGATTGACTGGGCTTGTCAGAGTTATGATAACTCTAACCTATTAAAATAAACCATTAAACAGTGGAAGTTACTAAAAAACAAACATCATTTCCCAAAGTTTGAGTGACATCAGGAGGATGCATAAATGATTTAAGGAAATAAAATTGTTCTTTTACTTTACCTGAAGTAGGCAAAAATCTGCTCTCGTCTGTTATGTTTCTTAAGTGGGGAAAAGACACTTTTCTGAGGAAAAGAATTAGCACAGGCGAGGTGTGTGAGGATAGAGAGACAAAGAGGAGGAGCATCTTAGGACCAAATAGGCCTGACGATCCTATCATTATCAGAGGTAAGTGTTAAAGGCTGAATGGCTTGTCATTATTTGCGTTCACTCTTTGTACCTCGCTCAGTCTCTTCTCCTCATCCCTAGCCCCACTCTCCAGGAGTGGAGGAGGAGCAATTAGATGGAAATCGTTAGCTGCACTGCCGCCATCAGAGATTATTGACTCTCTTGTCCTCTTTCTCTCTGCCTCTTCCTCCGCCATTTGAATGATTCACTGATGACAAAGTCTGATTGTAATCTTGCCTTGAACGCTCGCACCGCAGGATGAAAAGGAAGGAGGAAGAGGAGGAGGAGGAGGAGGAAGGCACAAGTAGAGCCCTCTTTTATTGGAGTTTTAAGCACAGGGGGGAAATAGACAGACTCCATGAACAAGGAGACAAGAAAAACAAAAATATAAAGTGAAGTTTGAAGTGGATAGAGTTCAAGTGTGGGTGGGAAAAAAAAAATTGGATAATTCCAGACAATGGATAATTCCATTATAACCTTTCAGCATAATGTAAATCAAGTGATCAGAGTGTGAATGAATTCAATTTCTGCCCCCAAATGAGACACTGTTTACTACCTGATTAAATCTGTATTGTCACAGAAGGCTGTGACCAATCACAGGCCTGTTTCTTTTTTTATGACTCAAACTTTATTGATTTTTACTTCTTATAACATACAATAGGACTGTAAGGAAAAGAGAAAATAAATACATAAATTAAAATTAATTAATTAATTAATTAATTAATTAATTAATTACTTTCACTTGCGACAGTGTCTTTTGACTCTGTGTCCTACTCAGGGTCAAAGGCATAAAATTGACTTTTTTAAACATTGTTAAAAAAAGTGTGTGAAGCTGGAGAATGGAAAACCAAAACAAAAGAGAAAGTTAAAGAGTTCAATTAAGCTGTGTTTAAATACAGCTTAATTGAAAGCTGTGTTTTGATAATGAGTAGCAGTGCATCCACGGTTCTGTTTCAAGGGGGCGCTGCGTTTCCGAGAGTTGACGTGCTAATTAAGTCACTTCCAGGTACCTGGCCAATCACAAGACAGTTGGCAGTTGGCACAGAAAGCTGTTGTTGGCTTTCCAATCACAACACAGTCTGTATACTGGAGGTGAGATTACGGTCTGAAACAGCGCTGCTGACGAGAGCTTCAATGAGGACAGATTTCGATCGTCTCGTTTGCAGCAACTAGGAGGTTTCTTACATGTGTGATAGCACTATGGGAGCTTTAAACATGTTTGATATTTACAACTGAATAGAGATTGGGATATTGGGAACCCTGCAATAACAAATGAGAGCTGGGAAACGGATGTTGCGTAATTTTGTTTAGAACGTAACTTTTACAAGCCAAGTTGATTCCGTCTTTTTCCACAAACTGTTCCCGTCTTGATTTTCGTTTTTTGCGTTTCTCAGCACAAAACATTGCGCACACACAGCAGCAATTAACTCATGATGCCGACAGTCCACCTCCATGTCTGTTTGTATTCTGAAGTCGCATTAAATCAGGCAAGTTCTGTGTGATCCCAAATCCCTGGAATCTCTTCCCTGAAATTGGTCGATTAATAACCAAGTGTGAGGTCTTGAGTCTTGACTGGATTGTCTAGTCTTTTAGGATTAAGACACTGAAAATCGGTTTCTAAGTTCATTGATTCTGTGTTCTCCAACTTTTTAAAATCTAGTCAGATTTAAAAATCCTCTAGTGTGGGGCAAGCACACACTTGAGCCGGCAGACTTAAACCTACAACCCCAACACTTAAAGCGTAAAAGCATCATCTCTGTAGCCCAAAGAGTGACTCAGCTTTTTATTTGATAAGTGTCTGCATGGGGCCACATATTTCAGGGAATTGAATGCTCATTGCGCTCCAATAAAAAGTATTTCAAATGGTCACACTGATGACACACATACACACACTTATACACAAGTTTGCACAGTTATTAATTTTCTTGATTTCATTAATTTGGCAAACTGTATATCCATCCATCCATCCATCCATTATCTACCGCTTTATCCTCCACCAGAGGGTCGCGGGGGGTGCTGTGCCTATCTCAGCAGACATTGGGCGATAGGCGGGGTACACCCTGGACAGTTCGCCAGTCCATCACAGGGCCACATATAGAGACAAACAACCATTCACTCACACACTCACACCTACGGTCAATTTAGAGTGACCAATTCACCTAGTCCCCATATCGCATGTTTTTGGACTGTGGGAGGAAGCCGGAGAACCCGAAAGGAACCCACGCACACACGGGGAGAACATGCAAACTCCTTGCAGAAAGGCCCTTGTTCGGGACATGTTCCAAACAGGACGCGAACCCAGGAACCCGGGTCTTCTTGCTGCAAAGGCAAGAGTGCTAACCACTACACCAACTGTGGGCCCGCAAATTGTATATATACAAGTATATATTTACACACACACACACACACACTAGCAACCACTGAGAGAGAGACTTTGTGCACTTTGACAGCAGTTGTCCATGCTCGCTTGTGTCTGAGTTAATGGCTAATTAATGCTGTGGTAGAGCAGGCTCCCAGGGGAGCGCAGGAGAGACACCCACTGGCTGCCTGAGGTCAGAGATGATCCCTCACATGCATCCTTCTCCTTTCTTCTACAGTATCTCATCTTCTTCACTCTTCTTCTCTCGCTCTCTCTCTCTCTCTCTCTCTCTCTCTCGCGCCGTACCCGTCGCCATCCTCGTTACTCCCTTGGTTTGGTCTCATGTCATTCTCCCTCTTTCTCTCTAGCCGCCTCTCAGTAATATGACATTATTAATCTCAGTTCCCCACCATTACCTTTTCTCCCTTCTCTCTCCCCTTCAGTTTACTTCTGCTTCATGGTCGCCAGTTTAGTGATGTTAGAGTTGCCGCTCTTACCTCTCCATAAATATAAACGCTACGCCCTTGAGCTGCAGAAAATATGCTCCGACTTCAGTGGAGTTTCTCAGCAGCCAATCATAAAGCATATGATAATTGGAGAGAAAGTCTCCAATCTGTGTTTGTTCCCAGGTACAGTGCAGCAGCACTTACCGCTTTGTTCTGCACAATCACTCTTGACAGCTCCCGCACAGCTTGAGAAAGTGCCTTTGAAATAGACGATATTGAAATATCCACAACAAAAGTTTAATTCAGTCCAGTAGAACAAAGGTTTAATGGTGATGCTGACCTTTTATTCCTCCAATAAAGTAGGTCGGTGTGGTACATATGAGCAATGATTAGGAGGTTTTCCACTATTGTAACTTGACTTAAGTTAGTTAAGCTTCACTTTTAGGATGATTACCACTAGAGGATGAAAATTGTGTGTGTTGTTTGAGGACTACTTTGTAGTACTGTAAATAATGGACCTTAGGTGTTGTGTGACATTCATGTTTGTTCAGCTCAGAAAATGAATCACGGAAACTTTTTTTTTTAACCCTCAAGCAGCAAAGCTGCCTCTCCCGCGAGCGAGAGCAGTTCGTGTTGAGCTCAAGGCATTCAAATCTCTACGTGATGGTGTGAAATCACATACATCGCTCACAAGTCATTGTTTTGTGTGCTGGATTATGACCCAATACTGATTCCATAGATTGCCACCATAATTCCTGTGTCTGTGCGACGGCAGAGCGCGTATTCTCGCTCCAAAACCGAATCGAAACAGCCCAAAGAAGCAGTCTCACCAAGGACAAAGTGACAAGGTCGATGAGGATTGCAAGTCGTCACAAAGACTTGGACAATTTTGATTTCACAAAAGCAGCTGAACACACAAGGAAACACCGACGCAAACTGGCAAAAATGGAGAATCGTTTAATTTGGAACGAGCCGTGAGTTTTCATACGTCACACTTATTTCGCTAATTTTCATTGTTTATTTTGAAGTTAACGCAAGAGATACGTGTGTGAAGTGGTCTTAATTTAAAGACTCTGCATAATGTATTTCTGGTTGATTTAGCAAGGTATTCCTTGTTTATTTCTCATTTAGTTTATAATAATTAGATTTTTGCCTGCTCAGCTTACATTTTTGTGGAATGTTTGTTCAACAATTTAAAATCAAAACATTAAGTGCAGGGTTTTTTTCTGTGTGTGTGTACGCATGCGGGTATCTTGTTTCGTGTGTCTTATTTAAGAATTCTGTGTGTTTGGCATTAAATACGCATGGCCAGAATTTTGAAATATTAACAGCCACATTGACCGGCAAAAACATTTTCTCGCGTAAACTCACAATCTACCATGAGAGCACCGTTTTTAAATCATGACTACTTTTAATGATTTGTATTTTTAGTAAATTGGCATTGCAAATTGTATTGCATTATTTTAACTAGAAAAGGCAATTCTGAAGAAATTGCAGGGAGATTGCGGTTGACCGCACAAGCTGAAGATACGCTGCATTGTGTTGTTTGAAGCATTTGAATTTGTATAAATAGATGAAAAAAAAGAATAAGCTGAAGCTATGCTGAGTCGCTGTCTTTAACCAGTTGTATGAATACTTTGAAAAGTACATGAATTTGTATGAAAAAGAAGTTGAGATGATTTGAATGTGTTCCTTTTTGTGAAAATTTGAGTCAGTCTCTCAAACATCCATCCATCCATCCATTATCTACCACTTCATCCTCCACCAGAGGGTCGCGGGGGGTGCTGTGCCTATCTCAGCAGACATTGGGCGATAGGCGGGGTACACCCTGGACAGTTCGCCAGTCCATCACAGGGCCACATATAGAGACAAACAACCATTCACTCACACACTCACACCTACGGTCAATTTAGAGTGACCAATCCACCTAATCCCCATATCGCATGTTTTTGGACTGTGGGAGGAAGCCGGAGAACCCGGAGAAAACCCACACACACACGGGGAGAACATGCAAACTCCTTGCAGAAAGGCCCTTGTTCCGAAGTTGTTCCAAACGGGGCTCGAACCCAGGAACCTGGGTCTTCTTGCTGCAAAGGCAATAGTGCTAACCACTACACCAACCGTGGGCCCCAGTTTCTCAAACAATGCAGGAAAATGTTTTAAGAGTGATACAGAAAAAAACAATATATAGGGAAGTTCTGTTTCTGTATGGATGAGACCTGAAACAGCTGGCACGAAAAGAAAATAATATGTTGTTGAGTTTCATATGAGCAGGCTGTAGATCTGGATATAATATCTTGTAGGTGATAATTGTCAGTATTAATAAAAAAAAAAGGTATTACAAGGAGGACAATAACTAGACTGTGTATTTAAACACAGCTTAATTGAACTCTTTAACTTTCTCTTTTGTTTTGGTTTTCCATTCTCCAGCTTCACACACTTCTGGTTCACTCTCTGAGCTCTCATCACCCTCATTTCCAGTCACAGCAGGCAGCAGTTCTTAACAAAATCCACTGTACACCTCCTGCTCAGAGCCAAACAGCAGGCAGAGGAAGTTAACACGTAAGCTGGTGGACATTGTTGAGCATTTGTCAGATAATGAGGAAGATATTTCCCTTAGGAGTTGATACTGGCCTGAATCAGACACTAATGTTGCTCTGTGTCTGCCTGATGTTTTATAAGAGAAAATATATATATGTTCACTAAAACAACTTAATTAAAACAATGATTCTACATCTATGCTGTGTTTACTAGGGATGGGTATCGTTAGGATGTTACTGAGGCTGACACTGATACCAGTAATTCTTATTGATAACGATACTTATCGATGCTTCTATTGAGGCTATCATTAAAACTGTATCAATACTGCTATGATACTGATGCTACATATTGATACTGATACCATCTTTATTGTTTCTTGAGAATGCATTTTATTTACTTATTAAAATGTTATCGACAATGCTATGGTACCGGTTCTGATACAATCCTGATACTTATCTGCACTGGTTCTTCAGAATCTAAATTGGTACTTTGGAGTACTTTTTGAAGAATTAGTAACTACACATTTATTGATAATAATTGTTACCCTCAGTCAAGTGTTATCAGTGTTATTGCCAGGATGCTGCATGAGCACTGCAGTTCTGTTAGCAGCAGCAGAAACATCTCAGAAACATCACGGCACTCTGCATGTCCTCACATTTATAAAGTTCAGTATTTGTAACTTTTTTTTACCCCCATTACCTGCAGCTATTTTTTTACGTAAAGTGTGTTTTAGTTAAATTTAGTGAGCTCTTTAACCTGGTTCCTATGATGACTTGTTTCCTCCATCTGTCTTCACATTAAACAAAATACTTCCTTTGGGCAGCATGGGAATGTAGCCCGGGCGACGTGATCTAAACATGGCTATACTGAGCAACAGAGAGCCTTGTGGAGCTGATGGGCTTAATCAGAATTGTGTGAACTGTGGTTTGCTTGTAACAGACATTCAATGTTGCTTTTAAATGTTACGTACTACTGCTTTAAAATAATAGTAATATAAAAGTCATTCATCAGAATTTGAACTTTTGTTTTGAAGCCTCTCAGATTGCTACTTGGCCTACACAATGCTGATCAGCATTCACATCAACATTGTGCATGCTTTTACCAGCTGTCAGTCACACAAGTGTTGCCTTGTCTGTTTTTTACCTAAATGTGGAAATAATTCACAAAGTTGTGCTATTGAAGAGCTGAAACTAGTCATTGAGACCATTAACTCCTCAGGAGAATGTTTACTGACGTTAAATGAAGTAGCGTTGGGCATGAATATTCGATGATTCACTTCCTTGTTCAAGTTGATCAGTTACTGTGACTATTCGAAATACAAGTGTTTTCTCAGTGATTGCACTATTTCAACTATAATGACTCGCTAATCTGTGGTGCATCTAAGTATCACAAGGTGGCAACAATCATTTAGTTGATGCACTGCATGTGTGTTTGCAGAAGTGATGACATTTCTTGAATGCACCTTGAAGAAGTGATGAACTTTACTCAACATGCTGTGAACCTATGGAATTAGAGTTGTGTCAGTATTTTCAAACAGCACTTTTCACAAATCAAACAATGCTATTCAAGAAGCGAAAAATAAAGATTTAATCATTAAAAAATATTTATTATATATATTTCATTGTTTGAAAATGCACTTGTTCTTTGCTCTCCCTTACTTGTTCTTTGCGCCATGGTTTTTTTTTTGCGGGCGTGCCTTAGGAAGCTGCCCGCCGACTCGTTCCTTGTTGACATCCGTCATAATAATTGTAAGTATCTGACGTTCATAATCTGACAGATGTTAGATATTTACAATTAATTTGTCAGATGTCGATGGGAAAACTTGGGCAGCAAGTTCCAGACAGACAGCGAATTCCATAGAGCTGTCACTCCAAAATGCAGTAACCAATCAGCAGGCGCAAAGAACTAATCAGTGTATTTTGAAAATATTGACACAAATCAAACAAATTCCATATAAACCCAGCATTTCTTATACTAGCTCACATGCTGAAGTTAAAATATTTGAATATTTTTCAAAGAATAGAATTTTTGGAGTAGTAAAATCTAATTTGCCTTCCATTCATATGTAGTTGTTTTTTGCAGCCAAGGGATATAATATACATTTTTACCTCCATATTAGCATCCTCGGGAGAACTGGAAGATTACATCCACTTTTTTTTATACCCAGTTTATTATATGAACAATACCTAATCTTTCTGTATCATAAACATATTGATATTATTTGTAGTTCATCTTTACCAGGTTGTACTGCATTTGAAGTGGTAAAATGTCCTACTGCTGTCACTTCTGTCTTTCACAGTAATGTAGTATCCAGCACACGCAGCCACGTTGTGGTGTCGGAAAGCATGAAGTGGAGCAGCACTTATAATGGGGTCAACTCTCACTTTCTCTATTAGCAGTCACCTAGCACTCCTCAGTCAGAGTGAGGCCAAATCACATACATTAAAGTGCTGTCAGGGTTATTAGTTGTTCCGCCCTCTTAATTGGGCACTACAGATTCTAAGTGTTACTCAACTGGGCCAAATCGTTGCATGGCAGCTGTAGGCTGCGAGAACACCGAGATACCATCTTAATTACAAGTGAAATCAGCGCTCCCAAAGTGGAGTCAGGGGAGCACCTGTGGTCATTCAAGTGTCCCCAGGAAAATGTAGAACAGTTTTATTTTTTCACTGTATCACTCCCTAGATGTTGGTTAAACTTATCCTTAATGTCACCTCCCAGCTACAGCATAGAAAGATAAGCATATCTAACAGAAAGAAAAATCTTCATGAGGTTTCCAGCGACCAAAGTGGACTTAAGCTCTTTAATCTTAGGACCTGTGGTCTTGATAAGAAGTTACTTAAAGCGCCTATGTTTTGAATTTTAATTCATTTGAATCCATTTTTTTTTTATCTTCCTGCAAATGCTGTCAACAATCCTATAATTTCACTATGCACTGGTGGTTTGATCACAAGCTCATCATCTCTGTCCATTTTTTCATTTTTACCCTCTACATCACGTGTGTCAAAGGCCAGTGGGTCTCATCTGGCCTGCAATTGTATGCGGCCCGAGTGATAATATGTCTTTCTGCTCCTCCACTGACACTTATCAAGTTACCTCACCCGTAAAATAATTAAAGAAATTAATTGTGGACTTTGAAAACACAGAGCCAGAGGGGGGTTCTAAGGGCGCTCAGTCTCTCATTTGTGTTTTGCTCCCTCTCGTTTAACTTTATATGTGGAGTAAAAAATATTGAATACAGCACATTATTGGCTAAGATACAGTGCATGACTATAGGCCTGTATGTGCTGTTCTACTGCAATACAGCAGAGACAGGTGTCTCAGGTGAGACAATGGACATTGCATTGCTATACTGCTGATGTCATTGGTAACATCAATACATTTCAACAATAGTTACAGCTCTTCTGCATTTATGTTCTTATGAGTGTGTGAGTACTGAGCTGATGTGTATATAACATTGTCAAAAAAGTATGTCTAGGTAAAGGAATCAATTGCTTTGACTAATACTTTTTAACATCTTTAACTTCAAATGTAATCCCTGGTTTGTTTCTGTATTTAAGCTAATCATATTATTTGACCTAGTCTGGCCCTTGACTTGGACACAGTTTAAATGTTTGCCCCCTCTGTAATTGAGTTTGACACCCCTGCACTACATAGGTGCCACCTGTGTGTGTGGGTGTGTGTTTGAGTGTGTGTGTGTGGGCACAAAATACACCAAATCATGGATCAATTCTCAAACTTGGTGGCATTATTGCTTAGGAGAGTATCTTCAGATGATTAACCTTAGGAGCTGATCGTACAGAGGTCACGGTCAACATGTCTTGCAAAATATAACAAGGCAATCAGAGATGGCCTCTGGCGGCCTCTGTTGTTCATATTGCCAAGTGCAAGTGCGGAAGCATAAACAGACAGACACACAGAGCCACTAAAAACAATACTTCACTCCCACTTTGTGTGGTGAAGTAATATTTCCAAAAATGTGCTATCTTAATTATGAATATATTCCCCATTGATATAATATATCATCACTCATGTCATGAAGAAATCACAGTATAAAAGTATAATAAAAAGTATTCAAGGCCATTTTTACCTCATTACCTCCTTATATCCTTTATAATTATTCTTAAAAGTGGTAGAAATGATGGCATTTTGTCGCAGGATTTATTTCCGTCAAAAATAAAAGAGCTGGTTTCACTGGATGTTCAAATAATATATCGTTAAAATAACTACTTTATGATCTTCCGATAGGAAAGACCCCATCATGATGAGAAGCAACAAATAAAAACAAAGAGGTTCTGCTAACAAACAACAATAGAGATACAATCATCATTTTATATAAATTAACCATTTATTATTGCCCCTTAATCTGTCTATTATTCATCACAAGTTATCTGCAAACAGGTGAAATGCAATATTTCCTTTACTGCCCTGCTCATGTTGTACTGTATCTACTCAGCTCAGCCTCTCTGTGACTCCTTGTTCAACATCTGCCATGTTAATTGCCATCTTGGTCATTGCATAGAGAATGATATGTGTCCAGTATGAGATTTACAGAATTGCACAGTAAAAATGTGAAACCTCCAGCACACATTTACTGTATAAAACAGATTTTACTGTGTAAATGTCATTCATGAATTATGGATTTTAAGAGAGAGAAGAAAGGAGTAGAGGTCATTTATAAAGCTTTCTTTGAAGGTAAAACATTTTAAGAATGAAAAAAATCATCAAGACACACATTACATCCTTTCGATGTACATTTACAGCTGTGGAAAGTAGACACAGAAAAGTTCTCTAAAAAGGCATTTAAATGCTCTTTTCTGTCCATCATTATCACAGTTTCTTGCTGGAAATGTACATTATGTATCCCTGCTTCTCTTCCCTCCTCATTTTTTTGTTCTTTCTTTTCCAGCTGGTGTTGTTCTCAGGAAAACTCAACACCATCGCCAGCATTGTGACCATTTTCTTCCTCTTGGTGTATGCTGCTGTGGATCTAGCCTGCCTCGCTTTGGAATGGGCCTCTGCACCTAATTTCAGGTACCACACTCTCTCTCTCACACACACACACACACACATAAGACACACTAAGAGCTCTTTAGTTTTAATAAAGGCCGATGGCCAACATCTGGTCATGTGACTTTATGTTCCACATTTCATGCACACACGCAAACGGCCCTTTTTCATACATCTGTCACTGTTTGTGTATGAGCGTAAGTAGGTGGTCGCTCGCCAACTGGACGCTGCTATGGCAACAGAGTACTAATTAAAAGGCATAAAAACTGGCCACTCCTTATTGCCCCATATTGAAGAGGGACTAGCAGTAAAACTGCGTGTGGAGACTGAACTCAATGTGAGAGAAAAATTGTGTGGAGATGCTTACTGATATAAATCTAGTGTTTATTTTTGTGTATGTGTGTGTACTTGTATTTATATAGTTGTGAGGTCCAAAAAACATACTAACCAATCCCAGTCTGTGCTCCACAGCTTGAAAGGGCTTTTTCAGGGTTAAGACGTGGTTTCATGGTTAGAGTAAGAATTGGGTTTGGGTTAGGGTTGGGATAAGGCACTTAGTTGTGATGGTTAAGGTTATGGTAAAGGGCTTGGGAATGCATTATGTCTATGATGTGTCCTCACGAAGATATAACAACTAGTTTTTGTGTGTAGTTTGTATTCCTTGGACATTTATAAAAGCTCCCTTAAGCCGTTTTCATTGCACAGTAGCATACCATGAGGATGGACTGTGTGTGTGTGTGTGTTTGTTGCTTGATGATTACATCATGACATTAATACGACCTGATGTTTTGATATTCATTTCATGCTGCAGCTTTTTTATGAGATATTCCATATTTTCTGTTGGTGTCGCACAGAAAACACATTGTCATCCAAATCTTTAATTCCCAAAACTATCCATATAAATCCAATAACTTGTATTGCATTGTACTTTATTTCTATATTTTTTTTAAAGACATACCTCTCTTGATTGAATTCCTCCACAGGCTGTGAAATACATATCAAACATGATAACTGCTACTGTTTGTATTTGTTTACAGAGGAGAGAAACACTTAAAAAACACCATGTATCACTTTATTGTTATGGCAGATTGCCTCCAGCGCTGCATTTGCTCTTATACGTATTCTTCTGCAGTGTTCGTCGGAAATGAGTGGACAGGCGTGTGAGAACGTTTGCGGCTTTGCACATCAAGGACACATCAGTGGTAAAAAAAAAATAAAAATAAAAAATGTGTAAACATACTGCACGTCTGGAAAACAAAGACACTCTCCAATTTATTTTGGTAATATTGATTCAGTGCACAATGGATTTTTTGGGGAAATGTGCTTCAGTTAGAACAGTTAGTCAGATGATAAGTGGATTGAAGTGACTCCAGTCAAAGTCTTGTTTTAGTCTCTCAGAGCAGTATGAGGACTGAATACCCCACTTAGGGCATCGACATGGAGATGAGGAATGACTCACCTTATAGGACGATGTGATTTGACCAAAGCTGCTTCCTTTACTTGATATAGAATTTTATTTAACCTCCTCCAAATTATGGCTAAACAATTTGTCTCATACCTTGTGCTGTATGCTCATTTTGCTACGACTTCTCTGAATGTCATGTTGTCTCCCTTACCATTATTGAACAACAATATACAACTTTATCATGTATCAAAAAGAGTGGCTGTACAGAGGTGACACTAGGTTTCCATTGCTTTCAATGTTTATGTCTCATTACAGGGCCAAGTCACTTGTGGAGCCATAGAATAAAAGAAACAAGTGGTCATTAGGGCTGAGCAATATATAGTAAATGATCTGTATATATATAAATAGCACTTTTCTAGTCTTGATCACCACAAAAAGCGGCTTTACACTGCACTTTTGCCATTCACCCATTACACATGGGTCAGGACAACCGTCAGGAGCAACATGGGGTTAAGGGTCATCCCGAAGGACACATCGGCATGTAAACTGACAGAGCCTGAAATTTAACCCACAACAGCAAATATTTCTAATACAAATTAGGACTGCAACAAGAAATCAATTATAAATTAAACCCAATTTAATTTAATTTGTGAAAAGCATAATATTAGAGGATTTTACCATGTGACGTTGTTACATTTTAAAGGTGCCATATGTAAGAATGTGGCCAAAAACGGTTACTACATTCAAATTCAAAATACCGAGGTCTTTTAGGTTTCGTTTTCTGACGTAACTGGCAACCTGTCGTTGCTCGGCAGCTTAGACTCTACTGACTGCAATGATTGGTAGACGGCGGTAGGTGGCGCCACATGCCAAAACATGATTTCAAAACATAAACATGATTTGCGGTCTGCCAAAAAAACATTTTTAATGCAAATACTTTAGCTGTACTGTTGTTGTTGGTGAGTTCAGTTTGTTATATGAACATTATTCCTGAGTCTCTGTGACATTAGGAGGATTTTATGGCCAGTTGCTTTAGATTTATTACATAATGCACCTTTAAGGACCAACAATAAAATAATGTGTAGTGCTGATTTCCTCAGCACATTTGACCACTACACAGTCACATACTGGACTCTGACTAACTTCTCTGAAAGTTCTGAAAGGGTTTGTTATTCTGACACAGTCTAATCACAAACCCCTGGCACACTAGAAGCAGACAGAGAAGCGACATATAGCAGCTTTTCTATACATCGAACAGCAGCCACCAAAGGATAGATGTCTTTCGATTCAGCTGTTGCTTCCATTTTAAGCAACTTGCTCCCCGGGAAAAAGTTGTGAGATCATATCCTAGTCGTTCACAACATTGTCTGGATTTTGGTTCAGACATTTTTAAATAATCAACCTGAGAAATAGAAAAAAAAGTATGGTAGTTATTCTGTTAGTTATTATTATTATTATTATTATTGTTGTTGTTGTTGTTGTTATGTTCTACAAGCTTTGTGTGCAGCTTTTAAAATAAACTTTGAAATTGTGACTGCATCAACTTAGAATACCACAAGAGTGCACTGTCAACACCAGTTTATGCTGTATACTTCAGTTAGGAATTGTTGTTGAAGAGTGTGTGTGGGTGTGTGTGTGTGTGAGAGAGTAAATAACTCTGCCAGCTCAGTGTCCAGCTCAGTCAGAGTGCCCAGTGTTTCCTCTGGTGCTCTCTGTGCACACTGCTGTGTGCTATCTGCTCAGGCCTCCTTATCGCCGCGTGACCGCTGGCAAAAGGCTACAGGACACAAAGTTAACCGCTAAACTTTTCCCACCGTCCATCTCTCCTCTCCCTGTTGGCCAGGCGACCGAGGGCCCACCGAGCTGATAAGGCTGCTTGTTGTCTGGCCGGCCGCCTGCTTTGAGCCTTCACTCTCTTCACCCCGAGTTGTTAATGCTGTTAGTTCATTGTTGCTTTGTC
The DNA here is from genome assembly GCF_963457635.1 of Microchirus variegatus. Taxonomy (NCBI): domain Eukaryota; kingdom Metazoa; phylum Chordata; class Actinopteri; order Pleuronectiformes; family Soleidae; genus Microchirus; species Microchirus variegatus. The sequence continues at coordinate 16,989,096 of NC_139804.1, forward strand.
ACCGGGCAAATTTTAACACCAGTTGTTTGTGTTTTTATTTATTTATATATATATATTTTTTGCCGATGCTCTCTGCTGCTTTCACTTTGCTCTCTGCCTGGCTCTCTCCCATGTCTCTTTCCAGGCGAAAATAATTAAAAGCCATTTAGCGCCATCTCTCCCCCTGAGAACTGCTCTGTAATTAGCATAACTAATTTAGCAGAAATATTTCCCTTTCCCTTAAATTCGCTGTTGTGGAAAGGGAGGGATTGGAATTATGATGTAGCGGAAAAGATGTCTGCTTGTTAAGAGTGTGTGTGTGTGTGTGTGTGTGTGTGTGTGTGTGTGTGTGTGTGTTTGCACAGAGAAAATATAGAGTGCAGTGTAATTTGTGGACAGTTTTCAATTTATGTGAGATCAAAGTCAAGCTGGGTGATATTTTCTTTCCCTGATCATTGATGTGTGAGTTTGTCCGCCTATTGGACAATTTTTGTGTGTGTGTGTGTGTGTGTGTGTGTGTGTGTGTGTGTGTGTGTGTGTGTGTGTGTGTGTGTGTGTGTACTTGTATTTGTTACCTATTTAGGACCTTGTCTGGCCTAAACACTGACCATGCAAAGCAGTTCTCATGGAGACCAAAACCTGGTCCCAATGAGGCAGAACCTAATTTCTTTGGAATGGTTTGAGTTTAGGGCCAATAATTAAGTTGTTGCATGGTTAAGGTGAGGCATTTGGACAATAACTGGCTGCGGTTAAGAGGAGAGGAGGGGGGAGAGAAAGGACATGAGGCCAGGTATAGACAGAAGCAAGAGATCAGGAGTAGATATACAACAATTTTATCAAGTTATAAGTTTATACAGGACAGTTACGTCAGTGATGACATGTTTATAGAACTACAATTCCATTTATATAACCAGCAGCAGAGATTGTTGATAATAAAAATGATGCTGATATCGACTTTGTAGCATAATAATAATTATAATGCAGCTCATAATAATAATAATAGCCTTGAAACTAGATCTGGATCCTGCAACATGCAACATGAGGACACAGAGAGAGGGGGGGGAGGAAGGACATACACAAACTAGGGAGAGAAAGAACAAGGTTAATGACATATAATAAAGTCATATTCATACCCTGTGTGAGAGAGTGAGTCTGAGTGCACCACAGGAATCCCACCAGCAGTCTAGGTCTATAGCAGCATAACTAATAACCTTTATCAAAAAGGAAGGTTTTAAATCTAACTTTAAATATAGATAGTGTCCACCACCTGATCATTGGGAGTCATTTGGGAGCTGGTTCCACAGGAGAGGAGTCTGGTAACAGAAGGTTCTGCCTCCCATTCTGCAGATTACAAACTCTGGGAACCACAGGCAGGCATGTCCTGATTAAGTTTTTTGGCCCCAATCTAATTCCGATGCTTTTACTACTGAGTATTTGCCAATACCAAGTCGAGATCCAATGCTTAATTTCTCCTTGATTAGTTGCACAGCTAACCATTTTTGTACTGTCAGTAAAATAAATAGTCTTCCTGGCTTAAGTTTAGAGAGATGCAGAGGAATAGGCAGAAGAGCAGACTCCTGCAGTCCAGGCTGCAGGAGAGAGATAGGGAACGAGTGGGCTTTAGCTAAACCATTGCTGTGTTTGTGTGCAACATGCTGTTATAACAGAATAGTGAACATGTCTCGTCTTTACAAACAGATTGTTTGATACCAGAGCGTTTATATTTTGCACACTGACAAGTGTCGTTGTAAACTGGAGTTCAAGTAGCGCACACCTGCTTTGGTCCCCACTGAAACTAAGATTGTGATTGGCAAATTCCCACATAAAAGTCAGGGATCTTCAGGGAAGATGAATGTCATCACTTCTGCAGAATCTGAAGCGTGTTGAGCTTAGAGGAGTCGCCAAGATGCATTCAAGACATCTTGTAAATTTCATCACATCTGCAAACACGTGCAGTAATTGCTTGCTGCTGCTGCCACCCTGTGATAAAAACTGTACCATAAATTAGGTACAGCCAATGGAGTAGAAATAATTGTATTTATGAATGCAATAATTGAGAAAACATCTGTTTTGTCTCTTTTTAATATACAAATAGTCACAACATGAGTTTGCCTTTGTATAATCAAGTTAATAATCAAATAATCATGCCCATCCCTATCACTAATGACACAAATGAAGCTGCAGCAGGCCCCGTTTGTGTTGCACATTACGTTGTGAATTATGTAGGGAAATGAAAGTGGAACTTTCAGATTCAACTATACTAAGAGTATTTTTTTTTTACATCTTATCAGCAAATCTCTGTCAAAAAAGATAAAAGATCGAGTTCAACAAACTTAACTGCAGAACTCTGTCATGTCCAGACAATGACCTTAGGTCAGCCTGAAAAGTAACAACAGATTCAATGACATATTTACTTTCAGCAGCTTCAGAGTCAAAGGCGTATTTACTTTCAGCAGCTTGGTGCCATCTGATTACCGCTGCATTATGAAAGACCACCCTCAATGTTTTTGTAACAATGTGCACATTTACCAACCGAACCATTATTATTTAAAAACAAAAGCTTCGCCCTCTGCTCGACCTTGTGCTTTTGTCGAAATATGAGTCATAGTGATTTGACAACACTGTGTTATTAAATGAGATTGGGTTGTGTAAAAATCCAGATGGATCATCAGCTGTGTGTGGACAGATGAGAAAAAATGGGGTGTTAGAGGATCATTATCTGTTAATGAAATGGTATGAGTTGATGACGGCTGAGCATAAAGGAGCACTGCTTCACTTCAGATCAGAAGCCTTTTTCAAGATCAGCCTCTTTTGTTTGTCTTGCAGTGTCAGTTTGAAGTCACTGCCGTTTTTCCTTAGATTCACTCGTTGGTATTATTTGATAAACTGTAAACTTTGTTTGATAGTGTTGCACTGACATGAGTAATAGGACTGGAGTTTGCTCACTTGTACAAGTATGGACAATTTCTCAGCCTGTCAAAACTGTGGAATAACGTTGTCTCCTGATGGTGGCAGTCCACAATTTGATGACAAAAAATGTTTCAGGTGATTATTTAAAGCTGCACTGTGTAACATTTGGTGAATTTTCTAGTTGTTGATATTATCCTGCCTCTGTTTGGTCTTCATGAACAAAAAATATCTAACATTTGTATGTGTTATCCTTCATCTGAGAACTCTGTTTAGTCAAACTATCTGAGCTGACTGAGGGAGCATTTATGTGTATACAGCAGCAGCAGAGGAACAGGAACTGTTTATCCTGTCACAGTCATCACCCCTTACATCACCTTCCCCTCTTCTTCTGCAAAGATTTCCAGCAGCAATTTTAACCACACATGAAGCTGCACTATTTAATGGACTCCTCGTTGCTTTTCAAAGCAGGGGAAGAAGTCGTCTTCGACAAGCAGATCACATAATAACAATCTGTCCCGATTGCTCCTCTGGTGTATTTACACCTGTACTTACAAGTGGTCAGGCACTATCCGATTGGGTTTGGGAAAACGCATTTTAATGCCAGGTGTAAAGGGGGCCTTTGGGCTTCCAGTCATACCAGCCAACCTGTTTGCTGTTGTCTTGCTTGATATGCTTGACATACATAAAACAATTCACTTCCTGTGTGCAGCGTGAGCATGTCATAGGGCAACAAGATCCAAACACTGCTATCCTGAGAAACACAGAGAGAGTGGTTTGACTGTAACAGAAATTAGTTATCACAACAGATATGCGTTTTTGCTGATATTGTGAGTGTAGACTACTGTTGCGGAGATTAGAACATTAAGTGAGTCGACCAAAGATGGAGTTTCCTGGAGTCAGAGATGAGTTAAGTTGAAAAGCTCTATTGGAAGCAGCTCAGATCTGAGGAGAACTGAGACAATGCCGAACATAAAACAAGTATGTTAACAGTTTGGCATCCTCTGTCAGTCTGCCTGTGAGTCCCAGAGTTAGGATACTTAAAGGTGCTTTCTCTGCTGATACATGGAGCTGACCTTGGGGAGGACTGCGCAGTAGTGTCAGTCATCTGCCCCAATCCGGTCAGGCTCAGCGAAAACATGAAGAGACGAATTCTGTAGACAACAGTGCTATACCGAGGTCGCTGTGACAACAACAGTTTCGGCAGGCGCCGTCCTGAATTGTTTAGGCTTGTGCTTAGGAATGGGAGCTGATAACTTTAGAGAAGGCCAAATAATGTTTTGCTCTTACAACTACCACGGGCTGAAGGTCCCCAGAAACCAGAAAAAAATAGTAGGAAACATATGGATGAAAGGACTCCCCATCATGTTGTTACCTTGCAGCAAAAATACCTGGGTTCGCGACCCGGTCAGAAAAAGGGCCTTTCTGCATGGAGTTTGCATGTTCACCTATGTCTGTATGTGGGTTTTCTCTAGGTTCTCCAGTTTCCTCCCACAGACCAAAATCATGCAGAGGTTAATTGAACACTCTAAATTTGAACGTAGGTGTAACTATGAATGTGGTTGTTTGTCTCAAAGCGTTGGCTCTGCAATGCTTTCACTCTGTCAGCTGGGATTGACACCAACGACACTCGTGTGGAGGTTAAAGCGGTAGACGATGGATAGATGGATGTATGGAATCCCCTTTAGGACATGAGTTTCTGTTTGTCAAGGGATTTCCAGATGCCATGATGAACCTTGAGCACAAAACCTACTTTGTACTGTAGAGGCGCAGAAAGATAGCATGCTACACTACGGAGCTTAAACACAAGAAATCCATACAAGATGACAAGGAAGAAACAAAAGGTGCTCAGAAATAGAGCTGCATGATATTTTGAAAGAAATAGTCATCAAAATTGTATTTCATTGACGATATGACTCACAATAAATGACCCAATACTGTATACTCAAAGATGCAGACTGTGAGTAACATGCAGACAAATGGTTTTAGTGAAAGCATTTAACATCTTAATGCCCCCTTAAACAAACACAAAGTCAGAGCAAACCAAGAGCTGAAACTTGGGAAACCCTGCAGTTGTTAAACAGTATTTTAAACTGTAATGTTGTTGCAGTTCAACATACAATTATTCTCTCATTTCTCTCCCTACCAAGTAGGTGGGGTATGTTATAGTGTGAGGGGGGTTTAAGTCAAGTATTCTAGGCTGCCATATTAGGAGAAAATTATAAAATAAAAGCACAATTAAAGAACTCATCTTCATCTGTTGCAAGCTCTTGGCTAAAAAAGAGAGAAACAGTTTACGTGGTCCTTGCACTGTTTCTTCCAATCCATTTTTTTCCATTTCGTATGGAACAAGACGTGTGTGTGTGTGTGTGTGTGTGTGTGTGTGTGTGTGTGTGTTTGTGTGTGTGTGTGTGTGTGTGTGTGTGTGTGTGTGTGTGTGTGTGTGTGTGTGTGTGTGTGTGTGTGTGTGTGTGTGTGTGTGTGTGTGTGTGTGTGCGTGTGTTTTTGTGTGTGTAGTGATTATAAACCTTCTATCCCCACTTTCCCTCAATTATGACGTGACTTTTGGCAAAAGGCCGGGTCCCCTCTCTCCATCTTCAGCGCTCTCTGTTTCTTTTTTTTTTAATATCTTGGGAGGACTGGATTGGCAGTGATTACTTCTGGGTCCTTTTTGCTGTGTCAGCTAAGTGACATCAGTCGCCAGAGAAAAAGAGAGCTGGAATGAAGGCTGAGTGTGAGGTGATTGTATAGAAGGGACTGCAGCCGCTGATGATGGAGGGACAGCAGAGACAAAAGAGGTGGGTGGGTAGGTTGGTGGTTGGTGGGTGAGCTTTTATCGTAATTACAGCTGCTCTTCAATGGGATGGAGAGAGAGATAAGATGAGAGGACTGAGGGCACTGCCGTTGCTGAGCGGTAAAGTCAAGAAGAAATAAAAGCAAAGTTGGAGACAGAAGAGTGTAATGAAACCATTCTTTCTCAGCCTCTAACCATCAAACTAATATCATTAGCTGTAGTGACATTCTCTCTGACGCCCATGTGGTTTATATCATTTTTCTTAAAGACAAGACTCTGTGAAATGGCTGATTCATCTGTTTGAATGTAACAAGCCTCAATCTCAACACGGAAACCAGGCCTGTGTGATGCTATATGTCAGAGAACGCTGAAGGGAGAGAAGCTCAGGTTTGATTTGTTTTTTGTTTTTTTGTCATTTGGCTGAAAACAGACAAAATGAGCACTCCAATGTTTCACACTCTCTCAGTACTTAATTGATGAGAAGTAAAACATTTACATATATGGACCTTCAGAATATCAACAGAAAGACAAAAGTGAGGTAAATAACGACAGGAGGAGCTATAGTATCTCTCCAATTAATCTCAAGCTGCTTATTTTAGGTTTCAGTTTTTAACTTATTATAATACTGACAAGATTCTTGAGAGACATTATGAGCTTTATCAGTGCAGTGATATGTTATCTCCCAGTATATCCTCTATCAGAATAATCTATACACCCTATGTTTGCGGAGGTAACTAGGGGGTCCAACAGCATCTGGTATTTGTTTGTTTCACATATTTGTGAACTGAGCAAGTTTGCTTTTCTAACAATGAGGTTGGAACATTCTAATCTCTGGATAACAAATGGAAATGACAGGTCAATATCTGTGTAAAATGATGTATTGGGACAATAACATGAGGAACGTATGAGGATTTTTTTTTTTGAAGATTATTGAATGAATTAAATGAAATAATTAATTCATCGAAGCAGGCAATATAACCTGGCTTTGATTACACAACTAAATCAACTGTTACTTACACTTACAGCACTTCATCATAATAAGCTGTGATTTTACCTGTGGCTGCTGATGTCGCCTTGAACCGGCATTTCATAGCATAGCCACTTCTCCTGTGCTGGATGATCTTTTGTAGGTTTATTTCCAACAAAGTCAAACATAGACACACAGGCTGGCTTCTTCAAATCAAAGGCTTTCAGTCACAAGTGAAGCATTTCCTTGTTCTTCAGAGGAGAAAGTTCTTATAAAATATAAAATATAGATGTGCTGTATGAAAGTGGGGGTGAATGACAAAACTGTGGTGTAAGCAAGAATTTTCAAGACTAGAAAATTGCTATTTAAATACAGACCATTTGCCATTTACCTTTCAAAGTCCTGCCTGCTGCATAAAGCTAAATAATTACTGATCAGAAATGCCAAACTGGAAGTCTTGCACAAAACAATGTCGGACGTCCACATTCTAGTGTAATAAAGAGTAATCATTTGTTCCATAAAATATCAGATAATGTTGAAAAGATGTTCACATTTAAGAAGCTGAAAAATCAGAGCGCTTAATTATATATATATAAAAAAAAAAAATCTGATCAATTAAGAAAATAGAAACAAATACACTAAACACAATAAAGCTGAGACTGAAATGAATTTCATTAGTGTTATAGATCTTTGTACTTGAAAATTGATCAAGTTTAAATAACATGAACGTTTGTGGTGATGAAATGTTGCACCAAAGTTTCATCTTGAGAGGTAAGGCAAAATTGAGTCCACCAAATTTCATGGCAATCCATCCGTGTTTGTCATTTGACATCCCACTCACAAACCCCTGACCAGTCTCAAGGTCAGAGGATAACTAATGTCCCTGCAGGATTCATTCACCCCCCCAGAGAAATTAATGTCTGACTCATTTTTTATGGCAAACCAAGCAGTTGTTACTGAGATGTTTCAGTTTGTGTCAAATTGTTGACCGATCAATAGAGACTGACCGACAGTGGCATATCTAGAGCTGCTTTTTACAAGCTGATGTTAATATTCGATGTTCATAACTCAGTTTTAAGTATTTGACTGAAAAAGCAGCTACAACATATATATATTCTATATTCTAACCTTAGACCTGCTCACCTTTTCCTTATCCCCTGTTATTAGTGAGGAAAACAAATGACAGGCTCCCTGTGTTCTATTCTCTTATGATTTAGCATCTTGGTGGTCTCACCTCCTGCTATCCTCTCGATACATTAGCTCTGTCCTGGGTGGTATAGACCGGTTCTTTTCTCCCTCTTTAAGAGCCTAGATTTGGTCCCTGGAGGAGGCCAGTCGATCATTTGAGAAATGTTGTGTAATTACAACTGTGGCTATTTAAATGGCTGTTTATCTACACATCCACAGCTATTGCAGGGAAATTGGGGTCAAATGCATGATCCTCTAAAAATGTGAGTGTTTCTGCCCGCTGTGTTGCACCCAACTCCATGACCCCTAAAAGTCATTTACACTTAAATGACACACACATGCAAGGCATTGCACATTAAGTACAGCTAATGCACACATCCATATATAAATTCCAGCCCATGCATCAAAACACTAAGAGGTCTGCTGCCAGCAGTAGCTTATCATCCATGTGTGGTGTTTGTTTTAATTGCGTTTGTCCCTGCATTCACACCTAATTTGTTCTGAAGCTGCCATGCAGTCACAAATTAGGAAATTACTCTGTAGGTATGTGTGTGTGAGCAAGAAGTTGTTATGGTTTGTCTGACACTGAGATTCAGACATCATTTTTGCTGTGTTATAGTTTAAAATGTTTCTGTAGTTTGTACTGATGTAAAAGCTTCATTTTCTGACTCTTATCAGAGGCCAGGTTAGCTGCAGCCTGAACTGGAGGCTTAGTTGCAAACACTGAGTGTAGAGATGTGAGTGGTAAAGCTCAGTTTTTAAAAAAAAAATAATGATGTCGAAAGCCAAGCATTAGTCATAACCAGAGCCTCAGCAACAGGCTGACTGAAAGAACAGGATGTTTTTTAACACCATGGCAAAAAATAACCTCAAAATTACCATCAAATTGAGTAAAGGTGAGCTAAGGTAATAACACAGACATTACCAACAAAAAAAATTAGCATGACTCTGGTGTTTACTGCCCGGCTGTGAGAGTACAAGCTCTTAATTCTTCTGTCTCCTTCAGCAGACACGATGTGCTGAAAGTCACTATCTTCAAATTCGATCATGTTTACTCTCCAAAACTTCCAAATAACTTCAACTTATTAAAATGAGTTGTTTCCCTAAGCTGCTTTCACATGAGCTCAAGTGAGAGATAGTCTGAGTCAGACACTTTCACAATAGAGAGAGAATATCTGGAGGCTCCAGGTGGGTGGAGCCTGGTTTGAGCGTGCAAGAGACCGTACACTCAGGACATTATATCCAGAGATTAGGGCAGGTCAGCTAATACCCAGTGTGGGCCCTTAGGCACTTAATGCTTTTAGCCATCTATATTTTAGCACATCTCCACAGCCGACCCTTGTTTTTCCTCTACTGTGATCAAGACATTATTGACAAGGCGAGTGACACTTTTGAGGTTTGGTAACATTCAGATGCATAACAGCGACCTACTCTGCTCACTCTGTTGACAGACCTTAACCCTGACCCTTATGTTGAAGTGCTACTAGCTGTGTTGTTTAGTGGGCGGTAGTGGGTGGACCAACAGTCCAAAGCCGCTAACGAAAACATAAACAGAGCTTGCAACCTGAAAATAAAAATATATTTTGCGAATATACTTGCTCTATCAGTGAAGCCAGTATTTCAGTTGAACAACGTTTCCTTAATTTCTGATGACACTCCAAGGTCATTGTATGATGTAATATAATACATTTGTTTCATATATCACCTTTATCTAAAGCTTTTCACGTCTGCCAACACTGAAATCATCTTAAAAAAAAGGAAAACATTCCTTTTGATGTTTGCCAGTGTTCAGAGTCAAGGCACGAACAAGAATGTGTTGAATTCCAGTCATGTTTAAAGACTATAAGGTGGGATCTGACTGAAAAACATCTGAATTATTGAAATTATTTTCTAAAAATGGACTTGGTAGGTTGGGAATAAGGTCAGATATTGGCAATAATCTAACTGAAATACATTTCTTTGCTCTCAATATAATGAAACTATTAAGTGAAAAAATCCAATATGACTTGCTTTTTCAAATCAAATGGATATCCATTTTATCTACATTTTAGTAGAATTGATTTGAATTTCTATATACACATTCATTTCCTATACTGTTTTCTAAGCCCTGTTTCATATAATTCTCAATTAAAAGCACTGATGTTTAGGAAGTCCCTCTTGAGAGCTCTGTGGTGGGAGGAAGAAGTAAGATATTTTTGTCACCAAATCTACTGAAGAACCACTATAAAGAATTTTACTGTAGAGGCAGAAAGGCATTCAGTGTTGTCTTCTATGAGTCAGACTATGTTTACAAAACACATGATTTATTATTAGAGGTTAAATAAAAAAAAGCTGACAGGGTGGGTAATTTTTTTTTCATGACCCACTGGGATGTATTTAGTTAATAAATGGAGACTGAGGAGAGAATCCTGTGGGACCTCACAAAAGGCATATCTAAACACAACAGAAAAAGGAACGCTTCACGGATTTAATTTGAACCAACCCAGAGCCACATCACTGCCAACTTAGTTCCAGATGGCTTTTCAAGCAGTAAGATAACGTTAACAAGAGCTAAAATGTAAAGCAATGTATCACCAACAAGTCACTGGTGACTTATAGAAACATGGTTGTTTTGCAACCATGCAGTTTTGCAGAACACAATTTTCACAACTGTGATAAGCACAACAAACTAAGATGGGTGATTCCACTCTTATCAGACAAGAACATAGCCTTGTCTGATAAATCTAGATATCTGCTGGGAGTGCTGATAGTAGAATCACAATTCAACATCATCTGCATCAGCATAAATCTGTGAACCCGGTTTTCCTTGTGTCAACAGCTCAGGCTGCTACTGCTGCTGGTGTAATGTTGTTGGTTTCTTGACACTATTAAGGCCATTGAAGCCAGTGATTCATGGTTTAAATGCCACAATCTGAGTTTTTTTGGGGATCATGTTCATCCTTTTATGGCCACAGTTTACTGTCATAATATCTTCTATAATATGTGTCACAAAATCAAAGCTTGTTTCAGGAACTCCAGTGACCTCCACAGTCACCACATCAATCAATGCTATGAACAACTGAGATTGGCAAAAAGGGGACTTAATAAAGTAAATAAATAATGTAAAGGTGTTGTAGCTTTAATGGCTCAAAAATCACAATCAATGGTAAACTAAAATACAACTATAATCCCCCAATTTTGTTGACTCAGAAGATCTCTAATCTCACGCTCACTCTATTGATGGTCATCACAACACAGCTTTGTGGTTGTATAATGCTGTAACCTCATCCTTTCTGCTTTATTATATCCCATAATCATTGTGCATGTCTGTCTGTGAGAATGAAAGCAATGGTGCTGCGGGCAAACAGCATTAACCATGATGCAATTTTAGGGGAATAAACTATAAAGACATAAGAAATAAGTATAGTAGACATTTTGTGATGATCAGCTGATGCTCAGTCATATTACAGAATACATTTTACTGAAGCGATCTTGCCTTTGCAGCAAGAAGACCCGGGTTCAAGCCCCAGTTGGAACAAGGGCCTTTCTGCCTGGAGTTTGCATGTTGCATGTATGTGTGTGAGAGAGAGAAACTGCAGTGTTTTGTTACATCGTAACACTTGTTATTATAAGTTTTATATCCTCTATTCTAACAACCCTGCTTTTATGGAATAAAACGTACCTCATGTAAGAGTTCACACACCGGTATCACCTGTTGAGTGTTATTTATTTTGCAATTTTCCATCCTAACTCTGACCTCTCCTTTCTTCTACTCTCAGGCCGACCTTCCGTTACTTCACGTGGCACACATGTGTGCTGGGAATTGTGGGTTGCGCCATCATGATGTTCCTCATCAACGCCATCTATGCCTCAGCCAGTATTGCCTTTATGCTGCTGCTGCTCCTGCTGATTCACTACCTCAGCCCCACATCCAGCTGGGGCTACATCAGCCAGGCTCTCATTTTCCACCAGGTCTGACACGCTCACGCACGCACACACACGCACACGTTTGCACAGCTATACTTTTAGGGATTCCTATTGACTTCCATTCATTTTGACAGCCTAAACAAAGTCATATCCACAACAACCTTAACCATAACCAGCTAATGTCTAACCCTAACTGTAACCTAAGCACAATTCAAATTTTAGCCCTAAACGTAAACCAGTTTCTCAGAAATTAGGTTCTGCCTCATTAGGACCTGGTTTCATAGACATAATACATTCCCTAGCCCCTAACCCATACCATAACCATCAAAAATACCCTAACCACAAACAAAACCAAGTCCTAGCCTATTAACAGCTTTTTTTTTTTTTAAGTTAAGTCAAATTCACAAAATGTGCTCACTTCCTTTGGTTTATCATTTAATTTTAAGTATTTGTCACACACACAAACAAAAACACACACACTCATTATCTTTGTGATACCTACTCTTGATCTTAAAGATTTTAAGGACCAGCAAAAATGTAAGGTTCTATAGTATCACTCAAAGTGGTCCCCACGAAATGAGAAGTACAAGTACATGTACACACACTCTCTCTCCCTCTCTCAAACAGCTTTGTCATTACTTGAGCAACTAAAATCTCATCCCCCCAGGTTTACAAGGGCCTATGCCTCTGCCAAGTAATCGTTCTATCAGGTTTAAAGAGACATGCACACACTCATACACATACGCACAAAGACAAACAGACCGGTGTCTCTCTTAGCCAAGTGCTTTGCATTTAGCCAACACACACACACACACACACACATCTGCCCTCCCTTTCTCCCACAGATACACAGAACGGCACCTTGTCATTTCTACAGCAGCTATCTATCATGTTTATATCGCGTTTACCAGACATACACACACACGCACACATCTGGATCTTTTCTCTCACAGAAGTTTTCTCCATTTATGACACAGATACACGCACACACACAGAGCTTCGCAGCATCCAGCTCCCAGTGTCCTCTGTCCTCGGAGCCTGTTGCTCTCAAGGAGATGGGGCACTGTTGCCAGGTGGGCCTGTTGCCGAGGGGAACGGTTGCCAAGTCTGTGGGCAGGGGTTATGGGCCCAGAGTGGCTGGGTTTGCCAAAAGCTTGTCAAGAGGCTGAGCATTATTACAACCACTTAACTTATTGTGCTTTCCTGCCTCATCCTCCCTCCCTTCCTCTCTTTTTCCACATTCTGATTTCTTCATCTTCTCTGATGTTTTTCACAACATGAGAAAGAAGCTGGGAGCAGCAGCAGAGCCAGAGTTGTGGCTGGGACTATGACCAGCCAACCCGGTACCCATTTTACTCGCATATGCAATAATAAGGTGATAAGCACTCTTGTTATCTTGGATATACTTAAGCAACTATACAAATACTATTTGTAGGGTTACACATATTATGTGAAATAAAAACAAACAGATGCAAAGATTCCACACAGATTAGAAAGAAAGCAGATGCAAAATGACCTCAAACTCAGGCCAAACATTAGTATAAGGAAGTCATAACATGGCAGGTGTGTTTTTTTCTTGTACTTTTTCCTCTCTGACTGCTTAATCTGAAATATCTTTATAACTATGTTCCTACATGGTTGTTAAAATACAAATTTCATCTAGTAAAGGCTTTACTTTTTTTTTATGATTACCGGCTCGGATGCAAGTGGTGTGTCTGTGTGTCATTTGCCTAACATTGATGGAAACCTGATAAAGTAATGGGCTCCTGTCTCCTTATTGATGTTGATATTGACGTGAGCCGAAGTCTAAATATTTTTTCTTCATATAGTACATGTAGTAAACTAGATTAACTATACACATAAACTGTGCATTTCAATTAATTATATACTTTATGTTTTATAGTCAAGATAAATTCCACTTCTTGGCCAGATTGCGTTTCTCCATGTCGTAAACTCAACTGATAAGGCATCTGAACCATGAATGTATAGGAATGTGACATTTAAATGACAACTGTTTTCCGCCATCTCATGTATCAGCATCTAATTGCTCTTACGGAACATGAACCTTGTCACACAATGTTTTTTCCACTAAGATCTGAACTGGTTTCTGTATGGCTTGGAGACAGGAGTGACCAGGATGGACAGGATTAGAAATGAGTATGGCCAAACCATTGAGATGGTTTGGCCATGTGCAGAGGAGGGATAGTGGTTATATTGGACAAAGAATGTTGAAGATGGAGCTGCCGGGCAGGAGGAAAAAAGGAAAAAAGGAATTTCACAGAGAAGGTTCATGGATGTTGTGAAGGAAGACATGAAGAGGACACAAGAGATAGAGCAAGATTGGAGGCAGATGTTCCACTGTGGCGACCCCTAAAGGGAGAAGCTGGAAGAAGACGAAGCTGCACTGGTTTCTATGACAGTTGGATACACGAGGGTGACTGCCCAAGGCCATTTGGACTCTTTTTAGTCTTTTTTCCCCATGTAACCTTCTTAACCCACTTCTGGAAATGAGCCCGGTCCAATTTAAGACAATTTATGGGCTGCGAAGAGGAGGCTGCATGTGTGCAATGTTTATGTCTTACACATGCTCTCATCTTCTGTTCCTGCACCTTTCAGCAGTACTTGGTATGGCTGGGTGCCAACTGGGTGACATTGAAGCAAGGATAGTAGACACAACTGCCTGCAACAACAGCAAAAAAAAAACACAACTGGAGATAACGGGAGGCTGACAACAGTGTTAGGAAGAGAAAGAAAAAGACAAACTGAGGCAAGAATCACTGATAGTATCACAGGAGTTAAAAGACAGAGACAGAATATAAGCAGCGAGAAGAGATGAGTGATCGAAAAAGTAAGTGATTGATGGGACTAAAGCGACAGAGAAATGATGATAGCCTGATGGATGAGAAGACTGGGGAATGGAGAGATAAAGAGAGACAGATGATCAGATGAATGGAGGCAGTGGGGCTTTGTCTTTGGGTTATTTGTATTTTTAAAAGAATTATTGGACAGGACCATAAAAACAGTGGATTATTATGGCGGGTGATTATGATGTTAACAGTGCTGGTTGCATCTTCAGGTTTTCTTTGAGCTTTGACCATGATAAATGGTAAATGATCTGTATGGTCTGCTTTTCTAGTCTTGATGGTCGATCAAAGCAGCTTTACACTACAGTTTTGACATTCACCCATTCACACACACTTTCATACAGCACATTTTCTATCACTCATCTTTCATAGCCATTCACACGCTGCCAGCACAGCCAAGGATACATGACATGGAGCCGGGAATCAAACCCACAACCTTCAAGTTGAAAGACGACTCACTCTACCACTGAGCTACTGACGGTCCTGGATATAAAAAATGGACGGAAGTATCAGGAAGTAAAAATATATTGAATAGGCACCAGGGGCAGCTCTGCTGGTTGCAAAACTTGGTCTGTTTAGTCTGAAGTCTGTGGGAAGATTTGCATCTTCTTCTCACTTCAAACATCAGTAAACATGTTTATGAGGAGTTATTGGGCTTAATAACCTAATTCAGGCCTTATTCAATTGAGCATGATGTCAGTTTTGTAAATTATCATCTCAAGGCTCACGACCAGTTGCTACTTGGCTTTGACCAACCATGAGCTAAGCTTGATGAGCATAGGAAGATTTTTTGCCATATAATTTGAGATGAGATTCACTTTTATTTAATTTATATACAAAATGGGGTTTTGCATCTCACCAGAAGTGCAACAAGCAGAAAGTGCAAAAAATATGATATGTGCAGAATTAAATTTAAGTAATTTATAGATAGACAGTAATATGCAATTGTTGGGTATATATGAATGGGTTAATGGGATGCTATTTATACAAGTGAGCATTATAAATATATTGTACAGACTATTATTTACAGATAAAGTGCACGGAATAGGCTCTATTGTAGACATATGGATAATAGGTCATATGGATTATATATACAGATTACAGAATAATATACAGGTTGGTAGATTATTGAAGTGGTATGAACATTCTACATAATAAATAAGCATACATGTGTAGAGTTCTTTGGTGGGCAGAGTTCAGAAGGGAGGTGGCGTTCTGGAGGCTACTGAGGCGCCTACCGGAGCGCAAGGGGACAAACAGTCTATGTGTAGGGTGGGAGGAGTTCTTGAGGATGCTGCGGCGAGCTTGACACAAACAGTGTTTCCTCTGGACATCCACTGTGTAGTTTTGACCACCCTCTCTAGCACCTTACGGTCTGTGATGGAGCAGTTTCCGTACCAGACTGTAACACAGCTGGTCAGGATGCTCTCGTAGAAGGTAGAAGTTCCTCAGAATGTCTGAAGACAGGTGGTGACACTTCAGTATCCTCAGGAAAACGAGGCGTTGATGAGCCTTCTTGACCAGACTGGAGGTGTTGGTGGACCAGGAGAGGTCCTCTGTGATGTGGGCCCCCAGGAACTTGAAGCTGGAGACACATTCAACAGCCATCCTGTTGACGTGAATGAGGTTGTGCGTGTTTCCTATTCCTCTCCTGAAGTCCATGATGGGCTCCTTTGTTTTGCCTTTGGTGTTTAGGAGCAGGATGTTGTCAGCGCACCAAGCGGCCAGATGCTTTACCTCCTTTCTGTGGGCTGTCTCATCATTACTGATGAGGCCAATTACCGTCGTATCATCCGTAAACTTAACAATGGTGTTTGATCCTTGCACAGGCCTGCAGTCGTGGGTGAAGAAGGAGTAGAGGAATGGGCTCTGCACACAGCCCTGTGGTACACCTGTGTTGAGTATGATGGTGCTAGAGCTGGTGTGTCCTGACCTAACAAACTGAGGTCTGTTTGTCAGAAAGTCAATAATCCAATGGTGGAGAGAGGTGTTGAAGCCTAGGTCACCAAGTTTGGTGTTTAACTTCGAGGGGTTAACTGTGTTGAATGGTGAGCTGAAATCAAACAGCATTCTTGCATATCTGTTATTATTGTCCAGCTGTGTGAGCACAGAGTGCAGCACAGTGGAGACTGCATCTTCTGTGCTCCTATTACCAATTGGTAAGGGCCCAGTGTGGGTGAGGCAGTTCTTCATGTATGCAAGGACCACTCGCTTGAAGCACTAATGGGTGCTATTCAGGCACATTGGGCTGGAGTGTGTTGGCCCTGGGACAATAGAGGTGTCTTTGAAGCATGCTGGCACAGCTGCTTGGGCGAGGGACAGGTTGAATATATCCATAAAAACCTCTGTGAGCTGTTCCGCACATGCTCTAAGCACACGCCCGGGGGTGCCGTCTGGACCAGCAGCCTTTCGGGTGTCTAGGGTCGGATTTGGAGAAGTGTTCCTCTACCTTGTGCTTGTAGCAGTGCTTGGCCTTGATGATGCCCCTCCTCAGGTTTGCCCTGGATATGCTGTAGGCCTGTGCGTCACCTGATCTGAAGGCAATGTTGCGTGCCTTCAGCAGGAGCCGCACCACCTTGTTCATCCATGGCTTCTGGTTTGGGTATGTTGTGATCTGTTTCTATGTTTCACACTCAGCACAGTAATCCAGCACAGAGGAAGAGCAGATCTGTGTGAGAGCCACAGGTAGCCTGAGAAGCAAACATACTCCAGTCAGTGTGATGGAACTTGTCCTGAAGTACATTGTCTGTCCCCGCAGGCCATACTTTGATGGTTGTCACTGATGGCTTCACACGTTGGATGGGTGGGGAGTACTTGGGGATGAGGAACAAAGAAAGGTGGTCTGTCCCAGGTGGGGGGGGGGGTTGTGGTGTATGCTCCTGCAATGTTTGAGTAAACAATGAACCAAACTTTTGTTTCCTCTTGTATTGCAGAAAACATGCTGGTGAAATTTAGGGAGCACTGTATTTACGTTAGAGTGGTTAAAATCACCAGCAACTATAAATGCAGCCTCTGGATGAGCAGTCTGTTGTTTTCTTATGGCTGTGTAAAGTTCATCATTGCAGCTTTGGCATCGGCATCTGGGGGGATGTAGGCTGCAGTTACGATAGTGGAGCTGAGCGTTCTAGGCTGATAGAATGGCCTACACTTAACCATTAGAGACGCGAGGTTAGCTGAGCAGTGTCTCCTAACAATGACACAGTTTGTACACCAAGCTTTGATATAAATGCACAGTCCCCCTCGTCTGGTCTTACCGGAGTCACCTGCTGTCCTGTCTGCTCGGAGTGTGTGCAGGCCGGCTAACGTGATTGCATTGTCCAGTACGTTGTTTAACCATGTTTCCATGAAAATCATGATATTACTGTCCATGAGTCTCTTGGTTTGGGTGATGAGGTCGTAACTCATCCATTTTGTTCACCAAGGACCACACGTTAGCAAGGACAATGCTGGGTAACCGGTGTGGTGTTAGCATTAGCTTGTTTACCTCCATGCTTGCATGGTCCTGATACCGCCTGCGAGCATTTCCGCCCGGCCGGGTTGAGTGCTTAGCTTCGGGGGCTCTGGAGATCTCAGGAATGAGTCGGAGATTGCTAATCGTCGGGGAGGTTTAATCCAAAATCCAAAAGGTCAGGTGTAGGATGCTAAGGTTAAGCTGTACGATATGAACAGACCTGAAATTAACAGGAAAATCGCTACTAAATTGCAATACTAAGAGAGATGCTTGGCCTCACGATGCTCTCACGCTGCCATTGTGGTCTTCAATTTAAATCAAAGTGAGTATCATTCTTTGTCTGTACTTTAGTCCAAAAATAATTGCCTCAATTCAATTAAACACGCCCTCAGTATTTGTACACATTCTCAAGTGATTGTCTTGTCATTGAATAAGTGTTTCCTGCAGCCAAAAAGTGTCACTCAGGTAATTTAATTGAGGTACAGTACTTCAGGCTCCAGTTCTTCCCCTAGTTTCCCTTAAATACATGGTCGCTGTCTGACTTTAGTGAAGTTTCTTTTCTTCACATCTCTGTTGTGCTCACACCACACACACCTCCCCGTCCTTCTCGTAGCACCAGTATACCATCACTCACTCCATTCTGAGAATGAAAAAAACACCAAATTACCCTTTGAAGTCACCTTACTTCACTCGCAAAGCAATGGATTCGATGGCGCAGGCAGCAGCTTTAACATGGCAGACTTGTCGTTGCTGAGTTAATGGTCATTAATTCCAATAAGAGCATCAAATGAGTGGTAATGACTCCTGGTAGAGTTTGGGTTCAGATCTAATGTTTTGTTCCACTTGGTTACATTTCCTTAATGGTACCTTGATGCCACCTTGTTAGCACACTGTTAGAATCCTAATGATGGGTGTGTTACAGTGTGCATTGCAATGCTGCACAGTTGCAGTTACAGTGTTGGTGTTTGCTCATTAGTGGTCGCAGATGGGTGCATTTTTTTGTTAATACCACTTTGAATAATACACATGTATTCATGCCTGCACACTCCCTCACACACACATACTGGATTTTGGTCTCATATCCTAATGGGATGTTTATGAGCGATGGATTTTTTTTGCCTACATTTTAGCTCCTGCACTTAAAATATTACAGCGCATGCATACACATGAGATGGAAACATTTACACACACGGACAACTATATTCAGAGTATGTAAAAGGAATTGCTCAACATATTCTTGTTGTGATTTATAAGAAGAGGTCAATACAAACCTCATGTCTGTATGCTATATAAAAAAATGCATCCATCTTACTGCCCCTGACCCCACGTAAAACCATTAAATTACTTTTAAATTACACTAAATGTCTTCAGTTTCATGAATTTTCCAAAACTGAGAGGCATTAGGTAGATTCATTTTTGTTATGTCCTGTACTGTGTCTGTGTTTATGATGAATTATTCAGTAGCTACAATGTTTTTGCTCAGGCAAACATAAATATAGCAAACTACACAATATTCAGCAGTGTTTACATTGTGGTAGAGTTTATTATCTACCATACGGATCACTTCCTCTGCATGTCAGCTGACTTGACTTATTGTATGTTATGTTATGTGACTTCAGTGCATTGGGGAGGGGTTGTGGTGCTTCAGTGGTAGAGCAGGTTGTCATTCAACTGGAAGGTCAGGGGTTTGATCACCTGGTTCCCCTAGTCTACACAGGGCTATGTCCTTAGTCTTTTCTTTGTGGCTGCTACTGTAGTTGAAGCCACAGTTGATTTTTCCTGTTCACATTGTAGATTTAGTGTGATTTTTTTTGTGACGCTATATAAAAGAATGTTGTAGTTGTTTTTGTGTGGCTCTCTTGCATAGTGCCAATGTAGTCGATGCATACCTGTTGTAACTACCATCAAAATAATCTTGGAGAAATTATTTGAAGGTTGAAGTCCTAAACCTCTGTCCTAAAGTCTATGGAACTACACCTTCAATATTTCAAGTAATAAAATGACAAAACACACACCAAAAAGTGATAGACCATGACATTAATTTAAAGAAGACAGTCAAAAGACACAACACTGCCAGCTGTCAGTGCATGCCTTTTCGGTCCACTCTGCTTATGAAGTGGGAGAGCGGGGGATGATATCATAGCAACAGACATTAGTTTGCTAAAAGACAACAACACTGGCAGCAGCTTTAAACTCTGGGCATCTCAATCTTTTTTTTTTTTCAATCAGTGTTATCAGTTTACTCCTGCTGCCAATGGAATCCCAAAGGAAACATAGCAGAAAATAAATCAATATGATAGAGCAGATAGCAATGAGGAGCAAGAACTGACAGAAAAATAAGAGATGCTTCATTACAGGGTTAATTACAGGCTGTTGCATGAAACCCATGCCAAATCCTTATTTACACATTTTTCACAAGATTGACGGACTCTCTGAATGTCTCTCAACATGTGGGAGAAACAGCAGCCATTTCTGCTCACATAAATAAAACCTTGTAGTGATCTTGCAAGCAGAAGGAATTTCCTTTTGTTCTGCACCAGTTCTGTCACATATCAACTGCTGTTAATTAAATGTAATTAGAAAAATGAAGTCTTCTTCTGCTGGTTCTGTTGCTGCTGTGGGCCACAGGGTCAAATGAGGAGGAGGAAGATGAGATTGAAAATAATAATAAAAAAAAACAATTTCCCATTGACAACTGTTCTAACGAATCTGTGTTGTTACCTGTAGGTACGCAAGTACCTGCTGATGCTGGATGTGAGGAAAGACCATGTCAAGTTCTGGAGGCCTCAAATCCTGCTGATGGTCTCCAACCCTCGCAGCACTGTGGGACTCATCACCTTCATCAATGACATCAAGAAGAGCGGCCTTTACGTGCTTGGACACGTACAACTGGGAGATCTGAGTAAGGACTGAAGTAGATTCAAACCTCTAAAAACTGAGTAACTGTTGAGTCTTTAATTGTAATGAATGTTACTCATGATTATAATGCTACACTTATACTCATTATACTTATATATTCAAACTTAAATATTATTAACATGTAACCTAAATCCTGCTTCCATAAAGCAAGGCTCTTGACTGAAGTACATATAAGCAGGATTCCCACAGGTCCTTGAAATCCTCGAAAGTTTGTGACTTTCAAAAAAAAATGTTCAAGACCCTTGCAACTTTTTGAAAATCACACGAAATAGACATGGGTCATTGAATGTTCTTGAATTTGGTGCAAGAAAGAAGTTAAGTTGATATTTAGGTAATGTCTCCCTTGTTTATTACGACACCACCTACTTGCTTAACGTAGGTAGACAAAGCCTTGTAGAACAAATGTCATTTCACAATTACTAGTGGTGCTGTGGACACTGTACGTTGTCTCTCTCCGCCGTTGACATGAGATTCCATACAGAACAGATCTTTCCCAATATCCCAAGGACATTCACTTGTGTCACATTGACACTTGAGCGAGCTGCAGATCAATAAAATTGGACACCATGGGCAAAGCTGCTCTTACAATTTGCCCTCCCATCTTCAGCTGTGTCAGCACATTTGGTCATTGAATTTGAGGAAATTGGTCCTGGAAAGTCCTTGAATTTGATATCAGCCAAAGTCTGGGAACCCTCGTTAAACTTTAAAGTAGTACATGTAATTATGTAAATACTGTGTATTCTGCGTTATCATTCTCCTTTTATGCCAACTCGGTAATATTATATCAGCGAATTCTCTTCATCATCGTAGACATGCTGTGTAGTGTTGCTTTGATTTAACTGTGGTCTCGGAAAAGCACTGAACCGTGATCAGCTTATTGTGAGAGGGCAGCTATTAATTACAAGCAAAACACACCAGGGATGGTGATGGAGGAAGTTGTAGCTCAGTGTGAGTGATTCGTTCTTTTACTCTTTAGCACAAAAAGTAATATATCACCACTGCAGTGTTGTCATTCTGGACTGGTTTCCGATAAGAACTGTTCCAAAAAAAATTATAATATATACAATTTTCCAGTGAGGCAGTACATCATTTAATGGCCCCTTTTAACATGCTAGACCCATCTGCTGCTGTTTAACGCTGAGGGAAGTTATCATACTCACAATGCAGAGGCACACACTCAGATGGTTAAAAGGAGCGGAATCATTGATTGTTTTCTTTGTCTTTTGAGGAGCTGTGTGGAGAGAGGGCTTTATGTGTTGATGGAACACTGGGACTGGCTCTGAATGGAGTCGGCAGAATCCACATCCTCTTGAGTGTTTCGCAGTGGAAAACTAATATGTTCATTAGCCACCAAAGAGCCCTTCTCTCATTCAAAGGAACACTTGGTCTTGAGAAATATGAAGGAGTCATTCATTCATGTGATTATATTGAAAAGGAGTTTGTTGTTCAGCACTCCCAGCTACTTCCACATTGCACTCCTAATGTACTATAAGTCCATATATATTTTATTATCTCTGGTCTTGCTGTTTTCCTTAAATCTTATATTATATGTGAAGACAGAAGAGGTCCTAAAGTGATAGTTCAGACTTTTGGTGTTCTTGTAGTAATGTCACATTGTAAATGCTGACTCCACTTTTGGTGCTTTTCCACTACAGAGTTCCAACACAACTCGGCTCAGGATTTTTTTTTTTTACTAAATGTGATGTCGGCAGACTGTCGGCCACTGATTGGCAGAGAGTGTCACTGGAAGATTCATATGTGAGACGTCCAATACAAGAATCAAACCGAATAATGCCGAGCTGTAGACTTACCCTGGATTTCCACTGGGCGCGTTTAAACCGCGGAACGTCAGCGGCGCGGTCGCCGTTGCAAATCGCTTCCATTCTAATCAATGAGAGCATTTCCACCAGACGCGTCTCAGCAGCGTCCCAGAAGCGGCTCGCCGCGCCGCAGCCCTATCGATAGGTAGCAGTTCTATTTTTGCCGTTGCCGCTGCTGAACCTCGTAAATTTCAACAGAGCAGTTCGCACCAGACAGGAAAAGCGACACAGAATCAAAGTAAAATATTTCCGCCCCCCTTTCAAAATAAAACACAATACGCAGGTCATATAGCCTGTCACAACTTCACATCAACATTATGCCGTGACTGGTGCTGCCAGGTTAACAATCAATTAATCAGAGTGTCTCGGAGAGTCATAATGTACGACGAGAGACTGACTGCTGAAGTGGAGAAACATACAATCATTTATGACACCAGATCAACAGTTCTTCCACGTCGGAGAATGAAAAGAAGCTGTGTTGTTGTTGTTTCCTTTATACAGAGTCTATCGCGGGATCTCGCGAACTCGCGTCCGTTCAAGATTATCGCGCAATCTTCTGTGAATACCGCTGGCTCCCAAGGCTCCGTGCCCCTGCCGTAACGCGCCCGGTAGAGATTGACCCTGGGCATAGGACGAAGCAGAACCGCACCGCTGACATTCCGTGTCCAGTGGAAATCCGGGGTTAAAGACTTAAAAATCCTGAAAACATGTCTTAATCTCCAACATATAGAAATAAATTGTCTAAAATGTCATCTCAACATTTAACAGAGGATTCTGGTGTATTTCGTGACCGCACTGCCATAAGTGGTGAGCCGCGTCACAACCCCTTCCTCATAATTTCATTTCAGTGACTTCAGTGTCAGATGGAGTCTGTGCTCCGGACTTGCTAGTGTGCATGTGTTGCGTATAAATCCACATCACAGCAGTTTCATGCAGCCGTGCTATGATGACTCCGCCCGTGGTAAGGAGGTATTATAGTGATGGAAAACAATACCAAACCGAGTTTAGTCAGAACTGTACTAGAGTCGGAAATGTACAGTAGGAAAGCTCCATTTGTGTGCCCTATGCTTACCCCCCAGTACAGAGAACTATCATAAGACAGGCATGCTCATTCTCTCTGAAAATATTGCTTCCATTAGAAGCACCAGGGAAAAACTAATTTTAGCCACTTACCAAAAGGCTATCCAGATATAATTTACAACTGCTTAAGTCGATGATTTGATGTTTATCACCTTTTGCTAAATTTGCTTTCACTAAACCCAAATGAAGGATTTACAACATTTAAGTCACAAAAAATGCATTTGAACTTAGCGATGGATTTAACAGTGGATCAACAGCTCCTGTTTCCTTTTGAGTTTTGTATGGGAGATGCTGGAGAAGGAGAAAGTTGGAGAAGGCTGTCTAATGTCTTGGTAAACAAGGTTATTGTTTAGTGACCAAAATCAGTTTTTCCTTGTGTCACATTTCATGTTTTCAGTGGCTGTCTTGTGTTATGTTCACCTCAAATGTAACACTGTTTTTTGTGTGATAAGAATATATTCAAAGTCAAAGCAAAGCTGCAAATGAGCATCTTTCTTAAGTCTTTCTTAAGTACACAAACATCCTAGCGAGAATATTGCAGATGCAAAGGGCGCACACAGCTCAGTCAGTGCTGACAACTACTGTGTGTCCATCATGGTACGGTTTGGAATGGTAAAGCCCTGGGTCAGGCTTACGTTTCAACTGAGAACAATACCTTGACTTGGTAGGCAGCGCGTGGGCTGAGTCAGCCAGATACATAGCATGACAGGGCTCTCGTGACAGTCATTCTTTTCGGTCTTTTGTCACACACTCCCGCCACACATTGTAATTCTTACACTGAATAAAAAATTACAATATCAATTTACCTGGCGCGCCTTTATCGCTATGGAGCCGAGAGGAAACTGTTCTCATACACATGCGCTTGCCTTGTTTATTCCTGAGCAGTACTCACTTTAGCGGATACTCCACCAAAAGGAGAAACCCCACCTCTCTGTATGAGCTACCTCTCATCACAGAAACTGGAGCACAAATACTATTTTGTGAGCTACACTGCTACACAGAACAATACATATACAATACATAAAAAAACCTATACTGCAAGGTGGCACCTGGGGTGGTGAAACAGTATTTTGCGCAACAAATGGGAGATGGGAACACACTGCTTACACTAATACTAATGCTGATGAAAAACTGAACCTAGCTCAAACTACTTCAAGTATTATCTAAGAATTGTGTAGGTTTGGCCTCTGCATTGCACTCTGGATATAGATGTACAGTATTTTAAAGGATTGATCAGCTGTCTGCCTGTTCACATGTATCGTTCTCTGTCTCGCATTCTGTTCTTACTGTCATTCCTCATGCATCTATTTCTTGTCTTTGCGTCTTATATCTCTCATCCTCACTTCCTAGCTGTCTGCATTCGTATGCCTTTTGTGTCACTGTCCTTCGTCATCTCTGAAAATCATCTCACTTCCAGTGAACTGTCAGCCACATTCTTTTGTTTGTCTTCCAGACACCATGCCGTCAGATCCTCTGCAGTCTCAGTATGACTCCTGGTTATCTCTGGTGGACCATCTAAACATCAAAGCGTTTGTCAACCTCACCTTGGCTGATTCTGTGCGTCATGGTGTCCAACATTTGCTCTTCATCTCTGGACTAGGTCAGTGTGGCCATCGTTGTGTGTTTTATTATGTAATTATGTTTAACAGCCACATCTTTTATGACTTCAGTGCTCGCAATTAAATGAATACATTAACTCATTTCACTATTTCTCTTCTTATTAACTACTTAATTAATTTTGGTCCAGTCTTACTGGACTTTCCCTTTAACAATACAAACTCCAAACATTTATTTTTCTAGTAACCAATTTAGTTAGTTAGTTAATGGCAGGTGGCACATGTTATGTTTAATTACTTCCTTATTCTTGATCATCAATTTGTTATTAATTATGTTTATTCTGTTTCCAAGTTGTTCTCTTGTCCTTGTTCCCCCTCCCTCCGTTGAGTTCTTTTATTTCCTGGAGGTTTTATAGGAGGTATTATTTTTCTTCTCCTTTGTCTTCTTTGTATTTTTATTTTTTTCAATTTACAAACCCCTTTTCAAGTTCAGTTGGAACGCTCTCTCAAAATACAATGAAAACCCAATCTCCAAAAACCTTCATTTGTCAATTAAAAGCACATGTAAGAGATTTTCAGTGTTTTCAACAAATTGAATTAAGAATTAGGAGGTTAACTACTAACAAGAAAGGGCATTTCTTTATTGGTTTTATTGTTTTTTAAAAGAAAAATCCACCAAAGGTTTGTTGGAGGGTCACATTTTCATGCCAAACTTCATGAGAAAATTCACAATAAGTTACAAAACAATGTTTCTCAGAGCAAGATTGCAAACAATTTTTCTTTTCCACCATATAAAGACTCAGGAAGTCACAGAGAATCTCACTGAATAAACACCAATGCTGGAAACTGTTATTTGTGAACATCGAGCCCTTTGAACCATCGTGCTACTGCAATCGTCACGTATTTGGAAAAATTGCATCAACAAATGCAACCTGAAACTGTACACAAAGATGAAGCCAGATATCAAATTTGCGCAGAAACATCACTCAGTTTTCTGGACCAGCACTCATCAGAGATGGACTGAAAGACAGTCAAAAAAGTTCCGTTTGTATGTGGACAAAAAAGACATCATACTCTATGTGCCAAAAATGCAAAATCCAGCTATGTAGGTATGGTACTGTATGTGGGAACATCAGTGGCCACAGTTTGTGTGATCTGCTCATATTTGAACGTGCCATTGATGCAGAAGCAATATCGATGTGTTCCCGTCTTTTCCCCAGAAACTAAATGTCAGCAGAACAGCGCCAGGCCTTATTCTACACACATTCCAGCAGAATGTCTTGGTAGAGCAAGTGTGTGAACTTGAGTGGCCTGTCAGCAGTCCACATCTGTCTCTTTTTGACAATGTGTGACAAATTATTAAGAGGAAAATCACACAATGGCAACTACAGGCTGTTGAGCAGCTTAAGTCTAACACTTGTATTTTTTATTGTGTGTAAATAAAAGTAAAGGTGATGTGCTATGTCGTGCAGACATCAATTTCTTAGTCAGTTTGTGTATGTTTAACAAATATAATTAATATTTGATTTGTCCCTTTGGCTGATAAATAAAGGTTCAAGTGATTTAACAAATTAGAGATTTTAGTTGTTTTTTTTTGTTTGTTTTTTTTGCATTTTTGGAACTTGGAATTTTCTGGAAATGTGGTTGATAAACTGCCACTTCAGTTTCTTTGAGTGTACTAACATTTTTACTAAACTTAAATTGAACTCCATCTTGATTGCGACTCAACTTTCCTTTAGTGCTTACACAAAAAATGACACTTCATCTGTAGTCAGCACTTACAATTACACTCTCACCATGTCTGTTTTAATTGTGATTTAAACTTGTGTCAGTAATTCAGCTGTGAATTATCTCTCTTTCAGTGCTTCATCTTTTGGTGCGAGATATTCTTAAATAAGTTCAGTCATCAGAATCTATTACTATGTAGTTTTACTACTTTAGTCTTTCATCAACATTTCAAGGGAAAATGTTTTTTTTTAGTTTTTGAATTCCAGTGAGTTTTCTTATATCTCTTTGGCTTCCCTTCCACGTCTCACTCCAGCACATTCTTTCTTCACATCTGTCCCTCAATGCAGGATCAGTAAAAAGAAATCATTTTCTTTGATTGTAACATGTTCATCTTCTATTTTCCCGTCTTTCCAGGTGGGATGCGTCCAAACACCCTCGTCCTTGGATTCTATGATGACTGTCTTCCAAAGGACAAGCTGGTTGATCCGACCCTGTCAGTCAGTCAGATGTCTGATTCCGCAGGTTCTTCTCCAGAGCTTGAGCAACAACCTCCTCTCTTCCACTTCACTTCTCTGCGGGTGTCCAGTGACAGAGAGGATCATGGGGAATTGGGTGATGGAAAGGTTCTGGGGCCTCAGGAGTATGTCGCCGTCATTGCCGATGCCATGAAGATGCTAAAGAACGTGGTGCTGGCTCGATACTTCAACAACTTTGACCGAGCTCAGGTCCTCTCACCTCCCTCCTCCTCACCATTCAAGGGAGCTGTGTATGTTGATGTTTGGCCAGTAAACCTTTTGCGTCCAGACAGCTCCAGCTACGTCGACACTTGCTCTCTCTTCCTGCTACAACTGGCTTGCATCCTAAACATGGTGAGAGCTTGGCGAAAAGCTAAACTCCGTCTCTTCCTTTGCGTGGAGGACGGACGAAGTGTGAAAGGCTCGGAGGAAAAGCTCCGTCAGCTGCTGAAAGAGTTGAGAATTAAAGCTCAGATATATCCAGTCTCCTGGGACCAGCAGGTGGCGCTACACTGGCAGCGCCAAGGCAAGTGGGGCAAGGAAAAGCGATCACCATCCCCTGATACCACGAATGAAGAGAATAAGCCAAAAATGGATGATGAAGATGAAATCAACGATTACGTTAACAGCTTTCCAAGCAACACCACACGCCTGTCGGATGACTACCTGTCAGCTGTCAATAAGCTGATCTTGGACCAGGCCAGGCCACCGCCTGCTGTGCGTTTCCTGTACTTGCCACGCCCTCCAGCTGACACCCGGCGCTACACCGCCTACTTACACCAGCTGGAGCTGCTGACTCGGGACCTGGGCCCCACACTGCTCATCCATGGAGTCACACCTGTCATCACCACCGATCTCTGAGAAATCCCCGTCTTGACACATCAAGTTAGGTGTGTTCCTGCCTGCTGCTGACGGTTCTTGATGGTGCAAAATGTAAAACTGAGTGCCAGCATGCCAGACTGAAACAATCAAGATCGCAAGCTTGCATGTGATCTGCAATATATAATCAAAACTGTAGTATTTTCTCCATGACATATTTTGAGGCTTAATCTTGCATATTGTACTTTTCAAGTTGATAGGACCACTTTAGCTCTGCCATGGTACTGACCCGATAGGTTAAACGGCTGTTTGCAGTATATCATTTGACCGAGACTGACACAATCTGCACTGCCCCTTGAACAAATTATTTTTATTTTAAACGATATTTAAATGAAATTTTGAATTTATATGGTAAATCGTGGCCACTCAGCAATAACACGACCTCATATTTAACTTTTTATTTTATTTTATTTGTTTTTAACTTTATATGTTCTGGTTCCCTTAGAACCTCCAAACAATTCCTTGACCAGCCATTTCACGCGAGGTGAATTCAGAATCTGTGGAGCCAGTTGACCAATCAAAACCATCAAACTGCACATCAATACAGATGGAGCTCTGAAAAGTTCATATGCTGACCATGATGCAATGGTTGAATTTGACCAAATTTGGTTTATTTTACAATATAGTCTGCCCTACAGTGTATGTACTTCTTCCATCAGTGCTGCAGAACCTGGATGCCCTTGGTATAGAAGCTCTCATCCTGATCACAATCTCTGTCCCACTTCATTATCAAAGGTGCTCGATAGGGTTGAGGTCAGGGCCAGTCAAGTTCTTCATCAAAGCATGTCTTTCTAGTCCTTGCTTTGTGCACTGGGGCAGAATCATGTTTGAATAGAACTGTTGTCACAAACCTGGAAGCGTAGCATTGTCCTAAAATGTCTTGTTATGCTGAAGCATTAAGATTGTCCTTCATTAGCGATAAGGGCCTGAACCTGAAATCAATACTTGACAGTTGTGGCCGAATACTTTTGTCAATATAGTGTATTTCCATTCCATGAACTGCCTATTTGTCTCAAGCTCGAAGTGGTGCATCCAATATTCATTCTGGGTCACCTGCCAAGTTCTCCTGTGACAGGACCACCCTGGTGTGCTTTTGAGCACCGTGTGGTGAATACAATCAATGTTTTCTTGGCTGGTGGCTGTGGCAAGTTGGCAGGACCTTGGGTCATCTTCAAGGCTCTCCATACCTCTCTTGAATTCACCTGCTCGCTATTGCACAGTTTGTTAAGCTGGAGCATCATCGCCTAATGTAGCAACCATGCCAACATGAATGTGCCTGAGGTACTCATTTTTTCTGCAAATCTTTGGTAACACCACTGTGCCAAAAGTACTTGTACTGATTTTCAAAGATCTCAATTTGCTTTCAAACTTCTTAATAATGCACAGAAAGTTTCATTGCTCTGGCATTACTTCTTAGTCAGCCTATGCACCTTTCAGCCCACCCTCGTAATTGTGTCCCATGGATCTAGAGGCCCCCACAGGGGAAAATCACCACTCTTTAATATAGCCATTCCAAATATTAACCTTTTCTTCACTCCTACCTTTGATTAATTCTAATTGTACAGTATCATCTGACTCTCTTGTTGTTTGTTCTGTACTTGAAATGTTCTGTGGCTCAGACCCCTCACACTGATCATTCCATGTGGCTCCACATAAACAAGTGCCTTGCTGCTCACACAGACGAGCAGAAAGTTGGCCTGCTTCACACCTCGGAGCAGTCGCTTGCAGGAAATCTGCTTTTTCAATTTTAGTAGCTTTGAACAAAGGAAACGGTTAAACAGCAATAAAAACAGAGGTCTTTTATTTCATAAAGGTAAATTTAATGTGGGATCTCAGGAAGACGTTCCTCAATTTTTCCCCAATGCACTTTTGTCTATTCTCTGCCAAAATGTTGTGCAGCTTTTCCAATAACATGTTTACAGCACCAGTGACGACTGTGATTAGCCACAATGTATTATCAATGATTTTTATGTGATTCAGGTGCTCTTTAACTTTAAGAATTGTTTTTATTAGTTACCACATTTTCTTCAACCAGCATACATACTGAAGTGCCTAAATGGATTTTATTATCTGCTTCACTTTACTCGAACTTAACTGTAAGTATTTAAAGTGATAGTTCAGGGTTTTTAAGCGCTGAGGCCAGCGCTGACTGTGGTGTGCCCGCACCCAGCATACTGGGATCAAGCTTGATACACAGGCATTTGCCACTTTGTGTTGTTGTCAGTTTCTCTCACTGTTACTGCCTTTTCCAACTGGAATCTGCTTTTCTCAATCAAATCCCATTGAGAAAATTAGACATTTTGCTATGCAAAACATAGGAGTTGTTGATCAACTGCTGCCTCTGTTAGTGAAAATGTATTCTTTTGGGACTTATAAAATCTTGAAAGTGAAACAAGCTTACCAAAAAGGCGAGAGTAGACCAGCAACGCTTGTGTTTTTAAATCCCGTGACTTAAAAACATGTTTTCTCTATGTGTTTTGGTGGAGGAGAGTGAGCAGTTTTCAAATTTCAGTTTTCAGTCAGAAATGGCTAACCGCAACAGTTAAGAGGCTAAAATCTCATGTTCTTGTTTGTTTATCCACTAATAACAATTCGATCAACCTGAACTATCCATGCAACTTCTGCTCAGCTGTGGTCTCAGTATCTTATTTTGTATAAGGTGATTGTACGTGTGAATATGCAAAAGTGAGGCTTTATTTGCAAAACTAAACTGCTTAATGTATTGTTTCATGCATATAGTGTGTGTTAAAGCATGAGAGTACACACACAAATTATAGTCATGTTTCTTGACACACTGCTAATACTATAATAAAATGTTTTTGGAGACCAATGTTAAAAAAGGTTTACATCCAACGATTACATACAAATTTAATTTGTTTTTATTACACTTACTGTGACACAAGACTCCTGTACAGATTGACATTTAATGAAGGCCGGTGTATTTAGAAGTCTCTTTACACCCTTTCGTTGGGAAATGAGATATATGTTTACTTGCCATGCCTGTGGGCTCCTCCTTGTTTGGACACAAAACTCATAAAACCATTGACACCACATTTCTTCAAATTAGTTTTCCAGTTCACAGAAGTATATATAAGTAGAGCAGGACACACACTCTTTTTTATTGAAGAAATGGCCTCTGACTGTTTGAATTCCCACAGAAACCTGTGTACTTGAGCAGATGTAAACTCAAGTAACAGTGAAAAATAAAAGAAAGTTTGTATAACTCGTCCTTTTCTTTCTCGGGAGATTGTTTGCAAAAGCCAGATGAAAGTTAATAAGCACTCAGAGCGTCCCAACTTTGTTTCATTTCGGCTTTACCAGTGTGAACGTCTCAGAGGAGAGGGCTGTGAGGGGGGACGGTGGTAAATCTGTGCACGCTCTTGTTTGTTTGAGGTAAACTTTGGAAATAGGGGCTGAGATATAGCTCAGCAGCTCAGACACAGAGATACTAGAGGGTGTCAGCCAGCCAAATTACCTTGTCCTACTGTCACCCTCGCTGCCAACCAGGCAGAAATGGATTCCATCTCGGCTCTGAGGTGAACAACAGATTGGAGGAATAAGCCCAAATAACCATCGATATGTGTTCAGGAGGAGGGAGGCTGACATTTATCACTGAGGAAAAGACTGTTGTTGCTCCAGGAGGAGTTTTGGTGTGTATGTGTGTGTGTGTGTGCGCGCGCAAGACTGTTTCCTGATGTGTTTTCATACATTGCATTATTGGTAAAACCTCTATAGAGAGAAATAAAATTAATTTGAGATAGGCAGTTAAACATTACTACCTTCTCAAACATCTAGTTTCTCTGATTTCGGGCGGTGAGGGGAGGGTTAATCACACCTTTCTTTCACTTTTTTTGGCGAAATGGGAGGGCTGCATCACGAAGGGCATACCTCAGCCTGTCAAATGTGGCAACCCTTAAACAGAGAAGCCAGAAGAAAAAGATCCTTTGATGTTTTTGAAATCAGATATCAATAATGAAATCAGATTAACTCTGCAACATTTGTTCAGAGAACAAATCAGTACTTCGCACTAATTTCGCATTTTTTTGAAAAATATATAAGTAGGTATGAAGAAAAACATGACAATTTATCAAGAAGAGAAACACTGCAGTGAAGGAGAACTGCTCACCCAGGAGGGGTTTTCCTGTGTGTGTGTGTGTGTGTGTGTGTGTGTGTGTGTGTGTGTGTGTGTGTGTGTGTGTGTGTGTGTGTGTGTGTGTGTGTGTGTGTGTGTGTGTGTGTGTGTGTGTGTGTGTGTGTTTGCCTCCAAGTCTGAAACTCTGCTGATCAGAGGAAACTTGTCACTTCTACAGTGTGTCATTGCCCTAACCACCAGCAACACACACACTCGGCATTTAAAATTTCTACCACACTTTCAATTTTATCTCTCTGTCTCTTTTCCTGAATTCCCAGAGCCACTTCATTTTACATGACACACAGATTGCCAGAGTCATGGGACATATTGGATGGAGAGGTGGAAGCAGAAGGAGAAGAGTGTGTGAGCAGAATTTGGTCACACTGACACCTGAGATTTGATTACTAGTAAAGGTTTGCAGGGTCCAAACAGAGTGTGCCTGTGGCACTTAGTGTAGTAGTAGTAGGTCTGCATGTGTTTTTAAAACTAGTGCAGTGCCCCGTGGGAAGTACGTATTCCTATATATATATCCTAACCCTACCCTTTTTCAAAAAAAGGGTCCTATGTTCCCCTGTTACATACAAAGTGGACCTTTTTTGGGAAAAACGGGGAACTTAGGACCCGGGGAACATAGGTACGACCCCGCTATGGGAATACCACTGGCTACATAGCTAGCTGTTGTGACTGACAGTCACAACAGCTAGCTATGCTAATGCTAATCAAACATTTTGTTTTAAATTGCGTTGGGCCTAATGAGGTTGCACAGTGTTTGTATTATGTTAGCCCTACGCTAATGCTAATCGTAGCCTCGCTAGCTTACCTTTGGCAACAGGTTCGCCAAGTTAGCCGCAAAGTAGTAGCATTCTAATGCTAAATAAATATGTGCTTGTGTATTGGTGAATGGACACCGGCTTTGCCGTTTCAGTCTAACACCATGTTCTCCGGTGAACAGCGTGAAAATGTCTCACCCACCGTGAGGACAGCCTCTTCACTCCCACCTCCCCGCTCCAGACAGCGCAGCTGCTGCTGATGAGCCGCTGCCTGCCTGGTGTAGCGTGATAAATAAGCGAAAGTGCAGCATGATAAATCAGCGAACTTTTAAATTCCTGAAAATCAAGGATGCACACCATCGGGCCATGCTCAACCCATATCCAAAGTCTTAGGGCAATCTGACTAACGGTCAGTGAGATATGCCTGTCACATACAGACAGACGGACGCAACTTGCTTTATCGATAGATATTCAGTCAGAGACTGAGGTAAGTGTTGGGGCCAAGAAAATGACTGAGGTTAAGGTTAAGATAAATATCTAGGTTAGGCTTAGTGGATATTGACTGTTGGCTCACACTCAGACAGACTTATTTTACCATCAGTATTTCCACGACCAATAACATGACCAACATTTTCGGTGACTGTATAGTTCTGACTTGATGCTCACAGTGAAGTTAAAGTGTGGATGAACACTCAGGGCAGCTGATCTGAGTGTCCATGTGCAGCCAAGTGTGTCTCAGGGTCTCCTTCACGTACAGAATTACACCCTTTAGGGACGTGACAGAGCAGCAGTATATGATGCTCTTGCAATGAGAACAGGCTGACTGTGAACTTTGTAAACCTTCATTCGCACATGATGGAATTTTCCACAAAGAACTAACCGTCAGTCTGTCTATATTAAAGGCCAAAATGCACAGAAAAAGTCACATTTCAAAGAATGATGACCTACATGTTGACTGTGATCACAAACGCACACACTTCAGTAGAATCATGCTGTGATTGCAGGTCTGCATGTACTCACTGTCGCAGAATGGCACCAAGACCACTCGAGTTTGATTAATGTACCATATGGATGTGGATATATGGGTATAATTAATGTGTCCATATGCATCTGTGCACTTGAACAACAATAATCAGAGAAAAGTGGTGTCACATAAGCATAAGCTAAATACTTCATTTCACTTCATGCCAATCAAAGTGCAAATCCATTTTCCTTATGAATAAAAGTGTGTGTGTTTTGTTCTGTGTGTGTCACACAGAAATCAAAATATGTGGGTGTTTTACAGCAAAAGATAGTCTGTCTGCCTCTCCTTATTTTCACGGAAAAGAAAACAGGCAGTCACTCAGTATTTGACCTGTAACTGAGGGAACAATGAAAAAGCTTCCACAAAAACATCTGGGACTCTTCTGCAGAAGGTTGTACAATTTTATTTCCAACCTAATTAAAGTTATTCAAATTAGTTTTTTTACTTGGGGAAATCTGTTAAGCGCATTGACCATTGAACTTTAAATTTAATTTAACTTCGGAATATTGACACAGTTTCCCTAATTTAAGTGTAAGACATAACTTTTGAGTGAGTTTCAGTTCTATTGGATACATGGCACTGTGTAGTTAGTTGTTTTTCCACCTTTTTATGAGGAGTAAATACTTGTTATTTGTGGGTTTAGTTTTAAAGTTTTAAGAGACAGTGAAAGTGTTACGGCACAAAGATTAGATCATGACTGATAATGTACTAAATTACACTTATTTTTACACAAACTTGTCTATGAATAAATCAGCGTTGAATAAAACTTTCTTTGCTTCCTTTGAGTGTCATTAAACCTGACAAGCCAGTCTTTTCATTTTTTTCACCTTTTCTTTATTGCAGATTTATTAGCAGAAAAAACTCCTCACTGAGCGTGAGAATCACAAGGTAATGTATAAGTTATGTAAAACATTGGCCACAATAAAGATAATATCACGCTGCAGTGATTTTGCCACAATCGGTACATAACAAGACAGACGTATAACAATATATCACAATATATGATTAGCAGAAGTGTATTCGAAAGCTCCTGAAGAAGTAAAGAGCAAGAGCGTCTGGTCAGGAGGGGGTTGGTCAGTTGAGAAAAAGTCAAACTTTTTTGGGGAAAAAACAACGTTTTAACAATATTCCATCATAAAACATATTTTTCATGCTTAAAGGGACACTGTGTAGTATTTATGAGTTTATATAACCCAAAATCCACTTTTGTATACATATTATGTGCTCCTGCATCATCTAGTCACTGTATAATAGTTTTTGTTTCATTTTCGTAGTGTTTCAAAAAGTCATGTAAAATAACATGGTCGCGGGCCGCTACTGCATTGCCACGACGCCATGTTTCTACGGGAGCCTGTGAGGACAAACGCGAGAGAACAAATCAAGCGTCGCTTTACTTTTACTTTTACTTTTGTGGTTTTTTACCACATGTACATAGTCATTGGGTCTTAATGTTCACTCTCACAGTGTTAGTGGATGTTACATTTGTTTATAAGTCCCACTTTATGGCCATGAACGCACACAACTTTTCAAGATTTCCTCCGAACAAAACCTCTTTGTTTCATTGGACTGGATTCATCAGATTAAAGTAAGTCAAATGTCTTTTATATTTTTTTTGGATGTTATTATAATGTGTAGAACATGTACATATTTAGTTATTGTGGAATAGATGCATCAAATTTAATTTAGAGCTTGTTACATATTTGTTGTAATTTTACAACACTGGGTCTTGGTGGTAGCAAAAATAGCAGGCTTGTTTCAATGGGCACAGACAGGTTGTATTCCCTCCACAACATCACTGCCTGAAACAGAGGATTTTCTTTATACATGAACAGTATACATTACATACATTATACCCTTGTGTTGTGTTCTGGTCAAATTTGACTGATTTTAAAGTTTTATGTCTAAAAAAATACATAGTTAATTTGATCAGACTGAGCTAAAATCCCATGTCTTTGTCCACAACGAGGATATCAACAGACAATTCAATTCTGGGAAAGGTGTAAATGTTCCTGAATGTGGGGTGTGGATGTAAGTGGGGGTTTGCATGTTTTTCTTTTAGTATGATAAGTAGAGACCATAGGCTCAGACAATTACATTTACATGTAGGGCATTTAGCAGATGCTTCAGTCCAAAGTGACTTACAAT
Organism: Microchirus variegatus; assembly: GCF_963457635.1. Lineage (NCBI taxonomy): Eukaryota > Metazoa > Chordata > Actinopteri > Pleuronectiformes > Soleidae > Microchirus > Microchirus variegatus. Next base: position 17,025,720 of record NC_139804.1, read on the forward strand.
CAGCAGACAGTATTGTCTGCCTTGAAAGCATTTCTACCCAGAGGACTTGGTCCACCACCCTATCTATTCCTTCAGATTATGTACTACAATATAAAAAGCGTATTTATACATGTTAATTCATTGCTTTTTTTCCAGAATGCCACCAGCAAGAGCCGTGATACAGTGTGCAGGATGTGATTGATATCATCCAAACTGGAGAGAGTGAAGTTGAGATGGAACTCAATGACACTGATGAGAGTGATGAAGACTCAGATGAAGATGTCTGTCAACAAGTGGACAAAGTAAACCAACCACCCATGGACTGTCCAGCTGATAATTACGTGGACATCGAGCGAAAAAACAAACAAACACATCATGCACCGTGACAGGTGTCGCTGGCCGAAGAAATATTTCATCAGTCCCAACACTGATTTTTCTGGTCTGGATTTCATCTTCAGGCAAAGAGAGCCCAGCAACACAGACAGTGACATCATGAAGCCTCTGAATGCTCAGAAGAGACCATTCAAGAGATGTGAACACCTGCCATTGGATAAACACAAGGACATGAAGACAGGGAGAGGATGCTGCAATAAAGGATTCACCAACACACAATGCAGCAAGTGTAATGTTCGCCTTTGCTTTTCAACTGTTTTCATGAACAATGAAAGTTTGTCATGAAAAGAAAAAAGGAATGAAAAAGTTGATAGAAAAAAACTAGAACTTTATCCTGTTTATGTATTTATTTATTTATTTTTAATAAATGCTTTCATAAAAATATGACTAATGTGTGATTATATTTAAATGTTATATACATTTATGGAGCTAAGTAAGCAATCAAACCTGCAAATGAACCCTTAGTTGTTGTGAATTGTTGTTCAGACAAAGTGAGTACAAAGACAGAAATTCTGCTACCACCAAAGCCCAACGTTGTAAAATTACAACGTTTCTCTAAAAACGCACATTAACATTTTTTTTCCAAAAACTCTTTGATTTCTGCATCTAAGGCCTCCTACAACAACATCTGAATGGTCAAATATTTTTTTTTTTAGGTTTTTCTTAATTTGGGTCTTACAGGGTTAACTAATCTGCAGTTATTGTAGATTGTGATCACTTAAAGGGAGAGTTCAAGTGTTTTTGTACCAATTTGGAGACACTGCAGCCAGCAGGAATACAAGACATAAATACTGAATTTTAGCCACTGAGCAAAAGCCTCCTTAGGTCTAGAAATTATCTTAGGAATACGTTTGCAGACACATGTGTTGTAACCAGTGATAGCATCTAGAGATCACGCCCACAATTTAATAACTTGTTCCTGGTCCCATTGCGGACATTTCCTGAAAATGCCATCCAAATCCGACCGTGAATTTTTCGAGTTATGTTGCTAACTAACAGACAGACAGACAAACAAACAAGGAGGTAATTAGTTTTTGTGTGACTTCATCGTTTAAAGGTTTTTGTTTGGATTTACCTCAGTGACACAAACTTATGATATCAGGCAACAGTAGACCTGCAGATCCTGTGTAAAATTCTTGGTTTTCTTCAAAGTGAGGTAAATCAGCCAATAAATTCCTATGATATTGTAAACTCTTAGAAATAAGGGTTCCAAAAGGGTCCTTCTACAAGGGCTGAGGTTCTACCTGGAACCATTTTCTTCTCAATGGTTCTTGGTAACACTAATGGTTCCAGTAAGAACCATTTTGATCCAGAGAACCCTTTAAAACCCCTTTCCTGAATAAAGGGTTTTTAAAAAGCCGGAGAACCTTATATGGTTCTACTTAGCACTTTCATTTTTAAGAGTGTATACTTAAGCTGTTCTGCACACAATGCATCAGTACGTCATAGAACCACACTTTAACAACCAAAAAACATATCTATCCATAACTATCCTTTTAAACATGATGTTGTATTTTCAATATTGATGAATTGATAATTGGCATTAATTAATATAATATATAGTATTAAAAAGTGATTGCCATGAGTCAGATTGACAATGTATGACAGCAAATTTATTTTAATTACAATGAATACATTTACACAAAAGTCAATGATTGTGACCCAAATCACAATATCAGTTGTGAAAGGAGAACATTTAACATCTAATATCATTTTTGAATTTGTAAATATATTATTTACAAAAGGTGATATACAAAATACAACTTCATTTTTCATTACAACCTCCCATTAACCATCTATGGTTCCCGACCCAGTGTTTGAGAATCCCTGCCCTAATCTACCAGTGTAAACTGACTTGTAAAGTGACCACACTGTTTTAAATGCAGCCTTTACCCACCACCCCTCATGTCTCACTGTGTTATGTCTAAGCAGGAAACTTAATAAGCTGTTTGAACTCAAACATCTCACCAGGTTGTGTGTAGCACTTGTTTGAATAAGGGAATTGAATTCGGGTGGAGCTTAAAGAAAACAAGTCTGCACTGTTTATCTGCCCCTTGGAAGGTTAAAAATAGAGAGAGGTAAAAGAAAAAAATGGACATGTCTTGAAAATCTTATGAGATGAACTCAAACCTGTGATGCTTATGTCTGGGTGGACAGTGATTGGTCAGAAAGTCTAACATCAGCAGTCATGGCAAAAAATAATGATTGGAACCCATTTTGAAATCATTAAAAGGAAAGTGTAGCTTCTTGGGAGATGTGTATGTCAGGCACAGAAACAAGTGAGAAAACTACGGTGGCCGGCAAACACTGCACCGACCCAAAACACATGCAGGAGGAGAAACGAGCTGCACATCCACAAATACTGCAGATTCAAAAACACCAACAAACACAACATGAGAAACGGGCTGCAAAAGAAAAATTATCTGCAGAAACACCAAAACACATTCATCAACAGAAACACGCTGCAAAAACAAAACGACACAAAACCGAAAAACACACACAAATCCCAAAACACAAGCACAAACAAAAACACCAGCATATTCCAAAACGGAAGTGGATCATCTCAAAGTTGATAATAGCGAATCTGACTTTTGATTAGATTTTTTTCTTCAAACATTTAAAAACATTTACAGCACCGAAGTGCCGAGTCTGTGGGAACGCTCGTTGTCACGAAGCTCTATGACCAGCCGTGCAACATTGCTGTGAGGAGGCGTGCTTTCAAACGTGTCCAAAGATGCACGGATTTATATTTTTATTTCTTTATTTACAATTTTCACCACGTCAGTGAAGATATCTGACAGTAAACGGTGAAACTCTACTTCGACTCTTGTCGTCATTGACCAAGGTTTAACTTGGTGTTTAATCAGAGTTGCTACACTTTGTATGCGGACACTATAGGAACAATCATCAAGTCATCTTTCAACTCAAAGGTTGTGGGTTCGATTCCTGACTCGGTTTAGTTGGTTCATGTTGATGTATCCTTGAGCAATGGCAATGACACTTAACCTCATGCATTGCTCCTGGCTGCTGTGCTGACAGCAGGTGAATGGGTATGATGCACTGTGCGAAATACAGGGGGGTCTGGGGGGGTTAGACCCCCCTGATTAACACTCAAGACTCCCTGAAAGCCTCAAATGCAAAATTTGAGGGGGGTCTAAACATGTTACAGTGTAATTGGAAAGCATGTTTTTTTCCTAAAGATTTTTGTCATTTCAGTTTTACATATATGATCTACATACATAATACACTTTGCATTCTTTCTTATCCTTTTTAAACAGACAAAATGTCAATAATTTTATTTCTAATTGTGTATTTTTAATGTTTTAATAATCGCTTTCCAAGTGGCGCTGTGGAAAAGGCCCACACAAGCCCACATCTGACAGGGAAGATATCAGGATACAAGCACCTTACCTTTAAAATTTGTACCTGCTGGTTTGTACCTCTAAAGAAACATTTCTGCACCCCGAGTGACAAAAATGTACCTGTACACACTAAGGTCCTGATTTACTAAGATTCCAAATAGAGAGCGCTAAATTGCTTGCGCAAGCAGAAAGACTGCGCCCGCTACTGGGTTACGTTTTGCGGGTGAACTACTAAGATTGCGGCCGCAATTGACTACAGGCGCAGAAGTGGTTAAGACCGCCCTATTTAAATGAGGATTTTGCGTGAGTCAAGAGTTGTCCACATGGAGAAAGAGCAGACTCAACGGAAGCGCTGAATTAAATTTGAAGCCACTGAACAGAAAGTGACGTTCTGCGATGAGCAGATAACTGGGATCGAGGGATATATGACATATTGTTCCCCGGGTCCATAGGACCTTTTTATATTATCATTATTATTATTATTATTATTATAATCCTGCGTCGGTATTTTGGACAGCTCCATCATTACCTGACGTAAAAAAAGAAGGTGCTGCGCTCTCCTCCTGACTCACCTGCAGCTCACTGACAGCTGCCAGGGAGCGAGTTCTGCTGTTTCTATGGATCTAACGGATGAGTGACTTTCTTGTCAATAAGTAAATAAATAAATAAAGCGGATCATCAGAACGGCTTTTTAGTCCCAGTCCGTCCCTGGTTTCATCTGTGTTAATTCAGTCAGGCTGAGTTTCCATTACGCGTGCCAACAGTCTATGATCTGACGTCAGAGGCGACGGGACAATCGATATAGATGATATATATATAGCTGATTCAGATAGTTACATTAAATAGTGATTGTTGTGATTATTTATTGCATTTAAATGTGCCTGGAACTGGAAGGGTTAGGGTTAGGGTAACCTGCCTGTGAGGTTTTGGTGACGTGTGCGCACTGTGCCGCCTGCGCTTCGCCGTGTAGACCAGGTTAGAGCTGGACCCGTTAAGGTAAAGCGGGGTTCCCCGTTCCTCCGGTCTTAACCGGGGAACATAGACTCCTCCTTGAACCACAAACTGCAGACCAAGGTAAGCCCATACCAGTACAAACACGCATTTCTCCTCTGGATATCTATGTTTAATTTATTCAGATATACCAAATAAGAAATGAATGTGCGTCATCTGTGAACGCGTAGTTGAACATGCTCTGGAAACGCGTAATTTTCTGATTTACAAATATATATAACTATAAATAACCGCAGCCATGTGCGCGCCGCGCACCGCTGTGCCATTTAAGACCTGCCTTTCAAACGTGCTAAATATAGACGCAAAAATAAACACCGCAATCAGTTTCAGGTTTTGATAAATCACTTTGCGCGTGCTAAAATAACATATTTACATTTTCTCCTCCCATCACACGCAAAATAGCGTGTAAACGCCCCATATTGCATATGCATTAAGGCAAGAACGCTAAATGGGTTGCGGGTGCTATTTTGCCCGTCTGAGGGATGCGCTCCTCGTTGCGCCCTGTTAGTAGATCAGCATCAACGCTAATCTGCGTGTGCAATCCAGTTTGCACACGTTTTTGCACGCGCAAAGCTTTAGTAAATCAGGCCCTAAGAAAGGTACAGTTCTTGTACCCTGATAGGGTACCACTGGAGCGACAGCAAAAGGTACAGTCTCATACTTTGATTTCTTGGTGTGTATCGTCGTATCTTGTAGAATTGCAGAGCCGTGACTTGAACCCACAACCGCCGATGAAAGGCGACTGGTTCTACCACTGATCCCCACAAATGTCCAGGATGCAGCACAGTTATATGAAGGCTGCTCTATTATTCCACTCACTGCATCTTAAACGTGTCACATCTGAACATACAAAAAGGCCGTACCAGACCATTCAAGGGACGAACTTCATGAGGATCAACTTAAAAAATGTATGCATACTTACATTCTCTCATTTGCAAAGTTTTACAGTGTCGGTAGAGTGTGTGCCAAGTCACGCTGTGACCCATGTTGAGTTTCCCCATCGTGTTTTTGAATATGTATGGTGAATAAGCTCACAGAGCCACAGGGGGAGGAGCTCTGTGAGCTGATTTATGTTTGACCTGCATCGCAAACACGACGTAGACTCCTCTCCAGGTGAGAAGGGCTTAGGTGCATTATGTTGGCACCCTGCTGCCTGAATATCATTACAGTTTCGTGTTTGCTTGTACATGCCGCCCTGTGACGGGGTGACATCTGGGTTGTTTGTGTTTTGTGAGGGGAGAACAGATGTGTGGGAGGACAGAGATGGGACGAACAATGGGAACCAAAACTGAGGCCACTACATTTTTCTGATAAGTGTGTTTTTCTCGTAGTATTATGACACAGGAAGGTCTCAGTTGTATTTATCTGTGGCCTTGGTTCAAATCTAGCCTTTGCAGTTGTGGTGGTGCTGCTTTCTGAGGCGGAACTCAGATAACACTCCTCCCTCAGGTGTGTGTAAGTGTGTGTGTCCGTGTGTCCTTTTTGATTATATTTGGCGCCATTGTGGAAAGGCCTGTGTGTCCCTGAGTAGTAGGAATGAATTGGTGCTATTGCCTTGGCAGCTTTTATAATAATTCCATGTAAGTGAAAGGAGCAGAGTAAACATACTGTTTGCATGAGTGTGCTGGCAACACACAATAGCCCTTCTCTGTATTTTAACATCTGTTATCCCCATTTTGGTCCACTCTCCATTCATCTAAAAAGTTTCCTGCTGGTTTCTTTTGTTTTCGTGCGTGCACATGGCTGCGGTTACACACATATCCTCTGAGAAATCCATAAACAAAAATACTTTTTGTAAATCAGGAAATTACGCTTTTCCAGAGCATGTTCAACTACGCGTTCACAGATGACGCACATTCATTTCTTATTTGGTTTATATGAGTAAAATAAATATAGATATCCATAGGATAAATGTGTGTTTGTACTGGTATGGGCTTACCTTGGTCTGCAGTTTGTGGTTCAAGGAGGAGTCGTACCTATGTTACCCGGTTTAGACCGGACGGGGAACGGGGAACGGGGAACCCCGCTTTACCTTAACAGGTCCAGCTCTAACCTGGTCTAATCTCGGTGCACGGCGCAGGTGGCACAGTGCGCACACGTCACCAAAACCTCACAGGCAGGTTTCCACAGTTCCAAGCACATTAAAATGCAATAAATAATCACAACAATCACTATTTAATGTAACTATCTGAATCAGCTATAGATATATCACTGACTGGGACTATAAAGCCGTTGTGATGATCCACTTTATTTATTTATTTACTTATTGACAAAAAGTCACTCATCCATTGAAAGTAGACCTATGTGTAATCTTGAGAGAAACAGCAGAACTCGTTTCCTGGCAGCTGTCAGTGAACTGCAGGTGAGTCAGGAGGAGAGCGCAGCACCTTTTTTTTCTATAGTCCATAGTTGTCTTTGTTTGATACGTCAGGTAATGATGGAGCTGTCCAAAATACCAACGCAGGATTAAAATAATAATAATAATAATAATAATAAAAGGTCCTGTGGACCCGGGGAACAAGGACGTCATATATGCCTCGATCCCAGTTATCTGCTCATCGCAGAACGTCAGCTGTGCTTTTCTGTTCAGTGGCTTCAAATTTCATTCTGCGCTTCCGTTGAGTCTGCTCTTTCTGTGTTGACAAGAGGTGTGTCGGTGAAGCAGGAAGTAATGTGTGCGATTATTAATAAGCGAGCCGCAGGTGAATATCTCCCTGCATGTCTCCCTGCATATTTTGAGTTATTGCTCTTACTGTGAGAGCCACACATTAATAAGATGGGCTTTGTATCAGCCTGCAGTGCTGTGAACAAAGTTTACTCCAACTAGAATCTCTGTTCATTTCAATCATTTGAACATGTTTAAGCAGGAAAAACACAGGTTTGTATGTTTTGTTTTCTAGTCTAGAAGCACTCTTTTCACATAGACTGCAGACAACACATGGATGTAGTCCTGTGGTCTCATCCCTGAAGGCAACCTGGAGTTAACAATATATTGAATAGCCACCAGGGGGCAGCTCCGTTGGCATTGAAAATAAATCCATTTGCATGGAATAATTAGCCTACTATCGACTTGATTTACATTGTCTGTTAATATTTTTCTGATAAGTTATTGGTCTTTGCTACTTTCAGGTCTTCTTCATTAGAACAGCTGGTATTGTCCAGTAGAAGCCTGGCTGCAGACAACATCTGTGAACTTCCATCTACAAAATGTCACGAATCACAAGGCTTCAATACAGGAGCTCAAATTCTTACTCTTATTCTTGACAGTTGTTCATAGTTGCTTGTCTATCACACTGCTATCATACCCATTCTCACACTGTTGGCACAGTTTTCAAGAGCAACTTGGGTGGTAAGTGTCTTGCCAAGGGACACAGCAACATGTAGACGAGCCGGGGAATTGAACACCTGACCTGTGTTGTTAGGCCGCAGTTGCTCCAGGTGTCACTGATAACATTACCAATGGCTCTTATGGCTCTTTGTACTTCAAAAAAGTCAGGAGAGTGAGCCTGCTGTAACAGTGAGTGAAGCGAAATGGAACTCAGCCACTGTTCATTTGATTATTTACACAAGTGCTTTTCTTACTGTGACCTTTCAAAATGTCTGTTATGAACCCGCTAAAAAAAGAAAAGTCGATTGACTCCTTTCTAATGGAAGCAGAGGAGCTTTCTTTGTTTTTCCCTTTGCTGAGTCATGTTTGACGTCACAAATGCACATCGAACACACCAGAAAAAAAACCATGGAGAGGTTATACTTTTGTATCATTCACTCAAGATCTTTCAACCTGAAAGATGTCTGAACGACTTTGAATAGCTGCTTGAAGAGTGTGCATTATATAATATCACTGGAAGTAAAAGCTTGTATCCATCCTCACCCTGATGCTAATGTTTTTGGGTATTTTACTGTAGAAAAGGGCCTATAGACGAATCTGGGAACCAATTTGTGTGTTTCACCATCTTTTGCAGAGTGGCTATTACTGTGGTGGTAGGTCACAATGAATCGAGGCTGGTAGACATGACAAGAGTTTTGGAGAATTTGTAATTTTTTAAAATAATTTTAACTTTTTATTAGTGCAGAACTGGGGTTTTGGGAGCCATAAAATGCATAACTTGATGTCACATGAAAGTGGTGATAGCCTTGTCGTGTTGTTAAAACACACGCGAGTCATGCACACACATCATCAGGCACATACTGTCGTTTACACCATGTCTCCCCTTTCTAGAATCAGTGGGTAGACTGCCATTTATTTAGCAGGACCTTCGGGGGTTATTCTGCCCCTGTGGCTGGAAGGTCTGCTCCTATCTGAACCATTCACCTCACAACAGACACACAGCAGTTTAACCTTAGCTTAGAAAACATAAATGCAAATATAATACAAAACAACCCTGTGCTGGCCGTACTCTACACCTACATTTACATTCCAAAAAACAAAATAGCTCAATCACAGTATCAAACACACTTAACTTCTATTTAACTTTTCATACTCTTTAAAGTTTGCAATAAGCAAAATACAAGTCCAACCGGGTCTGTCTTGTCACAGCGCTCCCGGACCTGGTTCTGGTAAGAGTAGATGGTGGTTCTGGAAACGTTCTGCTGTGGTGATGTTATTGCAGGTTGTCCCTCTGAAGGTCTTTCCAGAACCCCTCCCCAGATCTGCTCAGCTGCACCACTGCTGTTCTGCTCTGGCAAAGGATGCATGGCGATGAGATGGCGTCGATTTCGACCTGATGATCCCGTGGGGTCCCTCCACCAGATATGAGCGGGGTGAGGTGTGGCTTCTGATGACAGCTCCACCAGCTGCTCCTTGGTCTGTGACCCACACATCCTGTCCAGGAGTGAGCCTGTAGAGGTTTTCGTTCACGGTGTCACAGATTGTAGCCTTTTTTCGACCTCTCATTTTACTTCAGAAGTACAGCATCTCCATAAGGAAGATCAGGAGCTAACGGTGAAGAAAGAATAGGCACGGTGGTACGAAGCCTCCTCCCCATGAGAAGTTGAGCTGGGCTGTATCCATTTTGAAGTGGGGTGGCCCTGTATGTAACCAGTGCAAAGTCGGGATCCTTCAACTTCTTCAAGAGCCCCTTCACTGTCTGTACTGCTCGGCTTCCGCATTTCCCTGGGGCTATAAAACGTCCTCACGCACAAACGTCATCAGGCACGCAACCACAAGCCCCACCTCTCTAACTCTTCACCCTCGTAGGTGTCATTCTTCTTTCCCTGTTTTGAATTTACAACACTTATTATGAGTTTCTGGCGTATTTCTGTGGCAGCATTACAGCACCGCATACAGTCGTGTCATATATATTACAGCCTTTAGAGTCGTTTGTGTGTATGAAGACATTATTTGAAACAATAATGTGTTAATGGAAAATGATTTAGAACAAAAAAAGATCATATAGGAGAAATTCTGTTTCCATGCGGTTAAGACCTCAGTGTGTTCTGCCGCTAACAGTGACAGCAGATGAGTCAGTGGCCCTCTGTTACTCATAGAGGAACATTATGACTATAATCGCAGAGTTATTTAAATTTTAGATAACAGTTAAGCAGCTGTTGTTGAAACACTGCCACATTTTTTTTCCTTTTAATGCCTCCACATTACAGTAAAGTGCAGTGTAATATACTGACTGCCACTGGCTTGCTAACAGACTCTTTCAAGTGTGTAAACTGATATTTCGGGACAGACTCTTGAAAGAATAAAACTATAAACCATGCTGAACATGTTAGGGGCAGGTTACAGGAGAAAACTGTCCATTCATTGGAGTTTAAGCCTCTTGCTGACTTCCATTACTTTAGAGGATTTGTGTATGGTTGATATATTAAAGTCTGGACTTAACCATAATTTGAGTCAACTTAACCTCATTGGTCAAGTTGACTGAATCACATATTGAAAGGAAGCCCAGAACATTTTCTTAAGATATTGCAAAATGCTTGATTTTGAAAACTTGATGTATCGATAAAAGATAACTGTGTAACTGAAACAAGTTTCAGGGAATAACGGATGACTTTTAGAATTCCTGACTGAAGCAGCAACCAAAACATGGGGCAACCCAGTAGGAACTCGGCTTGTAACAAGAGGGTTGCTGGTTATAATACAGACAGGTTAAGGGCAGGGTTACCTCTGAGCAAGTTACCCTGTCCACATTCTCCACACTGATTGGGTTAATTGGACACTCTATATTGTCCAAAGTGTCACTAGGGATGGGGCCAGTCCGATCCAGTATCAGTATCAGGTTCCAATACGCACGCAATTCATTAGTTAGTAGGATCTCACGTTCTCATATGCCAGAGAGTTGCGAGATTTGTCACTGTTTAAAAAAAAAAAAAATAAAAAATTGCCAGGGCTCTGTAAAGTCGCTGTAAAGTCATACATATCATACTTCCCTGTATAAAGGAGTGCATTAAAGCCTTGTATAAAATCAACAATAATGATGATAAAAGAGTGTGAGTGAATGGTTGTTTGTCTTTATATGTGGCCCTGCGATGGACTGGCGAACTGTCTAGGGCGTACCCCGCCTATCGCCCAATGTCTGCTGAGATAGGCACAGCACCCCCCTCGACCCTCTGGTGGAGGATGAAGCGGTAGATAATGGATGGATGGATGGATGATGATAGTAATATTAAAGCAAACAGTATCCATTTCAGAATAGTATCGGTTTCGGCATATTTCCAAATTCAGATATTGGGATTGGATCATAAGTGAAAAAAAGCGAATCAGTGCATCCCTAAGGGTCACGTCCAGTATATTGCTAGTGCAGGTCCAAAGCCTGGATATACATGGGAGGGTTGTTTCAGGAAGGGCATGAGGCATAAAAACGTGCAATTCACATCAAATGAATTGAATTAATGTTAAAGCTGCTAGCCCCTAGACATAAAGAAGCCGCATAAACGAAAAAAAAAAGAAGCATTATGTAACATTTGCTGGCATAAATTTTACATTATCATTTTGCACGTTCTTCTTCAGTGGTGACCATGGGTGTATTGTGAGAACTGGATAGTCGATAATACGTTTGAAAGGAAATGCTTAGGGTTAGGGAATAAATAAGAAAAACTTGCTTTGTCGTAATATTTTTAAAAATGGAAACAAACAAAAACGTATTCACATTTCTCTAAACTTTTGATACTGTACAGTTCCCCGCCAGTAGCGCCATTCCCGTGATGCATGTGGCCCACGTGAGTATTTTTTGTTGCAGTACCATGTGTGGCCACTGGAAAAAAATGTCTTCAAGGCAGAGGGGGCGGAGCTCTATCCAGTTCTTATTTATCAGTGACTCTGACTTTAAATTTTGCGATACCTCCTACTTATCTCTGTGGACTAACTCCCAATATGTGCTTAACAGCAGTAAATGGGAGAAAATGTATACGTGTAGTAATTTTCTTTTGACCAAAATAATGATTAAAATAATAAAATTAAGGTTAAATTTGTCGATAAAACATTTAGATAATGGGGAATACGTGCCTTGGGACCATCAATGTTTGCCTCAAAAAACACTTATTTCCTTACTGGAACATTGTGCTTCCATCTTATCTTGTAAATCCATAGAACCTGAGCCCTTGCAGCGGCTTACCACAGTAAGAATTTAATCATGCTGCACCCACTGAGCTCTACAAGACCAGACCATACAACTGTGCCACTGTGTCTAATGTACCTTATCCATCTGCTTAAACAATATTAAGGAACAGTGTTTCCTGCTCATTTCGTCTTGGGTAATCACAGCGGTGACCCAGATGAGGAACAAGAGGAGGTGAGAGACCTCATCTGCTTTGTTCCACTTCAGCCTTGCTGCTTGTCATTATCTCTCCACCTCTTATTTTTCCCTACTGTCACCTCCTGCCTTCATACCCCCGTCCTCCCCCCACCCCACCACTCTGGCCAGAGATGTAATCACATCTATTCAGGGATGAAGATGAAACGGTTCCCTCCCTGCGCAACTCCTCCTCCACTGACACCCATCTGGGCAGGTCACTCTTTTGTCGCTGAGGGAACAAACAAATTATGTCCTTATACACAGTCAAGTCAAGAGTGATCACTTGAACGGAATCAGACCGGGAGCAGAAGGACCAAGACATAGTGACTGGGGCTCAGGGAAATTAGCAAAGTAAATGGTTCAGGGTGTTTATCTTTGTATGTGTTTACAGCTGTAATTAGTGTGTTATGCTGTGAGTAAAATGTTCAGGCAGCCATGCAGATGAAATGGACAAATCATGGAGTTTTACCTACGCTGAGGCACACCCAGGCTTCATTTAACACAAACACGCACACCTACGTGGTTATCGTTGATGGGGAAGCGTCCTTTAAACACAGCAGCAAAATGTCACGCAGGCTAATTGCAAGTGTTTTACTGAAATGATCAGTGGTCCGTGTGATTAATCCGATCCTAGAAGTGGAACGACAGTTTGGAGACATGGAAATAAATGCAGGTGCTGTGACAAGTTCAGTGAGGTGCCTGTGGCAGTGATGTAGTGCACTGAGGGTCAATGAACAGACCAACACTCTGGTTCCCAGAGTTCACTCAAGTTACAAACAGACACACTAATGTCTGGTTTGTCTGGCTAATGAGGTTTGTTTGGATGAAGTACAGATAGTTACACAGCCTTTTCTGACTGGAAAGGAATATGTCACTGATTTGCATGAAGCTTTTCATTACTCATAACAGCAGTAGTATTTTTGAATAACTGCCCTTCCGTACCTCAGTTTCCCCTGAGTCAAGAAATATCTTCTTTCTTTGTTTTGTGAAATGCCCTCTGATAACACAAAGTGACGTCCGATTACTTGGTCGGAGGCTGGAATCTGCACTGCTACTTTAGCACGTTTTAGACCTCATTCCAAGAATGTACTGTAAACTGTTTCCTCTGCAGAACAGAGAACAACAATGGCAGAATGTAGTTTTCAAACTGTACACGTGGCAGCGCGGCCGGTGGTTAAAATAAAGGAGACAAATCTAAAAGAAGAAAACAAAGATATAAATAATGAAACATATTCAACGGTGGCAGAGTCTGATTTGGCATAGCTGGAGGAGTCGGGGAAGAGGAACAGACACTCTGGATGGTTTGTTGTGTGAAGATTTTCTTCAAGACTTGATTGAATGCTTCTCCTGTAAAGGATAGGGATTACAATTACACATAAAATCTGAACAAACATTTTCCAGGAAAACCTTTCAGCAAAATTAGGACTGGGCGATATGGCCTAGAAATAAAAATCCCTTTTTTTTTTAATACCAGAGCCGATTTTGAATTTATTTGATTTTTTTCCCTCCTTTTTTTTAAACGACTAAATAAATAAAAATAATTATTAATATGGGGTACTATGTGCAAATGAATGACGTTTTACACACACACACACACACACACACACACACACACACACACACACACACACACACACACACACACAAACACACACACACACACACACACACACACACACACACACACACACACACACACACACGTAAATGAGTGTCTCCTGACTTGTAAAGCAGTTGTTTTCAGTGTCAGTTAATTAAAAATGTTTCAGACTCTGGACTGAAATACAGCAGTGTGATGCCGGTCGCGGACCGGTCCTCTGTTTAAAGGTGCATTATGTAATAAATCTAAATCAACTGGCCATACAATCCTCCTAATATGTCACAGAGACTCAGGAATAATGTTTATATAACAAACTGAACTCACCAACAACAACAGTACAGACAAAATATTTGCATTAAAAAAAATCATTTGCAGACTGCAAATCATGTTTATGTTTTGAAATAACGTTTTGGCATGTGGCGCCACCTACCACCGTCTACCAATCATTGCAGTCAGTAGAGTCTCAGCTGCCGAACAACCACGGGTTGCCAGTTACGTCAGAAAACGAAACCTAAAAGACCTCGGTATTTTGAATTTGAATGTAGTAACCGTTTTTGGCCACATTCTTACATATGGCACCTTTAAATATTGGGATTGTAGACATTTCCCTGGTAATTGCCGTAGATTAACCCATGTTTTTGGGATTCTTGTCATTTTTAACTGATTTACAGTTCGGCAGTGTTTGGAGTTATCCGGAGCACAGACTCAGTTTGATACAGTCACAAACAGCGGCAGTTTATGTAGCTCGTGATGTCATTCAGACTTTTTAACTGATTTACAGTTCGGCACTGTTCGGCTTGATCCTTGTATCGCACTTCTTCTGTGTCTCTTCTTGTGATGGCATTCTGTTTTCCGCACACGCTGCCATGTTGATATTGTCATAGAACTAGTGGGGAAGTGGGGGAGGGGAAAGGAGCGGAGAGAGAGCAGTAAAAAGGAAAAATCAGAAAAATCTATTTTTATTTTTTTTAACATCGTCCAAACAAATAAATCTGATTAATGGCCCAGCCCTAAGCAAAACATACCAGTGAGTTAGCTGTGAACCTACTAATTTTGGTGATTATGCTACTCCGAGAACACATGGTGACACACTGGTCTTGTTTGTGTCACCTCTCCCTCATTCCATGGAATTAGAATGCCTGTTGTTTCAGTAGTTACGTCAGAAGTGCACTGTGAAAGTCCTCACTGTGTGAAATAATAATAAAAAATTTGGATTTGGAGAATAATCAAGTGTCAAGGGCAACTATTCTCACCAATATGTGTGAGTGTTTGTGTGAATTGTTCATTCATTCATTCATTCATTGAATGAACAATTCACAATAATATACTGGTTGAATGCAACAAGGATGCAAAATTATGTGAGGGGGTGAAGAGTGAGAGGCCGTGAGGTGTGAATGGAAGGAAGGCTGGAGAAATGAGGAGGATGTGTTTGTTTGTGAACATGGATGTACAAATGTACAAACTCATTTTTTAGGAAATTGTTCCTGCATCATTTTTTTTTGGATAGATGTGGAGCAGTCCATGGTCATCATCACCAAGTCAAGGCTCTGGTCCATATTCTCAGTCATGTCCCTTCTGAAACCCAGTGGTTCCATGGATACAGAGCTGGTGGCATCTGTAGCCCAAACATCACGTTTGATAATTACTTATTACAATGTTCAATTATTATTCTGCTGCTTTTTATATGTATTTCTGTGGACCAAGTGCTGTGTGGAGTATCTCCTTTTTGTCATCTATCATGAAGAGGTAGTGGCAGTAAAAAGCTGCCGTGTCACATCAATCATCACCTGTCTATATAGGCTATGAATAACATTAGATGTTAGCACACACCGAAAATGACCATCGCATGAAAACAGCGTGACTTATTGAACAAACATGAACAATTAAAACATTTGAATAATCCCCTTGTCCCTGGCAAATGACGGTGTGAACATGTAGATTTTATGATCATTATGTTGATATAATATCAATGTAAGAATGATATTAATATAATGATGATAATAATAATAATGATGATTGTGAGCTTTATATTACATAAAAGCAACATTTTTGGACATTAACATTGTATAAATATTAAAAATGTGTCATTACATATAAGTTTGATGATGTGAAATAAACATACAGTTAACAGAAACATGTTCTACAATGTACTCACTGTGTATTTTCTGTAGGTTTATTTATTTCACTTTACAGCAACTTTGATTATTATCATACAGTATTATTAATATTAAATATAGTTCAGTTATAGAGTTCTTCTTTCTCAGCAGCTGTCACTGTGTTAAGCCCAATTTATACTTCTGCGTAAAGTGCTCTGCGTAGGTTACGCAGAGACTCTGCGTCGACGCAGAGCCTGTCGAAGAGCCTATACGTCGTCTCCGACTGCACAAAATATTTTTTAAGTGTCCGTCACTCCGTCAAGGCACAACGGAGATGGCAAGAGCTGCGATTGGTCCTCAGGACAGGCCGAGCTAAGCTGCTCTGTGCTGGCTCACAGTAGCACCGAGCGTCTACAGACGCGGAGCTGATCCCCGCCGATAACGCCGCTGCCAAACTATAAATACGTCATATCTATACACACACAGCACATGTTTAGACTCTAAATGGCCAATTTCTCGCTTCAAATTATCTTAAAACTGCGTTCCGTCACACAGAAAAGTGAGAAACGGCTACTGTTTCAACAACAACAGTCTTTCTCTCTCTTTCTTTCTCGGACACCATTGCTCACTGTAGCCTGAAGCACAACAACATTGCGCAGCGACCCCTACTGATCGGGCAGGAAATTGCAGCGCATGTCCGTCACCACGACGCAAAAGTATAAAGGCTCGAGGCGTCTCCGTGGTGACGCAGACGGATAACGCATACGCAGTCGGAGAAGTATAATGTGGCCTTTACTCTCATCATGCCTTTGCCTGTTCATGGATGCGCAGAGTAAGTAGAGAATGCGGAACGGAAGGCATTATGGGAGTAACACTGCTCTATCGGCCGCACAACCCAGAAACATTTTTGGTGTATGCGCAGGGTGCAGAAGCTCCATAGGAATAAGCGGAGCCAAAATACATCCAGGGACTATACTCTGTAAAAAGGGGTGTGTGGCCTATGGCTGTGTTAGGATTAGCCTTGCAGGGCAGCAAGTGAAGTGCATCCTGGGAGTTGTTGCCGTTCATCCACATTTTCTGCCTTTCGCGGCCAAGAAGGCACTTCCTTCTAATATTATTTCACATTTCTACTATATATATCGATGACCCAGTTTTAATAAACATTCATCTTTCCAGTGGTGAGATATTCCTTTAAGTTTGTAATCCACTTTCTCTGTTACACCAAAGTCTATAGAGGAAATCAGCATTTTTAGCTGCTGGTCCACTGTAGCCTCTGATACCTTTGTGTCGCTTGTGTGAATTTGAACAAATTATTTCAAACACTGACAGCACAAAAAAAACAAAACACATTTTAACTTACTGATTGAGGTTGCAGTGGATCAACAGCTCCTGTGTGCTGTGATGTGAAACTGTTGCTTTTCCCTATGGACTTCTGTGCGAGGAGTGAGACGTTTGCAATGTGACAATAGTTTTTTAATCAGAAAAGGCTGTCAAACAGTGAGGTAAAGCAGCATACATAACCTTTTTTCTGATAAGGATTAAGGTGACCCATTCAATAGGTGCATAAAGAAAGACAGTATCAATTTGTTGTTAGATGATTAACAGAGTCCTCCTTGTGTCCACTAGATGGCAACTTGATAAACAAAAATTATTTACATGGATTTAATGTTGTATGATGTAAAATAGCTAAACAGGACACAAGATGTGTCCAGCAACCCCACGTCAATCAAATCGCCCCAAAAGAGGCAGGACCATAAAACATGACTTGAATCTTATGATTCTGATTGGACAATGACAGATAATATGTCTAGAGCACTGATAATAACTACTTTTGCTGGCAGAGACGGCTGAAAGGAATGTTAGCACTAAGGATCTTTGGAACTGCTGAGGAAAAAAAACATCTCTTTCACCTCCTAGTTGGTAGGGTGTCGCCCAAATCATCTTGTTTCCTTTAGTTATCATCAATTGTAAGGCCCCCAGGTCTTAAAACACGCCTCAAAACACCCCTGGTCAAAGGTCATCAAAACTGGGAAACAGTATTTATTGAAATCATGTATTAATGGTTCAAGTGAGCCACAATGAAGAACATGCTTGGTACTCATTCTCTTTCATTTAGACTTTGTTTTTCATTTAGACTTGTTTTTCATTTGGACAGCCCAGAAATATCTTGATTACCAGAAGGAAACAAAAACAACTGTTTTATTTTTAATCTAGACCTCGGAAGATCCATTAAGAACCACCCGGTGTTGCAGCTCAAAGACTCTCAAAGAGAAAGTCTGTTAACCCGTGGTTAACAGATGTACAGAGGTTGTGCAAACATGGTAACATAAACCTATAATAAAGCTTGTAGAACTGTCAGAGGCTCTCATACCGCGGAAGCGAGTTTGTCATTGATGACGTTGATCTCTTGCTCATTGTTTTCCATTCATGGCAAGACTCATTTGGTCCTAAATTTAGACATCACCATGGTTATTTCATCTTGGATAAAAAGTCCTGTGTTCACGAATCATGAGTGAGTCAGTGAGTGACAAACGAATCACATCCTCCAGGAGTGAGTGAGAGTGGCAGACAGTTCTTACTACTCCCTCCCCGCTCGGCGCACGTTAGCTGACGTCGTTTGCTGAAGATTCACGAGTGAGTGACGGCGTCGGCGAACGACTTAATGAGGGATTCACAGAACGCGGCAGTTCCACTCCCGGACCGCCACGCTCGCTGCTGAGCTCAACTGAACTATGAAAGGAATGAATCAATTCATGAAGTGATCCCAGTCAGTTCGTTCACTCAAAAGATCAGTTCTTTAGAACGAATCGTTCGTGACCGACACAACGCTACTGTCCAGGAGAAATGCTGTTTACGTAACCAGAACAGTTTTTTTCAGAGATTGCCGAGATTACAATACAACACAGCGTTCTCAGCAGTGGCTGAACTGTTTGTTTCCAACTTTCAGGGCTTCATAAACGAAGCAAAAAAACAACGTTAATTGGTACTTCCGTTCTATGGGAGCTTTAATATACTTTTTGGGTGATTTAACAAAATTGGTATCAAAAATAGAATAAAAGTATCAATCATGAGTCTGCAGTCCAGTTCAAGAAAAGCACAGCAAGAAAATAATAATTCACTCTTCCAGGCTGGCTCCACTACCCTCATGAGCTTACATGTATTTATGATTTGCAGAAACATACAATAATCTCCTGGTGACCTGGGTTTGCATGTAAATGTGATGTGATAGAAATAGCCTTGTTGTCCTTTTTGAAAAAACACAGTAGGTATAATACCGCTGCACTTTTTTTTAGCTGTTGGAAAATGGTTCTGTTGTATAAGAGTTGTGCACAGCAGAGTTTATACTTGGGTGAGACAGAGAAAGAAGTGGACAGAAGTGAAGATGAGAGGCGTTTCAGTGACTAGGACACAGCGAGCCGGGCAGAGGAGCCGCGGAGCAAGAGTAAATAAGATCGGACGTCTTCATTTAGTTTAAACATCTGCCTTACACTCCACGCTGCAACCTGCTCTGCTCTGACACACAGCAGCAGCTGCCTCAGCTTCTCACACTCGCAGTTGGATTTAGACTCTCAGATTCAGTTGCATGGCAATAGTTGGTGCCTCAGGTGAGATTTGAGAATTCAGTATTGAATCAAGCTGTTTTAGGGATGTGAAAAGTCAATGTGTAAATAGGATTTTCCCTTTTTTAATTAGTCAACCCACTTCCATATTTCAGGGCTCCACCTGTATGGTTTGTGTCTTGAGGCCGTGGATTGTGGATATTCCTCAATTAATTGTCACGAAAAGAAGGTGAACGGCAAAGAGCAGCTGAACACACACTGGATAATGATACAGCCATGCTATTTTTTCACTCTGGGTGTATTTGTCTACCATTTAGTATGTTACATGTAGTCATATATGGCAATAAGTGTGAATGACTTTAGTGTTACATTAATGTAGAGATAGATTTGTCTGTCTTATTTGTCTTAATGCCATGAAAGGACAGTTACTTACAGCTTATACGTTCATTCAACACACAAAGCTCACCTGCAAGTTATGTCAAAGGCAACAGGTCACACTGTCTTAGAATTAAAATGTTAACCCATCCTGTTTTATACACCAGTAGTGAACACACATAAACCAGGCACAGGAGCAGTGAGCAAAATGTATCTAATGTTGCTAAAGCGATGGTGATGTGATGTCCCTCATGTCCTCCATTGTTGTCCAATGGGAGCACAATCTTGTCCAGGAGCTTTGTTGTAGCTTTTATGCTAAATGTTAATTGGCTCGTGCCTGTGATGAAATATTTGCTTCATGTGACTTGTGTAGCACAAGGTGACATCTCTCAACTTCTGCTGCATGCAATGAGGCCACAAAGCAGTTCAGTGACATTGCCCCATTCAAAGTGAATGAGAAGAGTTTACCAGTTACCAGGAAAACATGTATTAACACATATTTAACACAGATTGTTGTACAAACATACATGAGGTGAACAGACAGGCATATGGACATATGGTATGTTTTGAATTTACCCTGAGTGTGAATGTTTTGTTTTTCTGTCTACATTGGTGCTGTGATAAGCTGGTGACCTCTTTAGAGTGAACCATGCCTCTTACCACATTAGCTGGGATTACTTAAGGGATTACTTTTTTTTACACATTTTACCCAAATGCAGGACAGCAAAATTACAAAAATAATCTTTAATAATAAATTTAAAAAAAATTTAAAATATTAAAAAGACAAAAAAATTGAATGACAATAAGTAAAACACCTAGAAACACAGGGCACAGTAACAGGGACCACAATGAAAATATAAGGAACTTAACAGTGAATTTAAACAAATGAATCATCCAAATACAAGAGGCAGACAGGGATAATCCAATACAGATTAAACAAATAAAACACAGGTTATAGCAAGGCAGTCAATCAAAAGGTAAGACAGGAGGGGAAGTAAAACTTAACAAACCATACAGAAGGAGAAACTACAGTAAACCAGACACACACACAAAAAACAAAGTTTTTTTCTTTGTGTCTCCCTCTATAGGTGTCGCCACAGTGGATGATCCGCACATTTTATCCCAGATTCCCTTCTTGATGCAATCCACCCATTTATCCAGGCTTGGGACCAGCACTAGAAGTACGCTGGACGTACTTTAGCCCTCTTGGCTGGAGTCAATTTAGAGTGTCCAATTAACAATGAGCAATGGGGATTGGATAAAACCCCAAAACATAACAAAAATCCCAAAGAGTATAGTCTGACAAAAAAGAAACCATGGGCCATAACATAAAGTTCCCCCGTGATAATCCCCGTATTGCATGTTTTTGGTCTGTTCAAAGAAGTCGGAGAACCTGGAGAAAACCCACACACACAAAACAGGCAAACTCCATGCAGAAACACCCTAGTTCCAACCGGGGCTCAAACCCCGGTCCTCTTTCCTGCAAAGGCAAGAGTGCTGACCACTTCATCAACCATAAGACCGTCTTTTGACAAACCATATAAAGATTTTCATCGACATATGTGACCTGTGTTTTCCACAGAGTAAACATCATTAAAGCATTAACTGTGCAGCTGAAGTTTAATTAACCAGTTTCATGGGTGCAGAAGTGCAGACTATTGATTTGGCAGCAGACGGCTTGACTGCACATGTTTCAGTCAAAGTGCCTAATAGATCAGTGTGCAATTGTTTTATCTTGCTTCCTATCACTCCCCGTCTCTGCCTCTGTTGTGGTGTCTGAGATGGGGCAGTATATATTTTGCTGTGTAAGTTTCTACAGTCACTCTTGTTATTCCACCTGCCTTGATTTCTGCCATCTGAGAAAAGCTACAAGCAGCTGCTCAGGGAAAAACTGCTGAACAAAAGAGCTTTCATGTTCACAGATTTCATACTGGCTGGCAGACAGGATTGTAGAGTGAAAAACAAACTTTGTAAGGAACTAATCTAAGTGTCATAATGATTAACTTAAGCATTAAAAGGCCAAAAATAAGCGTATATTATAATTTAGGACAAATTGAAAATAAAACAGTGCTAACTGCTGGATGGCTAACTACAGATAAGACCAGCTGATGAACCGCTGATCGTACCAGTGACGTGGGAACATGCAGAGTCTTGGAAGCAGATAGTAGAGTAAGTAGAAAACAGGAACTAAGGGCACTTTCAGACCTATAGTGCTTTGGTCCGCACCAGTCAGAAAAATGTTCCAATGTAGAAATCAGACGTTGGTACGGTTTGCTTTCACATAGTTCTAAAGGAACCGAAATAAACCGCGAAGACCATCGGCACCGGAACCAGACTAACGCGCCGATAAGGCCAAAACAACAACAAACAAACATAATTTATTCCACTCGCTGACGGCGCATTGCACCCCACTTCAGGGAGAAGATAATTTCACCATTAGCTGGCGATCTTCTTGCAGATCCATCAGGTATTCCATTGGTCTAGAAACACAGCCCAGCCACACGTTTCATCTTTAATGTGAGTACAGAGTGGCATAGGCTTGTTATGAAGTTGTCATACAAACGGCAAGCTTGCTAAACAGAGCTAATGTAAGCGTCAATCGGGTGCGACGTCAGGGGAAGGGGATGTGTTTGTGTTATAAACCCAATAAACCCACCCCTTCAGGCAGGTCTCGGACCGGTTGATTTGGTACGCACCAAAGTACCGAGATTACATTCACAGCAACGCAAACGAACCCAACCAAGGGACCAAACGCGCTTGGTGCGCGACAAATGCTAGGTGTGAAAGCACCCTGAAACTATACTGTCAAAGCATGCAAGAGACAGGTATTCCTGACTGAACTTATTATGCATAATACTATGTACAATTACAATAATATATAATATATACAATGCATAACAGTATTTAAAGCTTTGTTGAGGAAATGTGTTAGGTTTTTGCAAATGCTAACACTTGTGTTACTATCAACCTGCACCATGTCAGTTTTGGAAACCAGTAGTTAAGTTATCCAGAAGTTAATCAGGAAATAACAATATATTGAATATCACTCTAACATTGCTGGTAAAATGAATAGGACATCCCATAGTTTGGTTTTTATTTCATACCCTCCCCCTCAAAGGGGTGCCATTCAAATGGCCGATGATGATTAAAACAGTCCTGTTCCATTAAAGCCTTTTCCATTAAACTGCTGTTATATCAACCCCTGACTGCACACATGAGACCTATTTTCTAGATGTCATGTTACCAAACCAGAAGTTGGAAAAATAATCTACTTACATGTTTCTGTCGAAAATAATGTCAATATCAAATACAACATCACTCACTCAACATACAGGACATCAGGAGAGATGATCTTGGAGAGATAATTTACACCCTGTGCTCAGTGGGGAGGGAGTGGTTTGGAATTGGGGGAAATGGCTATGGAGGAAATAAAACTGTGACAGAAAGTAACACAACATTTAACAAAGACACTGGGGAGCGCACACACACATATACAACATATCACATCAGGACAGAGCAAAAAAAATGTAGTAAACTATGACATGCAAGGAAAATCCATCAAGTAAAACAAACAAGAATTCAACATGCAGGAAAAAACGGGACATTGAAAACATTAAAAAAAATATTTAAATAACACAAAATCCATTTCACAGGGTCTAGGGGTCATTGCAAAACTACTGAAATGTGAGCTCCTGGAAACCACAAACATACTGTATTTCTGATCAGCACAACAACAGCAAATACAGCATAGCAACTGAATAAAGATACCTACTAAAAAAATACTTATTTCGATTTATAACATCCAGATCCGTCCCAAATTGTACCTGTTCAAAGATATAAGCACCCTGCACTGCCCTGATGTTTTTCCAAAATGGTTTATTCCTTAAGAAATGCATAAAAATGATGAAAAACACCATATATTACACTTTTTAAAAGAAGTAGATGAAGAAAAATCCTCTCACCAACCCCTAAATCAGATCCGCTCCAGAAGTTAATGCGTTCCTGCTCGCTGGAGGTAAATATCAAACATTTTGCTTCTTGTGGTCTTTTCACACCTGCTGACATATGGAAAAATCCCTCAGCACACAGGAACAGATATGTCTACTGCTTCTGGTTTGTTCGGAATTTAAAAACAAAACAAACAAACAAACAAAAAAACCCAGAACAATGCACAAAGAGCTGGTGATTCAAACAATCTGAGGGTTTTACTTGACAGATATATTAGGTCCAGCTCTGACAGTTAAATATGTGGTGAGGGTTAGGGATTGAATTTGTGCAGTCGCCAATGGAAGGACCATAGAAACCTAGTAATATAAACTGAGTGTGTGGGTGTTTTTAATGCGCAGCTTGAGTGTGTAGTAAATAACAAGAGCTGGACAGCAGTTGTAACTTGTCTCTATTTTGTCACACGCACACATGCAAATGTAGACAGATGCATATACCATTAAATAATGTATATATACACATATAGATGTCTGATATTGGCAATAACTCAGTGTGTAGCTCGCTCTTCTCTGTTTCACTCTCA
The DNA here is from genome assembly GCF_963457635.1 of Microchirus variegatus. NCBI lineage: Eukaryota > Metazoa > Chordata > Actinopteri > Pleuronectiformes > Soleidae > Microchirus > Microchirus variegatus. The sequence goes on from NC_139804.1 coordinate 17,050,366, forward strand.
GAGAGTGTGGTCCTGTTGCATATCTGTATTTAGTTTCACGTTGAGAGCTGTGGGAACACTCACACTGAAGTTATTTAGTTCCAACTGAGAAACAAAGGAGGGAGCGAAGGTCTGTGTGTGTGTGTGTGTGTGTGTGTGTGTGTGTGTGTGTGTGTGTGTGTACCTGCTTTTGTTACCTCTTTTGGACCTTAAAAACACTGACCTTGTCGGGATCATTAGTCCTTATGGAGACCAAAGCCTGGTCCTAATGAAGCAGAACCCCATTTTTGAGGGAGTTGGTTAAGTTAAAGGCTAAGATTTGAATTGCCAGATGAATGGAACTCAATGTAGATTCCTTAAAAGGATAACAAAGCAAACCTGAATGTCTGTGTGTAGTTAAGAGAGAGAAAAGGAAAATATAACTGAAAATAAGAAAAATAAGAAAAAAAGCTCCCTTATGATTGAATCCATTGAGGTGTGGCATTGAGATAGATCACAAACAGCGGTGTGTGTGTGTGTGTGTGTGTGTGCACTGCCTGATCTGACTGATTCACAAAGTGGAAAAAGATTTTTCCTTCCTTCTCCATACCTGAGAGACACATGTCAGTATTTGTTTGTGTTTATCCTTTATCGGTGTACATTTGGATTGTCTGTGTGTGTGTGCGAGTGTGTGCATGATAAACACATTAGTGTGTGCATCAGCAGTGTGGTGTGTGTGATTAGATATTTACTCTGTGCTGCAGTGTGTGATTAAGTGCGGTTTGAAGCGGCAGCTTCATGCTTCACTGCGTCTGTGCAATCACAGCATCAGCAGCAGCAGCAGCAACAGCAGCAGCAGCAGCAGCATCAGCAGCAGCAGCAGCAGCAGCCCAGGTAAAAGAAAAGCACATCAAGCTGCTGCAGCTCCACGTCTCTGTTACACAGGACGTTACCACTCATGAAGTAACTGATGAATGAAAATCATCCCTGACGCGAGACAAATATTTTGATAAAATGCTTCTCATCTTTAAGAGGTTGACTTAGTTTGACGCAATTTAAACAATTTCACAACATAAATAACCCTTGTTACATATTACCAGGCTAAAGTGACTCAGACTTTTTGTCTGAGCTGTGTGGACACAGATTTACAAATCTGATCGGTGTCAATTTATTTCCTTGACGACATTTTAGCTGCCACTTTCCCTCTATCTCCAACTCCAACCCAAATGCATTTAGGCTTTAAACTCTTCCAGTGTTTCCTGTTCTTTGACTGCACACCTGTGGTCTTTAGCTTGTCTTTCAGTTAAATGGCTAAAACTTCCTAACTGGGAAGAGTGGAAAATAACCGATGCATATATGTATTTGTGTAGGTGATGTGCTTATGTGTGTATCCATACCACCTCTGATTATATTACTGTATGTTTAGCAATTGTACAAGAAATGCAACTTTCATGTTTTCTTTTATTTTGTGGATGTCAATGTTTGTTTAAGATTCAAACGTATGAAAAAATAGGTGTCACTTCAGTGCGTTCATGGTTCTAGAGAGCAGGTATATATCTGATGTGTGACTGTGCAACATGAATGGGAACTGTCACATTATAATCCATGTGGCTTTATGCCTGAGGCTGCAGCAAAGCCACTAAAACTCACCCTGAAGTTTGCTGCAATATATGCTACCGTTTCTGAATTTACCCAATGTGGGATACATTTGTCCTGCTTGAAAACTGAGAGGTTTCACAAATGTGATTTTAAATATAATTTTATAAAGCATTGTGTTGTAGTGTTGTACAGACACATTCATGAGCCGAGTATAAAAATAGAAAAGTAATAATAAATAGAAATGTAATGGGAAAAAAAGCAACACTGAGAAATTAATACAAATGTAAACGCAACACCAAGAGTTTTAAATATAAGGTAAAAGAAAAATAAATAATATTAAATTCATAGCACAGATGAATTCAATAGTATTTCACAGCTTTTCTTTAAAGATCCCATATCATACCCTATTAACCCAAGTTAAACTAGGTCCTGATGCCCTAATGAACATGTCTGTGTCATGCTTTAGTCAAAATATCAAAAAGATGAAGCACAATACAGTTCAATAACTCTGCCAAAACAGCCTTTTTCAGAACGCTCGGTTTTGTGCCTGGTCATTTACATGTGAATGAGACCCAGATAAACACACATCCACTGCTTCCAGGGGAGTGTCGATCTAACTTACTATCCACAGCCATACTGTCGCCACTTATCACCTATTGTCATGCACCGTCGTCACAACCCCTGCTCCGTATACCCCATAGTAATGTCCGTTTACCCGTTGTTACTGAGTTTCACCGTAATGCATAGAGTGACCACGATTTTGGCTTCTCGCGATCATAAAAACATTAAAATCGCAGAGAAAAAACGATTAATGCGCCGCGCGGCGTGTATGTAAATTCCCATGCTAGAAAAAGACCCTGAACGCACCAGTGTTACTGCGGCTGAAAGTGACGTGTGTGGATCAACAACACGAGGAGAGAACGTGGAAACACGACAGAAAGGCAGCCTTTGGTTGAGAAGAAATGTAGGACAACATCTACATCTTTCTGCAGTGCTTTCAAACGCATGCTCCTCATATCACCGATCCACACATGTCACTCGCTAACCGCATGCACGTAACTGGTACGTTCAAGGTGTCCCTCCAGCATAGGAATTTACACACGATCAACAACAAAGGGCTTGTGAAGCTTGTGAACATTTTTTTCATAAATAAAATATATCCACTGGACACACAAGTCCTCTGAGGCTAGAAGTTTGTGTAAAACACTGTGCTCCGCTGTGCAGCCACTCTTCCTACCTCGCCTGCAGTCTCATATTTCACAGGGACAAGGGGGAGCTACGGTGGAGCTGTGAAGTACTCTGCCTGGCGGGGTGCCAACATTTACGGTGAAATGTCTGCACTGTCGTCACTTGGTCGGGAGGTGTAAACATTGCGTGTTTTATCGCCTATACTTACACAAAGTGGAACCACTAGAACATGACTGAGTCTTGTTTTTTCACATTTTGCGGACCGGTATGGCCCCCTGAGTCCCAAATATAAGTACTAAAAGATTAAAAAGTTGATTTTGCACAATAGGGGACCTTTAACGTGATGTGGATGAAGGCACACAACTTTTATTTTATGTAGAATGTTGCTGCTATATTGAGGTAAGTAAAACCAAACAATAAAAATCCTTTCAGCAAAGCACAACATCTTCATGGACATGGTCCAAAATAATGCAACAAATGCCTTACTAAAGGCTTTTGTGTTCAGATTGGGCTGTGCTGTGTGTTCAGAGGCCAGTGCTTGTTTAATGAATGATGGGACCTGATCTAAAACTAGAACATTATACAATTTTTATGTGTAATGATGATGATGATATCATGTTTGATATCATATTAAAAACATTTTAATCAATACTCAGCCATGGTTAAATCTTGAAGAATGTAACTGATAATCTGAAAGAATTTCAACTTCATCAAAATGTTTTTCCTCAGATGAAAAGTGTGCTTCATGTCAGTGCAGTTTAGCATTGTTTGACCGTGAGCTTTTCTGTGTGGACTTTGTATGTTCTGTCCAGGTACTTACTTCCTCTCACTGCCCCAAAACATGCAGATTAGATAAACTGGACACTGACAGTGGTTGTTCATCCCTGTATGTTTCCCTGTGATGTAGTGGCGGACCTGACCAGAGTGTACCACACCTTTCATGTCAGAGTGGGTTTGGCACCAGGCCCCTGTGACCCTCAGATAGAGTGAGTGAGAAAAAAGCTAAAAGTCAGTACAGAGTTGCCTGAATGTTCTTCTTTAAAATCAAACTCAGATAGATTTAAGTGAATGAGGAAAAAATACTTAGTAGTTGTGGATTTTGTTTTGATTTAAAACTTCTTTCAATAACATTTTTATTGAGCACAGAGATGAAAAAAGTTTTTGTGCTGCATGTTCATTTCTAATATTTCATCGTACCTCTGTCAGTGACATTGTCAGTAATGTCACCGAGAACAAGTGGAAATAAGTGACTAGCATTTTTCATCTGTCATTGTGGATAATTACTCACAAGCACCATTTTTTATACCTGTTTGTGCTCTTTTGTGCGCTTTAAATTCAAATATGTTTTTAATAGTGTATGCAGATCGATATCACTCTCTCTTCTATTACTGCATATTTTTTGAACAGTTTTCCGTTCCTTTGAACTATGCACACGTTTGCTTCAAGGTTAGCAGTTTTCAGCAGAATTTGTGTGCGGATGAAAAAAAAAAAGTGTCCAAGTGAACAGGTTTGTGTCGTCATGCCTCTACCAGTGATGTTGTCTTTTCTCACCTCTACAGTACAGTGGTATGCAAAAGTTTGGGCACCCCTAACTCACTAACGGTGATCCAATTTCCAAGTTACCATGTAAATGGAACGCAGCAGTAGTTGTGAGGCTGAGATGCAGAAGGCTAGTTCTCTTTCTGATCACTTATGCTGAAAGGTAATGATGAAATTACTGATCAATAAAGACAATATAATTGTACCTTTAATTCCAGAGATGGAATCAAGGGTAGCACCAATCTGGGAGTCATGCTTTCAGTTTTTCTAAGCTGTACGAAATTAAAGCTATACTTACCTTTCTTTGAGGGAGGCGGAGGTGTTAATATTCAAACAAGAAAATACTCTTTGTATAATATTTTTTTAAAATATGAAAATTAAGTATTTCCAAAAACTTTTCTACAGTTTTGTAATTTCCACATGAGAGCTATTGTGCCTAAATAAAGCCTGTAAGGGACCAAGGTCAGAAACATAATGTGCATCAGTGGTCATGCAATTTTTTTGGCTCATGCGCTTGAGCAATTTTCATTTGAATAAATGGCTGCCATCTCGGGATTCTAGTCCATGACAATAAACCCTTGGCTGATGTTAGCTCCATAAAATGATGATGATTTGCTAAAGCAACTTATTCAGTGTCAGCTGTAAAATAGAGAGTGGACCAGTACAGCATGGCCTTGTATCCTAATCCTGTGTTGTTTGTGTTTGTGTTATTAAGTAGTGAGTTTTATACAGTTGGTCAGTCTGTGTTAATCCACTTTAAACTGCATTTAGAGTTTTTGAAGTGTAATCTGTTTTTTTTTCTGCCATTGAGAAAATACATTTACAGTGTTTGAAAACAATTTGATGGGTTTGACAGGAATGAGAGTAAAGGTCTAGACTCTCTCCTTCTCAGATTAATGGCATCTCTAGGAAACTTTCCCAACAGGATCAGTTTCCCAATTTCTAGTTCAGTTTTCCACTGTGAGCAATTACTACACAGTCTACATGTGTTGTACCAAGAAGTTGAACTAAAATAACAAAATCCCATTAGAGAGATTTGCAAGGTGATTTACATTTTCAAGATGGCACAGTTGAATGTTGTTGTGATTTTGTTTTCCCATTCGTCCATGTTTCCATGTTCCTTTTTAATGAACTCCCAAAAAATGACAAGGTCACCACTGACTTTACTGCACTCGTTCCTTACGAAAACATGACTGCCATTAGGGACACAAGGCAAAACTGATTTTAGTGTATTTTAAAAAAGACTCAACTGATAAAAATGTACACCCGTATATCATATCTTAAGAATAATATTCTTAAGCATATTATGTTTGCAGCATTAGCTCACCTTTAGTCAGTCTTTTATGAATATAAACTTGAGTTTGTAAACTGCACGTACCTCCACCCCAAGTGCATTGAGAAAATCAGTGTTTTTAGCTTGCAGGGATGGAGGAGCTTCTGATCTACTGCTGCCTCATTTGTTAACGTTGTGTCACTGAGGTAAAACTGTATGAATGATGTCTAAGACAGAAGACACAATATAAGAAATGTGAATCTGCTGATGAAGGTAAAACTTAAACAAATCCTGTGTGCCATGATGTTAATTTTTTTCTCTGTGGACATCTATCTGTATAGTACGGAGCCCCTAAAGGGACATGAAAAAGAAAAAAAAAAAAAGTTTCATACAGCAGGGTGTCAGGTGCTCACCTGATACGTTCAGGTGCTCACCTGATACTTTCAGGTGCTCACCTGATACGATCAGGTGCTCACCTGATACTGTTAGAGGCTAAGCTAAGCTAACCAACTATGTATGTGCGTGCGTGTGACATCAGTGAGTGAAACAGGAAGTGTGTGTGCGCCGTGTTGTTGTTTATGTTGGAGAGCCGCAGTGAGAGACTGTCACGCTTCATAATAGTGCTTTGTTATGTTCTCCCCTTTACGAGAGAGTCTGATTGTACCCAGAGAGGCTGTGCATCACCCTGCTGTAATGAAATAAAGTGCCGTGTTCAACGCAGATGGAGTCCCGCAGTTGTTGTGTTGTGGCCGAACGAGCTAACCCAAGCTAAGGAGTTAGCGGTCCCTTTACTACGGTTCAGCGAACTGCCGGATTGGCGTTGTTAACAATACTTTCTCGTGCTCATCAGAAAGTAATTGCATGCGGGTATGGTGTCCATGAGATCATCCACTGCAGTCATTTCGGTTTGTGTTTCTGTGTGAAAATGACAGTGTTTCACTCACTGACGTCACACGCACGCACACACATAGTGGGTTAGCTTAGCTTAGCCTCTAACACTATCAGGTGAGCACCTGATCGTATCAGGTGAGCACCTGAAAGTATCAGGTGAGCACCTGAAACCTTTTTTTTGTTTGTTTTTTTTCATGTCCCTTTAGGGGCTCCGTTGTATAGAGACACAGCCGTTTACAGGTTTCCTGGCTGCAACAAGGAAGACACAATAACACTTGTGTGTCCGATCTGTGCAAAGTAAAGCATGTGATATATACTAATAGGTCTTTTTTGATATCGGATTTTATATTTCTGTCAGATATCACATTCAAGGATTTGGCCAGTATTGGACTGATACTGATATCGTATACAGTCCTCACTAAATCCACTTAGTTTGGAAGTTTAAACTGGGAGTGACGTCACCTCCAAATTCATGACATTTCATGTTGAGAAGCCAGATATGCAAATGTATCTTGTATCACAGCAATGTCAGCACTGACTATATGTTGGTTCCTCATAAATAACCTTAACTATCCCTTTAACTTAAATAAAAGTTTGGGTGTGTGTAACTACTATTAAAAACACACTTTATAAACTGTTATAGATGTAACAAAAACAGAACATTTCTCTCGGTTTAAGCCTCCAGCTTATTTATTGTTAAGCTGGAGGCTGCGAGGCAATCATCACTCACTGCTGAAACAGTTTCTGGATATCATTTTTTTTTGTTTTTTTTGTTGCAACCTTCTAAAAACACTTTATGGTAATTGGGTTGGGTCGTCATTTCAAAACAGGTACGTTCTGAGGGAACAGCTGTGCGACTCGCTGATTGTCTCTCCAACAGATGAATCATCGTAGAGCAACCGAGGATATGAAACTCATCTTTGTGTTGAAATACCAGCTTCATTTATGTGTGTGTGTTTGTGTGCGTGTGTGTGTGTGTGCGTGTGTGTGTGTGAGAGAGAGAGACTATGTCATAATGAGTACATCTTATGAGCTACACGTTGTTGCTCTCATGTCACTTGTTCTGCTTTGATTGACAGGTGTGCCTTTATTAACTTAATGTGAAAACCTATACTCTATGTTTACATGTATGTGCATGTGTGTGTGTGTGTGTGTGTGTGTGTGTGTGTTCTTGTTACCTATTTAGAACATTAACATTAACACAAACATAAACACAACATTGTTGGACCAGTAGTCCTCATGGAGTGCAAAACCTGGTCCTGATGAGGCGGAGCCTCATAACTGGTTGAGTTTAGTTAAAGCTGACCAAGACCGGAAGTTCCAATTAACGCTGTTTTTTAGTGTGTATCTGCGTCATTACCTTGTTTATGAAGCCCTGAAGTTTCAAAACAAACAGTTCAGCCATTGCTGAGAACGTTGTGTTTTATTGTAATCTCGGGCTCAGCGAGATCGCTGAAAAAACCCGGTCCGGTTATGCAAACAGCGGTTCTCCTGAACAGCAGATCCTCCTGCTCTGGGCACTAGTCCCAGCACATCCGGTTGTGTACATTGAACCGCAGAAGAAGAATAACGTCCGTTGTGGAGGTGTTTCACGAGCGACAGTGTCTTCTGACTCTGGGTCTGACTCCGGGTCAAAGTCATAAAAGGGACTGTGGTGGGGAGTCGTGAAGAAGCATCTGTCTTCGTGAAGAAGTACTGTCAAAGATTTATGCTGTAACAGCCACGATTTAGCTCTTCTACAATGCGTTTTTCCTGTTCCATCTTCAACTATGAAAACACACGGAGCTTCTAGAAGTATCAGTAACATTAACTAGCCTACTTAATATGCTAGTAGCCATGTGGTTCTTCTTTGACATGCAGCTTATTGGTCAAACAAAGAACAAAATTACTTGCTAATTTACTGTGGTATCGCCACACCCCCAACTAGGAACCAGTTACCAGCAGGAATAACCCAAATTCAAATAATACTAATTCAAATCAAAGTTTATGATTTTAAGGCTCCCAATACTGTTATTAAAAATATGGGGTGGCTTCTTTGTGATTTGAACTTGCATATTCTGCAAAAAGTGAAACTCATAATTAAAAAAAAACAAAAAAAAAACAAAACATAAATAAATCTTTGTTTACACGACTTGTGCTGGGCTGAATTGTTGCTGGTTTTCTGGTGGCTGGTCACATTTCGACTGGTCCTCACATTCCGTTATGTCTTTGAGTGTCCTCATTTTGAATGCTTCACAAACATGTGTGTGAATGTGTGTGTATTTGTGTATTTGATGGGTTGGACACACACCTAGACCACCATGTTCATGTCTCTTTCTTTTCCCATCCTCCTCCCTTTTTCAATTCCTCTCAAAGAATATGAGTGTATGTGTGTGTGCGCGCAGAGAGAGAGAGAGAGAGAGACACGTGATGATGGATTTATAGGCCATCCACATGTGCTGGAGTAATCAAAGAATCACTCTTGACTCATATCCTCTTCTGTAATAATAATAAAAGAAAAAACACCAGAGAGAGGGTTAGAGAAAGATGAAGATAAAGAATGAGCTGAATACTGAAAGAGAGACAAGACGGGAAGGGATTGAAAGAGACACAGGATGGATTGAGTTGAGAGATCCAGAGGGGATGAGCAGTGGACAGATGTTAAACAATTGTTTTTCATATCAAAATCTGGCAGCACCAATCAGTCCAGAGAAAACGTAAAGAGAGAAAAGGGGGGATAAAGGTTAGAAGATGAGATGGAAAAGTCGATTGAGGAAGAGTTGGGATGGACTGAATGAGCATGATTTAATACGGCTTGTTTTTATGAGGTTGTTAACTCCTGTTTTTTTTTGGTTTGATGAAAGTGATCTTTAGTTTATTGACTCCCTCCTCTTCTCATCTTCTTCTTCCATCTTCATCTCTGCTGGTAAATTATATGCTAAAATATGTCCAGCAGTTATAAAAATGAATGATGTTTTCCTTCCGTGGTCAATATTTCACACATCGTTTAAATGTATTTTTTTCAAGCAAACAATTCAGCGATTGTCCCTGCGACGTGACTTGATGTGGCCTCGAGGGCAACGTTAAAGTTCTCTCCCTGAATATTAATGATAGACTCCATTTAACAAATGGAAAATGCACTGTTTAGTTTGAAACAAAGTACATTTGTTAAGAGAAAGTGGTTTGTAACTGGCACAGAGCTGAATAGGAATTCCAATGAAACAAAAAACATGCTCCATCAGGATTTGACTCTTTTTACAGTTAAACACAAAGCCAGCCTCTCCCTCTGAATTTGCCAGAAAAATGGTCAGATGAGATGAGTTTTGTGTCATGCAGTGGTGGCCGGTTATTTTATTTTATTCTTTTTTTGGGGGGGGGGGGGGGCGAAGTGACATGAGGAAAAAATAAATAAAAAATGAAATCTCGAGTTTCCAAAAAATGAAAAAAAAAAATGTTTTTTTCACATAACTTTTTTGGAGAGAGTGAGAGAAAGGTGTTTGTTGCTTCTTTTTCAATGAGGAAACTGACAATTAAGTGCTGGTCAAGTTAGAACAATTTACACAGAAGTGAGCGGAGGCACTTCAGTTTCCACCGACATCAGACCATGTCTGCTCGGTCGTGGGAGGGCTAACGTATCGTCCCAGCAAGCATCCGTGCCTATGACCATATCATAATAACATTACCATATTATTGTTTAAAGCATTATGAGCATTAAGCCTTAATAATACACAAAGCATATTGTATGAGGCATTAATAAGCTTGGGATGCATAAAATATTACAATATAATAATATATATATTGGGTGTGTTTTGGTAACCTCGACTGGGCCAGCCATACATTTGCCCCGCATGCCACAATGTCTCAGTCCAAGGTTTTCTCAAAAGTTGGCAGCCCTGAGACTGTAATGTAAGTTAAAACAAAAAAATAAAAATAAAACTAGACAAAACTGGCCCAAATTTCACAAAGTTGCAGACTTATTTTAGTTTCTTGAATATCATTTTGCCTTTGCAGTACGTAAAGTTTGTGACGATGAAGTCTGCTAATGCATTAGCATAAAGCCTGTTAGCTTAAATGCTAATGCTAACAAGTTCACTCAAATAGCAGAAGTGAGATCTGTCAGCATCTGTCTTTGTTAACTCATTGATGCCGGGAAAGCATTGCCGCACTTCTACTTCTACTTCTTATCCTACCATAGACATGGGTATAAGGGTTTCCTTGCGACATTGTTTTGAAATTTCTTTGAACAAACATGGAGGAGTTTGACAGTGGAGAGATTTCTGAAGGCAGTGATTTTGAGGAGTTTCGTCTTCGATGACATCATCGCTGATAACTTCGAAAGCGCTGAACAAATCAGCCAGGATTTATGGTTAAGACATAATTATGTTTGAAGACGACGAGGTCAGCGATAATGATGATAAATACCACCGCAATCGACAGAGTTTTTACAACCGCGCACCAGCGGTGACAGTGGATTTAGGGTTAGGGTTTAACCCTAACCCATGCTGTTCTTGTTCTTCACACTCCATCAGGACTAAATCAAGGCACTGACACAAGTTGATATTACTTTATTTTCTTACTGTTTTTTAATTGAAAATAGTTATTCACTTTAATTTTACATTTTTGTATCTAAATAAACAAAATTTCACAGGAAAGCCACAGGTGTAAGCTCTCAAATACTTTTTGAATTGTGTTCCTATATCTGCTACAGAGGCTGAGAAATCAGTCATTTAGTAAGCATTGGAGCTCAGGTTTTAGAGACATTTTTTCCAGGCGCTTCAGGCCTTAATGGGTTAAGAAGTACAACCACAATTGAGTTATTCTGTGTTTTTCCTTGTCCATCTTCATGGTGAATACACACAGCTCCTCCTCAGCTGCATATTTAGCAGCCATGTGTTTTCTCCATGGCCGACAGTCAAGCAGCTGATTGGCCGAAAAAACAACAAAAGCACTGGAATCACCACACCCTAACTCGGAATCGATTCACCGCAATCCAACAACCCTAATTCAAATACAAAGTTTATGCTTTTAAGACCCACACTACTGTGATTTGAAGCATGTAGTGGCTTCTTCGACTTGAATTGCACAATTTTGAAAAAAAAAAAAATCCCTCATTTTGAAAAAAAATGAAATAATTTTCTTTGCTTTCTCCTCTATTGTTTCCTTCTCTCCTTTTCAGACCTCTCTCTCTCCTTTACCCTTTCTGTTTAATAAGTAGAGAATGTTGGAGGAATCAAGCTTGACACCGCCCCACTCCACTGTGCCACAGTATTATTACAGCAGGCAACATGCATTGACATGTACACTCATAGACAGCGTCACTTCACAGTGTGGGGTTTATCAGTGCTTTTCTTATTACTGACATTTTCATTTCTCTGCGAACATGTGATCAGTTCTATTTTTGGTGCTTTCACGCTTTATATGTGCTGACGAACATTTGCAATTTTTACCTGCTTGCTCTCTTCTGCTTCACTCTTTTCTTTTTTTATACACTGTTTAAAGAATTGTTTTTAACGACTGTTTTTGATCCCTGTCATTTCTGACGTCTATCTTTTCTGCAGAGGGCACGTGCCCTTGGTGCAGGCACAGAAACATTTATGGATGACATGCAACACGTGTCAAACACTCTGGAGCGTTTGGAGGAATACAAATGAACTAATATGCAAAGAAATAGGGAATCAAGAAGTAGCATTTAACTGTAATAACATCTGCTTTCGATGCATATGCTGGATACGTCTAATAGGCTAAGATGAAGATTGGCTCGTCCTTTGACTGTGCGGAACCCTCACGCACAATGTCATTCCTGGTGTTCCTGCCAAATGTGCTACTAAGTATAAACTTACACATAGGCTACATGTTATACATCATTCAATATTAAGGTAGGCTGTGAAAAGCCTATAGCTGACTTTGCTCTGCCTATTTACACCACTGTATTTTAACGCTGGTGATAATGGTGTTCCTTTGAGAACTCCAAGATGTTTGAGAACCACTGTACTAGACAACACATAAATCAGGCTATATGTCCGACGACTGGATAGATGTTGTGCCCCTGGATGCCAAAACAGTTGGAGACAGGCTAACGTAAATGTTAATCGATTTATAGCTCAGGAAAATTTGCAGAACATCTACACTGAGCAGAAGATATACGTCCAGTTTGTCAGGAGCACATAGGAGGAATGTGTATGAGAGGAAAAAGAGATGCATTCGCTGTTAGATGAAGAAAAAACCTTTTTCTGGAAAACAGTCTATAGACGCCATGCGTCAAGACGTTTGGTCAAGTGTTGACGTCTGGTATAAGACGCAGGTCAGAGGGCTGTTAGAAGGTGACCGCTGTGATGCGTTTGGTGTTTATTTATGATTTTCAAAGTGTTTGAGCAGCTTTCATGCAATTACACTTCATTGAAATTTCTGTGAGCCTCTCTGTTCTCTGATAGCACTGTGATTGAGTGAGCATGACAGCTGTTTATTCTGAATGGTTTCTCACTCTCAGCTCAAGTTGGCGTTTATTTTGGACGCCAAGCCAGTGGAGCATCTCTACCCATTTTCTGTTGGCTGCACTGTCCAGAGGGGGTTTGCAGTGTGTGTGTGTGTGTGTGTGTCAGACACGGGCAGCAGAAAAACTGGCTCTCAGTGTGCTATCACAGATTACCCTGCAAATATCTACATCTGCCCTCTTTCATCAGCGTGTGTTTCCAAGTGTTAATGTTGAGGTTACTAGCCCATCACTAAAAATCTAACAGGAAATTTATGTGTGTGTATGCGTGTATGCCAGAGCTCTTTAGTGCCCATTAGTAGTGTTTTTTCTTTTTCTTAAATAGGACGTCTAATTGATTGAAGGTTGTTGGAAGGATAATGCTGTTTTTAAATTGTGCATCCTGCTCCATTTTAAAGGAATCCAATAGTTTTTGCTGGCCAATAAAAGCATGAATAAAAAATGATAGGTTTTGGCTTAGCCTCTGTTCCTGTGTTCTAAGAGGAAGGAAGGAAGAAGAAGAAGAAGAAGACAGAAAAAGAAAATGAATAAGGGGGAATTCAAGATGAGATAAATTGAATGTGGGGTGATACAGGGTGGACAAGTTGATATGGACGCCACCAAAAACAGCCGCAACCACCACAACTGTCCTTTGTTGTCGTGAAAATCCCTTCCTAATTAAACAGATATGTACTAATGATTCTTATGCAGCAAAAAAAATGATTGCAATCAACTAAAGGCATTGTTACAATTTATGCGCATCCAGTTCCACTGTCCTTTGAAAGTTCCTGTTCAAACTTCATGACCTCAATGCATTTTGAACTAGCCGGTTTAAAATTATACTCCAGAAGAGTGCTAGAGTGAAACAGAATTACTATTAGTAATTTTTTTGCACACACACCAAATAGTGACCTTTGACCTCTGCATTTAACTCATGAACTGATTCGTTCCATTTTTAGTTCAGTTGAGCTCAGCAGCGAGCGTGGCGGCCGGGAGTGGAACTGCCAGGTCCTGTGAATCACTCGTGAAGTTATTCGCCGACGCCGTCACTCACTTGTGAATCTTCGGCAAACGACGCCAGCCAACGTGCGCCGAGCGGGGAGGGAGAGGGAGTGACTGTGAACTGTGTCTGCCCGGCCGTGCTGCTGTGATTCATACACTGTCAGTACACTGACTAACTCATGATTCATGCGTACGAACGAACTGAGAGACAGAGCGCTGGTGAACTGACGCTGAGGTACGAACTGACACACAGAGAACTGGTGTACTGACGCTGAGGGATGAACTGACCCACAGAGAGCAGACGCTGAGGACATGAATCTCGTCCGCGCTGTCACTCACTCACTCTATGACCCGTGGCGCGCATGTACTGCACTCAGGGAGGAGGTGAGTCACGAAACGGGGCACTGGGCTCCTGCTTAGAACTGAACGATTCGGTGAACGAATCTTTTGAACCAATCATTTTAATGAACTGATTCAAGTGATTCAGTACACTCAAATGAACTGCCGATCCCATCACTAGGGCGCAGGAGCATAAGTCCAGTCTGGACATAATGGAACCTGACATTCTTAAAAATACACTGAACAAAAACCAAAGCCAACACTTTTGTTTTGGCTCCCATTTTTCATGAGCTAAACTCTAAGATCTGAAACATTTCCTATATACACAAAACAACCATTTTCTCTAAAATATTATTCACAAATCTGTCTAAAGCTTCGTTTAATTTAATTTAGTTTATTTGATAGGGACAATACAGTAGTGTTGTGTAGGTCACAAACGATTCGATCGAAAGAACTGATCTTTTGAGTGAATGAACTTCCTGGGATCACTCCATGAACTGATTTGTTCTTTTCTTAGTTCAGTTGCGCTCAGCATCGAGCGTGTTGGCTGTGAGTGGCACTGCCGCGTCCTGTGACTCACTCGGGAATCTTTGGCGAATGATGTCGTGAATCTTCGGCAAATGACGCCGCCATCGTGTGGGCAGGGAGGGAGGTGGAGTCTGTCAGGGCACGAGAGTTTGTGCAGTCACTCACCAGCGAACGCACTGACACACTGAATCACTGAACTGCGAGACTGAGGACGTGAATCTAAGATAATCCATCCCACCTCATAGGTGTGGCATATCAAGATGCTCTGCATGAATTTTGCACAGGAGTGACTTAGGCTTGGCCACTCTGAAGTGTTCAGTTTTATCAAACAGCACAATGCCACAGATATTGCAAATTTTGAGGGAGCGTGCAATTGGCATGCTGGACGCAGGAATGTCCACCAGAGCTGTTACCTGTGAATTGAATGTTCATATCTCTACCATAAGCCATCTCCAAAGGTGTTTCAGATAATTTGGCAGAACATCCAACCGGCCTCACAACCACACACCACGTGAAACCACACCAGCCCAGGACCTCCACATCCAGCATGTTCACCCTCCACCTGCATTTCTGCACAAACTGTCAGAAACCATCTCAGGGAAGCTCATCACGGTCTCGACCTGACTGCAGTTCATCATCGTAAACCAACTTGAGGGGGAAAATGTGTTCTCTTCTCGTGTAAATAATGCGACAACGTGTGTGGCATTGTGTGGGTGAGCGGTTTGCTGATGGCAACGTTGTGGATCGAGTGGCCCATGGTGCCGGTGGGGTTATGGTATAGGCAAGCGTTTGTTATGGACAACAAACACAGGTGCATTTTATTGATGCTATTTTGAATGCACAGAGATACCGTGACGGGATCCTGAGACCCATCGTCGTGCCATTCAAACGCTGCCGGCACAGCTTTCAAGGGCAATGTGTGGTGAAGTGTCTTGCCCAAGGATGCATCGGCACGTAGAATCACATTGAACCACAACCTTCAAGTTGAAAGACGACTAGCTGTAACACTGAGATATACTGTCAGGGGAGGTGATGAACAAGAATCCTCAGAAAGTTGTTTTGGTGATAATGGAGAAACGTTTTTACTTTGACCATACATATCTCAAAAAATGTCAGTTGAACCACTTTTTCCAGAGACAATTACGTTTTCAATTATCTTTAAATATTAGCGAATGTGTACTTTTCTAGCTCAAGCTTGCATGTTTGTATTTACATGCAGGTCACTTCACTTCAGTTACAGTACATGGCTGTGTGTGCACCAGTGATACCAAAAAAATGAGAGGAGAGGAGAGAGGAGGTTGGAAAGCAAAGTGTCCAGAAAGAGGTTTATGGGTTAGCACCAACACCAAGCACCTGGAATCATTGGCAAGACAAATTATATACTTTTATTTGGTGGTTTATTTTGTATGATAAATCATTTGACAGGATTTGTGGTGAAAAAAGACCGTCCTTATTTTCCAAGTGCAGCTTGTTTCGTCTGACTAATAGTCCAGTCAAAAATATATCAACTGAAAATGATGAAAAACAGGAAAAAGCTAAAAAAAAAAATAAAAAAAAAATGACATCTTAGAAACTGGACCCAGCACATTTGCCATTTTTTCTTAATAAATAAACCAAGCTGATTTATTAAATAACTAAATGCTTACCTTGGACATTGGATTTTCAGTTATTCTTTATTTGGGTAATGAAAGTAACTTCCTGTTTTTTTTTTTAGTATACAGTTTACATCCTGTTTTACTGAAGAGTCCGTTTAGTTTTACTTTTTGCACTTGCACATGCATTTACCCCTGATTATTCTCTCCTGTAACAAATTGTTTCACCCGTGACTCATTATTTCACCTTCCTTTTGTATCTAGGCATGTCTTTACTTTTACTTCCTGTCATTGTTAACGTGAGTTTACAGAATCTACAACAGCTTCCCTGATTGTTGCTAAAAATGCATTAAACAGAAATAAGAATGATATTTTAGAGCTTACATGAGGGAAGTCAAGCACAATGATAGTAGTTTGCTCTGTAACTGTAAAGACTGTTTTTAAATTGCTTTACCACTGTCAACTCCTGCATTTAGGTGTGACAGATGGAGGTCAAACATTTCTCTTGAAAAAACACATATGAACTGAGCAGATTAATTTTCAAATGACAAACAGTCAAACTTAAGCACATGGTGAAACTGAATACTGTGAGCACAGAGATTAATTAACCAAGCATGACATTGAATAGATGCCATTATACCAATCAAGGGAGTTGCTTACTCACTTATGATGTCATATAAACAGCACTGATTGATTCCGCCAGAGAGTCATAGATGGTGTAATTGGTCCTCAGTATAAATCTCCAAAGTGGCCTCATTAATTAAGAACCAGCAGAATGACTCAGCTAGGATTTAATGGCCTGGCAGATCAAGCCCAAAGAACAGTTGGATATATTTTTGAATACTTAAGGATTCTTTGATTCACTGCGTCCTCACGCAGGTGACACATTTGCTGTTGTAGCACTTTATGGGTCTGACAAAAGAAACAAACGCGCTTCAATCATCCGAACCATCTCATGTAATGTGTGACTTCAGGAGACAGGGAGCCTCAAACAAGACATTTCATTTCATTTTCCCTTATTTTTCTTACAGAAATGGATGAATTGTTGAAATCTTTATCTCTTTAGATTAATTTCATCCAATCCAAGCATAACAACAACCATTCATGTTACACGCTAATTTGCATTGTCTTCCCTTGTCTTTCACAGTATAAACACATCTTAAAAATGGCCTCAAGGAAACATTTACTTTGTATACTTTTGCCCCCGTTATGACCTCTAGTGTCATGGTTCCCAACTTGAGGTCCAAGCTCCCTCAGGGGGGCACCAGAGATCACAGGGGGGCCCCACAGAGTTTTGTCTACGATGAGGTTGTGAGGTTATTAAAATGATATTTGTGCATATTAAATTTAGAAAATCCCGATCACACACTCTGCTGGATAATCAAAACTTGTATCACCCAAATGAAAAAATATTGTTTTTTTCTGCCTTCAAATTTATGAAGCTATTTATTATATAACCCCTCTGTGACCTCTGAACTTCTGCGACCATTACTGAGTAAACAAGTCTCATCAGGTCAGTTAGTGGCTGTACCTGAACAAGTGCCTGTTGTCAGTATCTGTACAATAAATATAATGTCTGAGAAATGTAAAATTAGCAAATACTCGCTGTTATCAAAAAAGAGAACAAGGCAATATCTCAAGTGTTATCTTGGTTTTGATTTCATGGAAGCATGACTGTTTACTGTGTGAGAAACAAAAACCTACAACTGCTGTTTCCTTTTGTGTAAAAACATTTGCAATTATTCACTTTATTCTTTGTGTGCGTGGACAGGCGTTCAGGTTGGGGGGCCAGGTTTATCTTGGACACAAGCGAGGGGGGGGGGGGGGGTTCATGGACAGAAGGCTGGGAACCACTGCTCTGGTGTATTATTTATGTGATTTTCCATATATCCATATACACCGCTCCTTTACCAATACACAAGTGATTCTTGTATGATTTATTTCTCAATTTTACAACACAAGCTGAACAGCCAATGGCTCGTTATCCTACATACCGCACAAATTAAAGTGAGTCAAGAAAGCAAATTTATTTAGTTGATGAAATAGGCGAACAGAAATTGGGTACCGATTATTTTAATCAGTGGTAAGTTTGCTGTGACGGACAAGTCATTTCATTTTCATTGTTCACAAGCTTTGCTTTTAAGACTCTTGTCTGTTCGGGGAAACCATGATCCTTTGTTACACACTGTGACTCACTAACAAGAGGTAACACTCCATAAAAACCGAGATTTATATCCTGGGCTGAGCCTCCCAGACAGTACATGGACACACACACACAAGCTCGTCTGAATCTGTCAATGAGCAAGTTTTGTTAGAGGCCAAAACCTCTCTTACACCGAATAAAATATTTACTCCCCTCACATCCTAAAACATGGCCTGAAAAACGTACTCAACGCTGAGCTTGAAGGTCAATGAAATAAATTTCTCTGACAAAAAAAACAGCTCAATTCAAGTTTTCAAGCTTTAGCAGTGTAAACTCTGATGAGAATCTTGGTAAAAACAACCCATCATTGCTATTTATATTAAAAGGATATTAAAATGACAGAAACCATCAAAGAGTTCTTATCCAACTTATTAAAATCACATGAACATGTGCTATAGTCAGATGGCTGGGATAACCACAGTGAGTTTGATCAAAGCAGGTGGCAGGGCTGCTCCTGAGTGCACTGCTGAAATCATGTCTTCCTAGAGTCCCCTGTGGGCTCAGTGTTTTACTGAAACACAGTGTATTCTTAGGCCAAATATTGTATTGTTATTGTTGTCAAGGGATTAATCTATCTATTCATCCATCATCAGTACCACTTATCCTTTAAAGGCAGTAGGGGGGAAGTACAACCAATCCCAGCTAGGACTGTGCCGTATCGCTCAACACTGGGATATACTTTAACGTGATTTAGAAAAGGCCACATTACTATTTAGCTGCCTGCTGACATTTAAAGCTGGAGTGTGTCACTTTTAAATATAAATTAATTTACCATACATTGAAGCCAAATGAGTTCACACAACACTGCTTAAGTCTGTTTCTCAGTAACAGTGTTGTGATGCGTGTCAACCGGCTACATTCCCAAGCTGCCGAGAGGAAGTGATTGGTTTTACACGATTGACAACATTGTGCTTGTAAAGCGAGGTGGCTACAAACATACTACATGAGTATGACTGAATCTGCCTGGAGGCCATCAGGAGAAGTTTTGTTTGCTTCTTCTGACATGAGATGCCAATAGTTTTCGGGTATGTTCCGTGAATTCCCCAGGGGGTCAACAGATACATACTGGAGCTTCAATTCTGTCACACGTGATGCAGAGTCCACAGTGTCACGACACCACAAGGCTGGCAGCTCACAGGACACAGGAACTGCTGGTCTACTGCTGCCTTGTTTGGCAAGTCTGTAAGGATTTTAAAAGAACAAAACCAAAAAAATAACAATTGAACCTACCAATCAAGACAGCAGTGGATCAGCCACTGTGTGCCTGTGAGCTAAAGTTGCTGCTTTTCTGCCCTGACTGTGATGTTTGTGTCACTTTTTAAAACCACCCCCTTTCCTTTTGGAAAAGGCTGTCAAACAGTGAGCTTAATTGGCAAACGTATTGTAGCGCTGGTCCAAAATTGGTGGAGGAACAGGGAAGGATTATCACTTTTCAAGATAAAGAGTTCACACCAATGGGGTGCGTTAACTTTGTGAAAAGAGCATAGAAGAACAGCCACAAGATACATTCAAGCAACACGGTAAACTGCACAACATTTTATGAGGCAAACAATACTACATTTTTTGAGAAAATAATTGACATGTTTATTGATCATGAAAATAATTGTTACTTGCAGCCATATTGTTCACCAACCAAGAGCCAGTTGATGCCGTTTCATTTGTAAAGGATTGGATTCACATCATTTTGTATTTTGTAATTTTAATTTTGCTGCCTGCAATCACTGATATATATACGTATATATTTATTTATTCTCTCCATTGTCATCAAGTGTTTACTCAGTGGGGGAACTGGGGTTCTCACTCTAAGGCTGAATCCCAATACCACCCCTTAGCCCTCCCCCTTACCCCTACCCCTTGTTTTTGCGCGTTCATGTGAGGTGTAGTGCTGTCTCATTTCTCATAAGGGTTAAGGGGTAGGGCCAAGCCGTAGGGCTACGTAGCCCTCGAAACGAAGCTTCCTCAGGACCACACTTGAAACGGAGGGCTTCGAGGAATTTCGCAGCTTCCGCCGCGTCACCTGTCAGCGAAGTTTGAAAGCTGGCCGTTAAAGACTCGCACAATGTATTTTCAGTATTTTAATCACGACAGTCATGTGTAATGATTGTATTGTGGTCTTCTTCAATTGTCAACGGTGTTTCTGAATCACTAGTCAAGTTTGTTTTGAATTACTAGCTAGTCGTAGCCGATGCTATCCCGGCGTTCCTTTCGTAAGTGGTTAGCTAGCTGCTATCGCTATTTTTTTTTAACATTAACAAATTGTGCCGGAGTGCACAGTTACGTCTTCAGGACAGAACAGGAGATTCTGTCCCCGCTCTACTCCGCTCTGTCTGCGAGCAGCTTTCTCCCTCTGCACCGTGTGTGTGTGTGTGTGGCTATGGTAATGCAGCGGGTCTGCAGTCGCTGTAACTGTGTGTGTGAACACTCCTCACAGCGTCGCCGCCGATGTCTTTGTTAGCAGCTGACAGTCGTAAAAACAGAAAAATAGCCCAGGCAACAGACATTACTTGTGAGGACGGCATTTTTGGATTGTTACATCAACAAGCATCGCATCGGCTTGTTGATGTAGCAGTCTGCGAGCGTCAAGTCCGGACGACGTGATGACGTAATGGAGGTGTGTCTCATTTCTTAGGGGAACGTTCGTACCCCTCGCTCCCTCAACTCTGTTTTGAGGGCCAAGGGGAACTCTGACAAAGGGGTAGGGGGAAGGGGGAGGGCTAAGGGGTGGTATTGGGATTCAGCCTAAAAGATCTCAACCTTTGTCTGTTAACTGCCTTCAGATAATGAATTTTTGATTTTGGTACACAAAAATAATTAAATTAAAGGTGCCATATGTAAGAATGTGGCCAAAAACGGTTACTACATTCAAATTCAAAATACCGAGGTCTTTTAGGTTTCGTTTTTTGACCTAACTGGCAACCTGTGGTTGTTCGGCGGCTGAGACTCTACTGACTGCAATAATTGGTAGACGGCGGTAGGTGGCGCCACATGCCAAAACATGATTTCAAAACATAAACATGATTTGCAGTCTGCAAAATATTTTTTTTATTGCAAATATTTTGGCTGTACTGTTGTTGTTGGTGAGTTCAGTTTGTTATATGAATATTATTCCTCAGTCTCTGTGACATATTAGGAGGATTTTATTGCCAGTTGCTTTAGATTTATTACATAATGCACCTTTAAGGCTGCAGTGTCTAACTTTTGGTGATTTTTTTTGTTGGACGACTATTTTTTAAGATTCTTTGCGTTTTCAGTCATACTCCAACCTCTTTGCAGCCGTTTCGCTTCACTAGTGTAAAGATGCTGTTGTTTAAAATGAGATTTAAACACCACTATAATGAGAAACACAAAGAGCTGTAGCTCAGTGTTTTGTCAACCAATTTGAAAATGGTTGGAATGCTACAGACATTGCTAATATTTAAATGTTACATACTACAACTTTAATTGAATCATCCACTATGTTCAGTCTGTTAGTTTGGGCCAAAAAAGTAATCCACACAGACTTTAGATCATCTTTTAGCTGAAAGCCCCAGCATGCATTGGCTGCAAATAATTGTGAGAGAGCCCTTAAATATCTATGTTATTCAATTGCTACAGACACAGTGACATTTTAAATTCATTTCTAAAATGACCTAATCATAAGAGCTGAGACCACACTGACCAAAGTGAAGGAAGCCATGACATAAGAACATAGTAGGCACACTTCCTAAAGGTCTCAATATTGTGCTTCTCTGAGCCTTGACTTCAATGCTCAGAGAAGGAATATGTTTCTCATTTTAGTCCTGAGCTGAAAATGTTTAAGAAACTTTGTTTCCATGGGGCTGTAATGAATCTGGGGGTCATTTGGGAGTGTCGGGTCTGTCTGCTGCTGGTCGCCTGCTGATGACTTTGTTTTTTTTCTCTGGCGTTTCCAGGAGACATATGGGGTGTGTTATGATCCAGGCCCACTACTCCAGACCCATCAATGATGCTGAGATCAAACAGCAGGGCAACACATCATTCTGCAGTAAAGTCTGTGGCCACAGCTCAGATTCCTGAGTGTGTGTTTGTTTTTGTGTGCATGTGTGTGTGTGCATGTCTGTTATGTGAGCGAAATCAGATCTTTAAGTAGCTGCATGTGAAAGTCGTTCCTTCAGTCAGAGCAAATGCTGGTCCTGGGGGATGGATGGCTGAGCTGTGTGTGAATGTATGTGTGCAGCATGTAGAATATTTCACATGTGTCGTTGCACTCAAGTGTGGGTGTGAATATGTATGACCAGTGTAATATGAATATCAGAAAGAAACGTGCGTGTGTGAGTGTGTGTCTGTATACTTGTATTAGTTACCTCTTTGGGACCATTTCTGTCATAACCACTAACCTAGTCAGGACCAGTGGTCCTAAGACAGAACCTAATTTCTTAGAAGGTTTAAGACAACAATTTTAATTGTGCATATATGTATTACTGGTTCTGGCTGTCTAAATGAATGAATGGAAGTCAATGCAGTGTACTATTAAGAATAGCAGCACAAATAACTGTGTGTGTGTGTGTTCGTATAATGTTAACAGCAGGGGTATTGTCTTCCCCAGCTACCGATCTCCTGCACTGCTGGATCTTATTTAAGTCCTTTCTAAAGGAAACCACACAACATCTGGAAAAGTTATTTCTCTCTTTCCTCTCTCTTTCACACACGCACACATTCACATTCCATACCAGGGCCAAATGTAAGGTCCATAAAGTGTCTTAATTCATCTTGATTCAAAGCATTTGTTTAAACGGTCGTGTTTTTCATGCAAATACACTACATGCGTATGTGCACACTTTTAACGTGAGCAGAAGTAGCAGCAGCAGTAGCCATCGGTGTGCCAGTGATGTACTGCTGAAGTCATTTAGGGGGTGGGTGTGAGTTTGTCTCAGTCCAAGGTTGTTGGACGCAGAGCAGGTTAGTCCAAGGCTTCATCTTTAGAACACAAGTTTCATTTTTGGCAATTTTCCCTTGGTGTACGGTGTACCACAGTAAAATGGTTTGGTTCAGACAGCTGATTGGCCTGTTTTTTGGTTATCTTTGTCTTCAACCCTGAGAATTGGTCTATTCTCACACAAAGCTCGATGTCTTGTTTAAACAAACAGCCACAAACCGAGCACGAAATAAAGAGCTGCTGGATGTCCCGTGCAGCACACAGAATAACAACTTTCATGTCATTACTAAGCAGGAAATGTAGAAGAAGCAAGTGAAACAGGATTTTAGCTTCTCAGCAAATTCTCATCTTATATTGAAAATATGTTCTCCACCAACACAATGATGCAGTAACACCATTGTAAGAAGAAAACGAAACTACACAGATGAGCTCATAGGACTAGACAGTACAATCTCTTAGATAATCATTACATGGTGTAGAGGTGGCGGTAAATGTGTAAACAGGGGTTTTCAGGTGAGCAACGGCGACAACTGGCATCCCAGATCTGCTTTCCTCTGCTTTTTACCCCTCAATGGTCATGTTGCAGCCCAGTTGGGGTCCTTTCTCTTGATCTGTAGCCAGCTGCTGCTTCGTTCGGCAGCATCTGACAGTGATGACGGCATGTCAGAAGGCCTGTCCTTGCAATCCCATTCCCTTACGAAGCTTGGTTGTGGACATGGCAACAAATCCTCAACACCCAACCTCAACCGGAAGCACTTGGGGACGCCAGTCACGCTGTTCTGCCTCAGATGCTATGTCGGAGTACTTCAGTCATTTACACCCATATGCTTCACCAACTGCAGCTTCCCATGGTACAGTTAGGTCCACGATGAAAATCGACTTCTGCGAGGTTGACCACAAGGTCCGGCCTGAGATTAGTTGTAACGACTTTCAGCCAGAAAGGTGAGTCTCTAGTCAAGTCAACCTGCTCCGGAGAACCGCTGTTTACGTAACCGGACCGGGTTTTTTCAGAGATCTCGCTGAGCCCGAGATTACAATAAAACACAGCGTTCTTGGCAGTGGCTGAAATGTTTGTTTAGAACCAGGGCTTCTTCAACGCAGATACACATTAAAAAACAGCATTAATTGGAGCTTCCGGTCTAGGTTCACTTTAACAACAGCAGATGATTTGCCTCCATTTTGCCCTATCCCTTGTGTCCTTTTCTGTTACACCAACCCAACTGTCCTCATGTCCCTCACAACATCCATGAAGCTTCTCTGTGGACTTCCTTTTTTCCTTTTTTCCCCCTCCTCTGCATATGATGAAACCATCTCAACCTTAACCTTCTATTGCTTTATCTCTGAACAGTTCAACCTGAGCTGTACGTCAAATGTGCTTTTCTAGTTGTTTTTCATTTCTAGTCCTGTCCATCCTGGTCATGACCAGACATTAGCATACTAAATGGACAGGTGGTCTAACAGCAAGTTAGTGTTAGATATTATAGAATTAAGCAGGTGTAGGTTTTATGAGGTGTCTAAAATTAGTGTCTTATTTTTAACAAAAGTCCAATCTCTTAAATTGCTGCTGAATTTGCTTTGAATCAGACGTCATTTATCAGTGGTTCCAGAAATTTGTAAAAATCACTCACAGGAGCTTTTTGCAGAACACCTGGTGTTTGGGATCATTGTGTTTGCTGTAATTCTTTGACTCCCACACTGAAATGTAGCAGAAGATAAAGTGGGGGATTAGATCACTGCAGCTGCAAACACTGAAAATCTAGGATTACACACCGAAGCAGATAATGTAGGGAGATACACATAACAGGCATGAATCTGCCACGGACATATCATAACCCTATAATGAACAAAAATGAAAAAAACAGCTATTGAACAAAATAATAAGATTGTTTCAACTGAGTGGAGCAAACATATACTGAGTGGAGCAAACATATACTGTGAACACAATATTTACAGAGTAACTTAACCGCTAAAACACTTTTTTAAGTATTTTAATTACATAATTTTTGTCAAAAATTTGTGTATGTACTGCCTCTCTGGGTAAAGCTATCGTCACTTTCCCGGTGCTTCATCGCCAACCTCCTCTGACCACACCGCCAATATGAAAAAAATGCTGTCGCTCTTTCGAGATGAGGGAGTTGATGAGAAAGTTGGATAGTGTCACAGAGTTGCTAGTATTACTACCAGGTCAATGCATTTTTAACATTTTTAGAGTATTTTTGTTTATTGTGTGTTTAGGTAGTGATTTTAGGCTAACCAAGGTTTGTTCATTTTTTTCTATTTTAGTAGTTAAGTAATTAGTATTTGTTTTTTAGGTTAGCTATTAGTTCAGTTTTCTGTTAGGTTAGCCATATTTAGCACAGAGTTCGTATTTGAAAATTAGTTTTATGTCAGTATGGGTCGTAGGTGTGCTTTTCCTGGCTGCAAAATGCCACCAGACTGCATTACTTTCCAGCCAACCCTGTGAGTAGGAGTCAGGGTTCACAGTGAAGGTTCACAGGCTTCACTAAGGTGCACAGGCTAAAAAGCGACGCAGTGCCACAATCTGCTGTTGCAGCTCCACGGAGAGCCAATGCCACACAAGCTGCATCTGAACCCAGCAGATCCACTGCGCATTGCTGTAATTGTATGCTGTCATATTGCTTTGATAGTGCCATGACTGATGAACTATAGTTAGCTCTACTATGGTTTGGATTAATTTGTATACATCTTTATGAATTTTTAAGTCATAAATTATTTTGACAGCAGTAATCTGTTTAAATGGCGGTCAAGTTACAGGAAGAATTAGGCTGTGCTGTTTAACCACAAGAGGATATTCTGCTCCCATGATTACAGCCTCAGTGTGACATGATAATAAACTCCTACATACATACATAAAAAACAAAAAACAACAACAAACAAATGCCAGTAAGCCACAGACAACCACAAGTAAACACAACAAGTTCTCTCAATAACCAAGCATGTATGTTAGGGAAAATGGGTCATTACAAAATTACAGCATACAGGCTTATTTTCAAGTTATCAAATGCACAGTATTTTCACTAAATAGCAAACAAATGTAATAAAAACGATATGAGCAGTCACTGCACACATTATTTCAGCAGGTGAGCAAATAAAGCTTAGCAGTGGTGCATCTGGCACCTTCAATTTAGTTTTTTTAGTTTTCTGTGCCGGTCTGTTTAGTCTGGCCTGCTTCATTGTCCTACAGATACAGTTTTAATTCACCATAACCTCACAAAGCTCTGTTCTCCTCAAACAGAGAAACCAAAAAGTAATGAAGGACAGTGAATGGAGGTTAAAACGAAACTTCCCCTAAGTTTCGTTTTACTTTTTTTGACATCAGCCCCAGAGGCTGCTGCGAGCTAACAGCAGTTAGCATTTGGAAAAGTGACCATTTGCAGGCTCTAGCAGGCACATTGCCGTCATAACATGTATCCACTGGAAAGATAAATCCTGTGAGGCTGGAAGTTTGTGTAGGACTCTGTGCTGCACTGTGGAGCCAAGAATAGAAATTTTCACAGACTTTGCAGACATCCGGTTTTCGGATACCGTTGCCCTCACCAGTTTTACGGACAACGCGGAGCTACACGAGACAACAATTCCAGGAATTTAGCGCATTGTGACGTCCCAGTGAGAGCGGAAGTCAACATCGCGTGTTTTATCTCCTGTACTTAGACTGAGGAGGACCACAATAACATGAGTTAGTCATCTTTTTTCCCACTTAGCTAAATGATAGGACCTCCAGAGTCCCAAATATAAGGATTTAAATGATTAAAAAGTTGATTTGAAATTGTATATTATATTTATTATATTCTGATTATATCATATTCCAGCTAATGTTTAGCAGTTCTGAGATGCTGCAGTCCTCAAGAGACAATAAAAATGTTGTCACACGGGAGGTCAGTGACAATTCATTGGCCGGTGAGAGCTGTGGGTAGGCGGGAGAAAGGCAACTGCTGCTTGTGTGAGTGTTTGATTGGCACATGACACATTGACATGTTCATCAGCCTTTCTACCCAATACCTAATACCTTTTCATGCGACAGAAGGCAAAACTCTGCTTCCCAACACAGCTGTCAACCCCCCAATGTTGAAGGAGAGTCATTCGTTTTAGCGATGTAGATAAATAAATTAACTTTATTTAAAGAAGATTAAATAGATTAAATAGTATTGTTATACAGAGATATGTTACTTTTCAGCCTAAGAGGACGTTGGATGCCAGACGGAGCCAGTCAGCACCAAACATGCATAATGGGCAGGTTAACATCAAGCCTGCCAGGAGAAGCAAAGTTGATTAGGCCATAGTTGTGAGACTGCATGAAACAACATCAAAACAGTGCTTGTTTTGAAATAAAATTTCAGGGAAGTAGTTTATTATGTGTTTCTTGTTGTGTCTTTGAAAATATAATGACTATAATAATAATAACTGCAAGTTTAATGACAAAGTTTCATTGAGACAATAAAGTTCATCTTTTCATATATTGTTGTTTATGCCATCTTAACTCAGTTGAATGTGAATTTGTCTTTGTAAAAATGTTTCACATTCTATAATAATGCTTTGCAATGACTGTGCACTGTAGTAAAAGTATATCGTATGCATTTACCACATGATCTAGACTTGTATGTGATACGCCTGATTATATCAAAGGTCTGTATAAAGGACTGGATCAAATGTTGCCAGATACTTTATTATTCATTACTTAGTATTTGCTGCTAATAGTGCAAATCGTGCAAATGAACTTGTACTGTGACTAAAATGATTACTATTACAAAGTACTACTACTTTGAAAAGTTTATGTATATTCACATGTTTGTATGGTGTTCTCGGAGCTTTGTGTTACTGCTCTTAACTCGGTGAATACATTTCATAGAAAGGTCATATGAACCTTTGTTTACAAAAACATTTGGTAAAAAAAATATATAATTCTAAACATGAAGAGCAGCAGCATTTTTTATATAAATCTGTAGAGGTGTGATATACTGTGTAATAGAACCTTAATATGTGTGAATAATTAAAAGAAGAGCAAAATAATATAATGTTTTGGTTATAATTAGTGACACTGTACAATATATTTAATACACCTGAGATGAAGTAATGTTACTGGAATTCATATGTTACAGATTTGGAGAAATTCTATTTTACAGCACACATTTTCTGTAGGAGAGAGCCTGACACAGTGACCACATGAGCGCCGGTGGCAATAGAAAGCTATTTTCTAATTGATGTGCCCTGCGATGTGCCTGTGCATAAATGTTACAATTAAGTGACATACGTGTTCAGTTTATGCCAGACTAGTAACTACAACATTCCATTCCTACAGTGGGTATAAACTACCATTCAGAAACATCTCCCGTCCTCTCCTCTGCCCGCACCTCCATGGCCTCAGCATCGCCTGCCAGTGCGACAACAACATTATTGTTTCTTGAGGACTGCAGCATCTCAAAACTGCTAAACATTAGCCGGAATATAATATAATCAGAATATATTAAATATAATATACAATTGCAAAATCAACTTTTTAATCATTTAAATCCTTATATTTGGGACTCTGGAGGTCCTTTCAGTCAGCAAAGTGTGAAAAAAGATGACACACTCATGTTTTTGTGGTCCTCCTCAGTCTAAGTAAAGGAGATGAAACACACGATGTTGACTTTCGGGCTCACTCGGAAGTCACAATGTGCTAAATTCCTGGAATTGTTGTCTCGCGTAGCTCCGCTTTGTCTGTAAAACATGCAAGATGAGGGCAACAGTATCCGAAAACCTCTGCAAGTCTGCGAAGTCTGTAAAAATTGCTATTCTTGGCTCCAGAGTGCAGCTAAGAGGACCAGGGTTGGGAAACACTGTCTTGAACAACACAAATCAAACATAAACAGTACTGCCGTCTGACGGTTGAGGGCGAATTTGCGCTGTTGCTGCTGGCTTCAGCGCTGCACTCTGCTCTGCTCCTCTCTGTCTCTCTAATTGTCTCTCTCTCTGGACGCAGCTGATTACCTGATCACCAGCTGAGCCACTGCTCGCTCTCTTTCGGCAGCCGCTGCTTTAAACACACCCCCCTGCCACACCTATTGTCCCACTATTTGTAATTAGACTCATCCCATAATAATAATAACACCTGCTTAAGTTCATGGTAATATAATTGTTTCGGGTAGTATTAGTAAGTATTTTTACTGCATTCTCTTGCCAATACACAGCCTGGGGCTGCTGGTCGACTGCTGCATTATTTGGTCAGTTTGTGTCACTATTTATAAGGTTAATCAGAATGAAGGATTTTCAAACACTAAAGTCACAAATTACACATTTGAACTTACTCGTGGTGACAACAGCTGATCAACAACTCATGTTTGCTGTGTTGTTAAATCCCTGATTTCCCTGATGGACTTTGGTGCATTGAAGGATTGGTTTACAAAGTCATGCAATGTTTCCAGTCAGAAAAGGCTGTCTAACAATGTTAATGTAAAACACAGGTATAGGTTTTATTACATGAGCTTTTGTGTAGTGGGGGAAACGTTATTGTTTTTTTTCCCCTTGTGTAATCTCTGACAGTCGTGTGTGCAGTGTGAGAGAGAGTGTGTGTCTCAAGCTGCTTCTTGGCACAGGGTGAAAGTCTGCACTGTTTAAGGATAGATCAATTTGAATTAACATCACATTTTGGTATTCAGAATGAAAGGGAATAATCATATTAAATTTGCCCCTTTGCTGCAATAAAATTTTTACCAACAGTATCGTACATCTAACAAAACAGAAAAAAGTAAGGTGCATTCAGTGCTCAATGTGTAAAACCACATTTCAAAAAACAAAACAACGTTTAATTTGAAAAAAAAAAAAATGTGACTTTAATTTACTAAAGCTGTTTTAGTTCAAGTGGTGAAAAGAGTGTGTTGTTTTAGTGGATTTGCCTTCAGGCAACATGGGCTCAAACACTAATGAACACCTACAGTGATTCATTAATTATCATACATGTAAAACCCTGCTGCAGGAGAACACTGCAGTAGTTCCTCTGGTAGGTTATAGGTTCATGAGTTGGATACAGATTACCTTTTGAAAAAGCTTCTACGTGAATGTCTTGGAAATATTTCCCCCAAAATAAACTTTTACTCTTGTTAAATGTGCTGAAAGAAAAGAAAAGGCAAGAAAACAAAAGAATGTGTATTCCATCTGTAAACCCAGGTTTCAGTGGAACATTATTTCTTCATATGAGGTTGACACCGCTTCAGGTTTACATCTTATCTAAACCAGCACTGTATGAAAACCCTAAGACACAGAGGAACTAAGACTGTGACTGCACCTCAGGGTGTCTGAGACTTTGAAGAAAGATGGGACGCTGTAGAGGAGAGAATTGCAGGATGGATGAGGAGAGGGGATGAGTGGAGGGAGGATGAAGAGAGAGAGAAAGGCAAGGAAGTGGAACATGTGAGTTCTGAGAGAGACGAGGTGAGGAGAAAGTATAAATGGGAGGAAGGAGGAGTGCAATAAGGGATAACGAAGAGGGAGGAAGGGATTTATGCGGGAATGGGTAGAGTTACTGGGATGAATGAGGGATGGAATGAAATAAATGGGGTTAAAAGCTGAGAAGTGAATATGGAGGGAGGCTGCCCGTGTGTGCATGAGAGAGAGAGAGAGAGCAGTTTATCCACAACTGTGTTTATCCTCTCTGCTCACTTGGGAGGAGAAGCTACTGCAGGCCCTTTCACAGCAGATAGGCAGTTATCAGCTCCCCGAGCTGAGGCCAAGTCTAACCATCAGTGTGTGAATGTGTGTGTCACTGCAGTGCATTTATATTATATGTACCAAGTGTGTATCCATGAAGCTGTAGCACTGTACCCTGTGTGCCTGCCATTACTAAATACATTTATCAGAAGACCAAACATCTTATCCATGACAATTATGGAAAAGTAGCAACGAGGTTGATGTTGGAAGTACTATAACAATATGGGACTCGCCTACTGGTGCATCACACCAGTGTATTTTCTTAAATAATATACTATGCATGGATCACTGTTTAAACATTTTGATGTTAAAGTGACACAATGACAAAGTGACACACGTAGGATTTCAACCTTCAAATAATCTCCAAGTCTCCAAGATTATTTTGATAGTACATGAAGTTGGGCGAATGTCACCTCTGTCAAAGCTGAGCAGGCCTGTATTAGCACTACGGAACTTCTGGTTTTGGGTCCGGGCCACAAAAAGACCACATGCAAAAGTTTCAGGCACAAGCAACTCTGTTGTTTTTTCTGTCTGTCAAATTCTGTGATCATTGGAATTTGGAATGAAGTGATGCGACTTAAAACTGTCAATGAGTTTAACTCATGCAACATGTGTATGTAATGCTCAAGCATGTCTTGAATAAACTTGTCCTTATAGACGTTTTTTTTTTCTTTAATTGAAATAGTAGGACAAACACAGGATTTACCAGTAATATTAATTAAGGTTCCACTCCAGTATTAACAGACCTGTTTTATTGTTCAAGTGTAAGGGTAGATCACGCTAAATACTTGATAGAGGTTGGTTTTTTTTCTGAAAAATGTTGAAAAAAAAATAATTAACTACAAAAAACTGCATACATATTTTCTGGATGTGTTCCAGTAACGTGAAATATAAATAAATGTCTAAATGTATTGTCGTTGCACAGTACTGTATATATATAAATACATCTGCAGATGCAAGACTTTCAGTGAGTATACTTGATTGAATAACATTTTCCATGGAATGCCCATCCTGAACATAGCATTGGACTGACAAATGGTCGAAGCTGGTGATCAAAGGTCACTGTGACCTTGCAAGGTATTATTGTTTCTCAAGCTTTTTCTGAGAGAATCCTTTCAAATTTGCCACAATGTTCACTTAGTCACTCAGATTTGTCAGTTCAGTCTGCTGTAGAAACATAGGGGCACAATATGGCAGTCTCTATAAAGCAAGGCTCTTCTCTAAAGTAAATATAAGAGGAAACTCTTTATTTTAAAGCAACTAAACTCTTATACAATTGGAGGTGTATTCAATTTAAGTCAGTAAACCCTCCTTCACGTTATAGGTGTATGTGATATCAGCTTTTATACTGGAACTACATTGTTTAGTGCAGGCAAACTGCTGGGCAGAAAATCAACGATCTTCACTTCAAACCAGTTTATGATCACTGTGTTCTTTTTGTCTTTATTATTGTTTTTCATACCTCTGTCTGTTTTATCTCCTTTTATTGCCCGCTTCTCATCATTTATTGTCATATTGTCATTTTAAACCAACACCTGTGTTGTACAATGACAAATAAATTATCCCTGTACCTTGCACCTTAAAAATCAATGCATTCTAACAGCAAGTAAATTCTACCTGTTGGCAGGAATCAATATCTGTTGACAATTCCTCCAAGACATCTAGGAGTCATCATATTTTTCGATTTTCACGAAGCACAAGTCACTGCTTTACCACATCTTCATTCTTCTTTTCAGATTAAAGGCAGTGTTGATGAAGAAACCTGAGGATTGCAAGTCTTCCACCAAAATCATTTATTTTCTCCCCAAGAGGTCGAACAGGCAGCATCGCCACGGGCAATGCGGTGACAGCCTGTCTGTAGCTAAGGCGTCCCATGGCAGCGAAGGAAATGGGCCTGTTCCCCACATTCCAGTTTGTGACATGCACATGCACACACTTGGAAGCACGCTAACACCCACATACACCATTTTGTGTTTGCACCATGGCCACAGAGAATGGGATTTCATAATGATTAGATGGTAGGACAAAAGATGAACGGAAATTATGTGTGTGTGTGTGTGTGTGTGTGTGTGTGTGTGTGTGTGTGTGTGAGCCTCAGCGTGGTTTTGATAAGTTCTTTGTTCTATTATCTCCGCCGCAAGAAGGAAGGAAGTAAAAACAAAATAGGGGACAAACAGAAGTTATATGTCCTACAGTGTCTAAAGCCTAAATTATTTATAAAAGTGTCACTCCAGATTTCTTCTCATGTTGCGGACCTGTAAAATGTCTTATTTTTCTATCTTCATGATGAAATTTCATCTTGTCTCCCTCTCTGGATTCAATCACGGCTGCACTGATCACCTGTGTTTCTTGTGCACCTGTTGTCCTCAGTAAAAAAATAAAATATCCTCTTCCTCACTTTAATCAGCAACTTCATCGCATTTATGCAGGCATTTTTTTTTAAATACATTTTGAGTTTTAGTGTTGCTGACTGGCGTTTTTAGATGGTTATACACAACTTTATTAATTAATTAATTGACATATGTGACATTTTATTTGTTTCTCTTGTGATTGTCCAACAGGGCTTTAGAGTTACATGGTTATATCGCCACCTGTTAACTTGGCATGTGTTTTACAACACTTAACAATGGATTCAGCTGGCTGGAGAACAGCGTATTGTTTAAGTTCAAGTGCCGTGTGTGCAGTAAGTAATATAAAAGGCACAGAAAAACAAGAACGCAAATTACTAAAATTAAATATCAAAGTAGAAAAATAGAAAAGGCAACCAGGGTACAGGAATGTAAAAAAAAGACAATGTGAGAAATATACAAACTATACATTGTCCAGTGGCATATTACACAGTTTTGAGGTTTA
This sequence comes from Microchirus variegatus, assembly GCF_963457635.1. Lineage (NCBI taxonomy): Eukaryota > Metazoa > Chordata > Actinopteri > Pleuronectiformes > Soleidae > Microchirus > Microchirus variegatus. The sequence goes on from NC_139804.1 coordinate 17,084,377, forward strand.
TTCCATAACACTGGTAACACAAAGGATTTTACATATTTCAAAATCATTTAAAATAATTCATATTTACCAATTCACTAGCACATATTGTGTTTTGATTAGTTTGTGGCTTTTCCCTCTGTCGCTGCTTGTGGGTCCTGCTTTTGCCTCCTATCTTGTTAGTTTTTACATGAATCATTAGTGCTGACAGGTTGTGATTATTTTAAAATATTTAATGTGTTATTTAAATGAAAAAGGAACACAATGAATGCAACTGTGTTTGTTTATTTCATATGGCATCTGACCTTTGTCCACAAAATGCCACCACACCATCCTGAAAATGAAGAAGAAGCCACCATGAACACTCTACAACCATGAATGCAAACAGTAGCTATATTTCATGGACATGATCGAAATAAAAAATACTTAATGCAAACTACCTTTTATTCTGATCATCATTGTTCATGTTAATAGTTGTAAAATGGTGGTAGTGGGAGCAAAAAACACTGGTGCACCTCATAACTGGATTACTTAATTGTACGTCCTTGTAAACAGGGAAGATTTAACCTCTAATCAGAACAAATGAAAATTAACATTTGCACATGAAAATATAGCAAATGATAGACTTCAAGGTGTAAAATCTCACTTTAAAAACTTGTTTGGAACTAATCTACAATGTATACAGATGTGTGATAGTTATAGCTGCATAAAGAAACATCTAGGAGTAAAAAGAAAAAAACTGCCGCTAAATTAGTATTGAAGAAGTAGAGACACCCTTGACTTACCCTCATCAGGTCATACATGTCATGAATATACACCATAATAGTACGATAAGATTTATTACACACACAGTGGGGCAATTTACATTACTACACTAACATAAGTACTATCCATCCATGTTCACTTTATCCTCCAGGAGATTCGCTGAGGGTGCTGTGCCAATCTCAGCTGACATAGGGCGATAGGCGGGTAAACCCTGGACAGTTCACCAGTCCATCACAGGGCCACATAACAACCATTCACTCTCTCATATACTGTAGCGTGTCCAATTTACCTAATCCCCATGTTGCATTTTTTTCGACTGTCGGAGGAACCCGTAGCAACCGGTGAAAACCCACACACACACTAGGAGAACATGCAAACTCCATGCAGAAAGGCCCTTGTTCCAACTGGGGCTTGAATCCAGGTCTTCTTGCTGCAAAGGCAAGAGTGCTAACCACTACACCAATGGTGTGGCCCTTAATATAAGTACTTCACACGCAAACCTTTTTTCATCTACGTATTTTGAACTTGAATATTCCTCATCTCACCCTTTCCTTCCAAGTCTGTAGGGGAATCTATAGCCTTAGCTAAGCATCAAAACTCAAAAGGTTTGTAGTTTGCTAATTATTTTTATAATTATTATTATTATATAATAATAGTTACATTATATTAAATTTATGCTAATTTTACCTAAATTGCACACTGGACCTTTAAATGTGAAATGGGAAGTAAACAATAGTACCTAATTTATGTTGATTCTACATTAATCATGTGATATTTACATTTAAGCATCAATCATTACAAGCTTCAGTATTAAGATGCAAACAGATACATAATTATTATTTTTTGTAATCAAGTGACAGGACTAATTATTCATATGCACAGATCTAACTACACTTACTGTACTTCTGCTGTAGAAAATAACTTCAACAGTGGTTTCTAATAATGAGTTAAGATGTAACCCCAGTAACAATTGCACCAATTTATCATTGCAAATGAAAACTGCTGTACTAAACGTCTGCGAGCTTTTACAGATAACGAACACAATCTGTCAATGACTCCCAAAGAAAGAAAGAAAGAAAAATTGTCTGTAGCCTTTAAAAACATTTATCAAAGGGGCTTCAGTGTTCAGAGTCGAAACTGGTGTATATATATCTATATAGATATATAGATATATATATATTCTTTTTTTATATACATTTGGAGGATGTAAAAAGTTTGACTGTTGCCTTGGAGTGACTTTGACCCTGCATATTTGAGCACACTGATGCACTTAGATCCCTATGGGAAGATGAGTGTACATAAAAATGTACATGAAAACACACACACACACACACACACACACACACAGGCAAGTACGCAGGCAGAATAAAAGAGACAAACACTTGCACAGCGAAGATAAGTCTTAGGCAGGGTTATGGGCAAAAACAGCACACAGACAGGAAAGATGAAATAGATAAAGACGAGATGGGGAGAGAGTAATGATACATACAGAGTGACTGGACTAGAACGCAAACACACACACACACGCATGCACGCACGCACACACACACACAAACAAACAACCACACAAACAGAGTAATTTCGCCAGTATAATATAGTCATAATTGGGTAGTGGAGTATGGATGAAAATGGAGTATGGATGAAAAAGAGATATATACTGTATTTAAATATGTGAGTTGTTGGTTGGAGCTGGTGCAGAGACTAAAAGGAGGTACACAAATACGAAGAAAACATCCCAAAACTGGCAACTGATCAAGAGATGGTGGCAAAGAGAAATAAAGCGCACACACACACACACACACACTCTCTCCACAAAAGATGGGGCTTTGACACGTACTGTAACCACACACACACGGACAGCGCAAGCCAGTTCTGCTTTTCCCCAGGAGTCAGCTCAGTCACTGAGGGGTCAGCCATTTATCCTGTCCCATTACTGTGGACACTGCTGTGAAATTGTCCAATAAATCAGTGTCTGAGTGAGGAAGTGCTGACCACCCCCCCCCCCCCCCCCCCACCACCACCCGGGTTGGTTGACGACTGGTTGGCTGACTGGCTTTCACTGTCAAATCTACGAGTGAGTCCGCGTGAGGCTCCGTAACCACAGGTGTAGTCATGGAAAGTTTGAATATAGACACATTTTATCAGATTAATGGTCTTGCGCAACACTTTGCAGGGTATAATGTTGTGCTAGTTAACTGATTACCATGCTGATAGTGTGTGTGTGTGTGTGTGTGTGTGGAGATTTCTGTGTCCTTTCTCTTCTGAGCATGTTCATAGAACTGTGTCTGATGTTATAGGCTATAATTTAACCTGAACCTGTAATTGATCTTAAAGGATCATCTACAAATGGTGATACAGAATAGGTCACTTAAAGGTGTCTTTTGTAGTAAGCAGTGCTTGAAGTGGGCCGGTACATAGTACTGACACTTCTCGTGATATGCCAGTGTGGTCTGAGTAGAAGAAGAAGAAGAATAATAAGAAGAATACATATTTAAAGTCTTTTCAATAATGTTTAGCTGGCTTTTTGCTACATTTGTGTCCTGGAGAACAGCATAATAACATAATAGAAGACACCAAAAACAACTGACTGTGAGAATTAAATTTAAATCATTGGGATATTCTAAATATACACGATGGCCTATACAAAATACAAAATACAAAATGTGTAACACCGAACAAAAAAATGTTGCCAGATGCATTAGAGACACACTCGGGAGAGTAGAACGTGAGTCTGTGTTCTCCATCACCATGGACAACGTGGCTAATTATATTAACTGCATTGAGAAGCATGTAAAATTGTATTTAACAATTTGAATATAATGTGAATATTAAAAATAATAAGGAATATATTTGACAGCCCTAGTTCATATACTGTATATTGTGTATTCAGTTCTTGATATTTTTTAGTCTAAATAATTATTCTTTTTATTATATAGTTATAGGCTGTGGATCTTGAATGTTATTTTCTGTTCTTGGTTGGAGTAGCTGTAACAAAATAAATTTACCACAGGGATTAATATAGTATTTCTGTAGTATTTGGTCTTCATGAACAGTAACAATGTAATATTATTTGTATTATTGACCTTCATGAAAACAGGTTCTGTCAAGCAATAATATCAGACCTGAATGTATATCTCACCTTTTTTTTCCATCTGTTTTCATATGGAAAAAGTGTTGGGAAGTTTCTAAACCGCTCACAACCTTTCAATTTTTAGATTTTATATCACAGTGACACAGGAGTTGTTGATCCACTGCTGCCTCCTCATTAAGTTCATGTGTTTTTTGTGATTTAAGTGTTTTAAATCCTCTGTTTAGATTAACCTTAGTAACACAAACTTACCAAACAAGGCAGCAATAGATCAACATCACATCATTTAAATGACATTTAGTGGGCGTTGTACCGTTTCTAACCATGTACAGCATGTATATATTGACAGAGCTGGACATGCTAGAAATGCAGTTGTGACCCTGAAGACCCATAATTGGGTCACCTGTTACCCGTCACTTTTACTGACATGTATGATTTTTTTTTTCTTTCATATTTCTTTCTTATTATTGTTTCAGAATACTTTCGGAATTGTATTATCATGGTTTGGTTTTCTACACATCAACTCTGGTGAACATATTCAATTCTCCACAGAAATAATTCACGAGTCTTTTATATAAGGCTGTTTTTCAAACTTAAGTGTCTGCAAAGTGCCATTTCAAAAAATGGCACTTGACAAAGCAGCTGCAGGAATTATGATATTTTACCCTCTTACGAAGAAGTCTTTGTGTCTAAATCTTAATCATGGTGTTTTAAGATCCTTGTCAGAAACAGAGAGTACACGTCACTTTGATAGGCTGACAGAAGTGACTAATTTGTCAGCTCCCAAAATGACATGTCATGACTAAAGCCTGCCTCACACAAGAGAGACGAGACACTAAATTACAGTATAAAGGTGGAAAACACAGACACAACAAACTTTGTAACCAATGTTCAAAGCACAGAGATAATCCAGTCAAGATGCAGGACTACACACGCGGAAGCTAGTGATTTAACATAACTACAAACAGACATGGAGCTGGCTGTTTGCATCGTCACGTAATAGCTGTTGTGTGTGCGATGTACTGAGAAATGCAAAAAAACTGTGGATGAAGTCATGGCTGAGAAGACGGAATCAACTCGGATTTTTCAAGTTACAGTTCTAAACAAAAGTATGCAACAGCTGTTTCCCGGTTGACTTGCCCTCATTGGTTATTGCGGGGGTTCTGCTCACGCCCCACCAATTCTGATGCGCCTGATGACGTTAAAAATGTTAAAAGTCTGTAAACTGCTCACTATACTACTATAATTTGGCCAGATAATCTGTTCAAATTTGCATCAAAGATGGGATACTTATTTTTAGTGAACAATTTGAAGTGAAAAACAAGAATCTGCAATAGGTCCTGGAATCACTGGAAAGATGCAGCCTCCCCTTTGTGACACTTCAAAATAAATCACTAAGACTGGATGTTGGTGAACTCGGCTGCATTTTCAACACAAATATTGATTTTCCACATTCATCACAACGATGTCTTCGTTGTGATGATTGCGATGAAATAATTGCGAAATTGCAATCCCCCCTCCCCGTGAAGCGCATATTATGCATCGTTTGAAAACTAAGCTAACTAAATAAAAGAGAAATGTTTGTGTTATTTTATAAGCTTCTGAGATATATGTAAAAGAAATCCTATGAAGGATTCAGTTGATGGAGTCGGCTCCTCTCTCAATCACATCATTTGGAGGAGACAGATGTGCGTGAAGAATTAGAAGGATACATTGAGAGCATCCTTTGCATTTGTCTGCCACAGTCAAAGAAGTCAACAAATCAAATTGAAATGGGACAGCTTATGTTGCTGCACTGGGATGCATTTTCACATCATCCAATTGACAAATGCACAATTACACAGTATCCAGCTCGTGGATCGGGACATGGATATAATTTCCAAATGTCTTCATTTGTGTCATTTAAACATTGTCTTTAAACTTCCTTGTTGTTGGACCTTTAAAATCCTGAGGTAGTATGGATGACAGGTATATATGGAGAACAATTTATGTGTTTTAAAATGAAAACTGGGTAGTTTGGACATAGCCTGAAACTGGCTTTTTGTCATGCTCAATTTTATGACAAACTGTTAAAAAAATATGTGCAATGTGTCTCTGATAGAAATGTCCTGGTTACCATAGATAGTCTAATCTACAGACACCGGCACTGTGAATAGTTTTCATCTGAACAATGTGGGACCACAGAAATAGTCCCTATAAAACTGTTTTCAACAAGGTCTGTGCCTGATCCTGTCAACATGGCATAACACTGTTGGAAAGAAATGCTAATATTGAGTTTTTCCAAATCCTTTTCTCAAACCTCGAGCAATACATACAGCAACAAAATACCTGTCACTTTCTGACAAATCTTAAAACTAAAACTTACCATGTGGCAGTACTATATGTCTGTAACAAAAAAAATCATAGAGAAAATATATTCTTTTGTGAGATTTGGCTCCAGCAGTTCACTCCACAGAAGTTGTCACTCAGCGTGATGGTCTGTCTGAAGAACGGCGAGGGATATTTTTGCATCATGAGCTTGTTAGCGAGACATTCTTGCACACTAACCATTGTACCACAGCAGTGTATCTCTTCTTTGAGTCGTTTTTTTTTTTTTTTCAGATGGAAATCAAGCAGTTGAATGTCAAAAGGTTAAGCTGACGTGACAGCTCACTTTTAGCTTCTTTTGTTACGTATATTATTGTGTTTCACCCACTCTGTACTGTGGCTGCTGTCCTCACTCTTGTTGACCAGTAGCAGCGTACTGCTGGTCACACTCAGTAGATACAAAAGGCACTCTGGAAAGTAGGGATGGCTTGGAACCACACTTTGTGTCTGATCAAAAGACAGCTTAGCCAATAATAAGACATGTGCTGATGCATCTTGCACCTAACTATAACCAGTCTGGTCGCTTTTCCCTTTTTCTCCACCTACAGTTCAGAATACACATTTTTACAACACCACCATAAAAACATCCATTCATTGTCTACTGCTTTGGAGGGGTGGAGTAGCTCAGTGGTTAAGACCGGTACTCCTGTGTGCAGAAAAAATCACGGTCACAAGTACAACTTGTACTCAACCGTAAGTCACTTTGGATAAAAGCGTCTGCTAAATGGCATTTAATGTAACGGTTTATCCTCACCACTGACGTTCCCCCTCCTTTCCCTTCTCCTCGCCATGTAAACTTGTTTTCATTGGAGCCAGCAAACACAAGCAAGTGGAGTCATGCCCATGCCAGTCAGCATCTGTTTTGCATGTTTCTGTGTTTTTCAATGCTCGCCATTTGAAAAAAGCTGGTCTGACAGCTGTTTCCTCTTCCTCTGACAATGGTTTTCTCTGCTTCTTTTTCGGCCGATTCTGTCATTTAGCAGCTCTGAAGCAATTTACCAGACCTCATGATTATGAGGACCCCGGGTCAGTGGTCAGACAGCACCCAATCCCCCTGCAACAAGACATTTAACCATCACAATGACACTGAATCTGTTAAATTAGGGTAAACATCCTGCATAGTTATGCTTCAAAACAAAATACCATGCTTCAAAATAATTTGCATCTAATTTAGTGTTTACGGATCATTGATCATTCAACATTTGTTCATTCACGGAGTATATGTGTCACATCTGGCTTATCCTTATACAAAAAGTGAAAATATAATACAAAATGACCATGCAAAAAAAGAAAACTATACTTTGTTGGAATTGTTGTTGTCCTCAACTTGGAAAACTGATGAGACATGACAGGCAGGTTTCATCCTTGTCCCTGAGTCTCATAAAGAGACAGAGGTATAAACGCTGATGGAGTGGCAGGGGGTGGAAAAAAAGCACATTAAGTGTGTGTGTGTATTTACATGAAGATTTGGTGACTTGAAACGTTCATATGCTCATTATAAATGACAGCTGCATTCTCTCGTAATTGCTTTTCAGTCTCTTGATTTTTAAATCGTTCAAATCCTTGCATCTTCCTGATCTTCTCCTCTTGTGGCTGGGGTTTTCTTGCATAAGGAAAGCATCAACACACCTTAGAGCTCCTATTCAAAGGGGGCCCACATTAAACACCCACAGTCCTTGAGCAACTAACTCATGAGCTACATCGCATCAGTTAATGAGGACACTGAAGTGGCTTGTATTATGATGATGTGAATTGTGGTTCTTTTTTGTGTTAATAAGGCCTGTGGTGTTATTAATAATAATATTATACTCTGGAAAATTCCGTTAGGTCCATATTTTCTCTGGCGATGTGTCATTATTCTGTTTTTTCACTTGTTGGGGAACTTGCAGTGATATCACCAAGTTGTTTAGAACCTAAAATACTCAACACAAATACTCAAATCTATGGGCAAAGGACAAATTATATTTTGCATGTTTCAGGGTGTATCATATGTGAAGTTTTGTAAATTATCTTTATACAGGTCCTCAGGCTCAGAGTAGTGATGGGATCAAGGATTCTTGGTAACACTACTGGTTCCAGTAAGAACCATTTTGATCTAGAGAACCCTTTAAAACCCCTTTCCTGAATAAAGGGTTTTAAAAGGGTTCTTGGTGGAACCCTCCAAAAGGGTTCCAGGTGGAACCTTTATAAAAAAGGTTCTACCTGGAGCCAAAAATGGTTCTCATATGAGGACAAGCCGAAGAACCTTATTTGGTTCTACTTAGCACTTTTATTTCTGAGTGTAGTCTTTGTCCGACACGGCTCAACAAATTAAACACCCTCAACGCTTTCCTCATCTTCATCATAATCATCATTTTGGCCACCATCACCCTCTCTTACAGGTTCAGGATTGTTGTTCTCGTCAGTCTGCCCATAAACTTAATAAATAAATATATCAGGAAAGGGTTTTTCAGAAGCAAATGGTTCCAGGTAGAACCGCAGCCCTTGTAGAAGGTCACTTTTGGAACCCTTGTTTCTAAGAATGTACTTGGAATACCAGCTACCCAAGCACCAAGCCTGCCACCTCCTCAATTCAGTGTCCACATTTGATGCTTCAAAAGCAGAGGTCAACTCATTGTAAATGCGGCATGGTCCACATATGCCAAATGCTCTAGCCTGTGGAACAAATGTTCAAGATCAACCACCACATCTGAAGTAATTGAAGACCACTGCAAACTCCAACTTGTAAGGCCTGTTGCTACAAGGTGGAATTCACTCTTCTCAGCCGTAAAAAGAGTACACAAGAAAACAAGGCAAGGGACACCTTGCAGCTGTCTGCAGTGAACTAGATACACCAAAGTGTTTTTCTGCCTATCAGTTAATTGAGTGATTAACAATAGATTAAGTTACAATTTTATATTTTGAGTACTGTAGAACACATGCATGCACTAGTCCCCATATTTACCATGGATGTGATTTGTAGTAACACAACTACATTTCTAAAAGTCTCAGATGACAATATTTTCCCTTTTTAATTATCCAGTTGTAGGTGCTACATCAAGTAGGCTAAATGTTTCATGTTGTATTTTTCATTTCTTCTTTGTACAGGTTTAGTGGAACTTGCATTTCTTACAGAATATGCCATTGCCAAGGCAGTTGATGAGGGAGAAACCAGTGTGCAGATGGGATGGTTGGTCCCCACCATAACTCTTCTAAGGACCAAGCTTCAGCACCTTCACGTTGCCTCTGAGTTCTATGACCCTTTGATTGCTGCATTTCTCTAGGCCTTGAACAAAGCTTTGGAGAGATACTTGCAGAACCAAAGCTGATAGCTATATCCATTCTAGTTCTAGTAATTTAAGACCTGCTGGACAATTGACAAAAATATCCTCAAACTTGGTAAGTGTCTCACTCCTTGACTGTATCAGAAGCCACTTGGACACTCAGGCTGAGAATCACGTCAATGAGGGCTCCCGATCATCTGAGGAAGAGGACTTGTTTTTCTCTGAAACGACCCAGCAGATGGATGGGTACAGACACAGTAGAGGTACAGAAGTCCTTCCCAGCTGTGAACCAACTGTCATTTAAGCTTAATACGGCACTCCCTGCCTCAGCAGCCTGTGAAAGACTGTTTAGTGTTGCAGGGCTCTTCCAAGAAGAGCATGCATTGGCTCAAAGAAGTCTGAGAACCATCTGCTTTTGCGGCTGAACAAAGCCTATCAGTACCTCTTTGTTGTATGTTCTGTGATCAACTGATGTCGATCCGGATGTAGATTACCCTGTTGTTGTACATACAAAATTGAGGCCAAAGTATGATACCTGAATGTATGAATTGGGAAGGTATCTATCAGGATTATGACTTATTTTTTATTATTAATCACTTTAATTAATTTTGACAGCACTAATGTCTACTGTATAAAGACAACCATACAAGGGTAATTGTTACTAAGCCTGCCCTGGGTACACCAATTTTTCTGTCGGTTTTGTTATCTTACATCCGTTGCCCTCACAGATTCCTGAAGCTAAACCTGGATGTACATTTACCTTCCAATAAAGGTTATTGATAACATGTGACTGAAGTTTGACTTTTTGCACTATTGCAATACTTCTAGGCAACTAGTCATCATATCTTCCGCTCCATGAAGCACACGTTAATGCTCAGTAGTGCACATGGTTCTTAATGTATTTGCATTGTACTAAAATGGGATAATTTTCAATGGGCATATGTGCAGCTGAAACGGGTAGCATAGTGTATCCCACATTTTTCAACATAACATTTTAATATAACATTATCGTCATTACAAAAATGACGATAAATTACGTTTTTTGGGGGAGGAGGAGGGGTAGTGCACTATAGGCCTTTGAGACGTGGAATGCTTGGGTTTCAAGTTCAAATTTTTCTGAAATCTTTTTAAACCCTAGTGTCTATACTTCTACTTGAGTAATGAATCTGAATACTTTTGACACCTCTGTATATCATTTTATTCTGGTGTTTTTCAGAAAATGGTCCTCTCTGTTATGATTGCAATTACTTCTCTGAAACTTTGACTGTAATCACAGTGTTTCCCATTAATGATCCACACTGTGCCCTGTCACAGATTTATATGGAGCCATGGGTGTCACAGGGGTGATGTGCCAATCTCAGCTGATATAGTGTGATAGGCGGGGTACACTCTGGACAGCTCGCCAGTCCATCGCAGGTCCACATATAGAGACAAACAAACATTCAACCACTCACTCACACTCACTCTCACACCCACCTAACCTCCATTTTCTTGCCGGAGAAGATCCACGCACACATGGGAAGAACATGTAAAATCCAGGTAAGAAAGGCCCAAATATTCTTGCTGCAAAGGCAAGAGTGCTAACCACTACACCAACTGACACATATACACACACCACCTTGGGGGACTCCACTTCTGCCAGTGGTGGGCTGGCCCCACCCCGGGGCAGTAGTGGGCTCTTGGTGTGGAGGACTCAGCCTCTGTCCATTGTTTTATCGCTACCTACTCCCTTGGGCTGACCCTTTCCCTCCCTCCCGCTCACTACCCCGTCTTTCCCTCCCCTTGTCCATCCACTCCCTGTCCCCCTGTCCGGTCCAATTGCCCACACCACATAATCATAAAACAGATAAATAAGAATAAAAATAATAATAACTGCTGAGTATCACAGACTTGCATGCAGTCAACCATTACATGTCCTTGGTACTGGGCAGGACAGGAAAAAAAAAAGACTGATCTTGCACACGTCTGTCCCACATTTTATTACATTCTGATCTGTTTTACCTGGAACATGTCATTATATGTCAAAGCCCCAACCACAGGTTTAGTTTAGTGGTGTTATATAGAGTCTATTGGAGTTGCAAAAGTGATGTTGTCTCTCATATCCCTTCACTTACATTATGCTGAAACTTTATTATTGAATCAAAGATATATAATCCCAAAACATCGTGCCTACTGTTCCTTTAATTGTGAATGTCCCCTGCCTCCAAATTAGCAGTTCTAGTCATGACTATGTTAGTGCTTTCCAGCCACTTACCTTAAAAACACAATTAAATGAAGTGGATTTTGCATTCATTCATTCACAGTAAGAGGCTGGAGACATGCAGCGGTTAAATGGATTTAATGTAAAGACTTGCCATAATGGTTGAGTTCATGAACAAACTGAGAGAAGTCAGAAAAGTCAGAAAAGCAGGTGAGTTTTCCAAACTACCCAGTTTCCAGAGTCCAGATCAGACAGGCAGAGGAGGCAGGTGGTGAAGCAAAAAACTGAATCCAAGCAGACTATGGTTGGCTGATTGTGGCAGGTGTTGTCAGGCAGGCAGAGGCATCAAAAGCACAATATTAATATGAGGCAATATAACACACTTTAAAACTGCAAGGGACTGAGGAAGCTGTAGTGTTTCTACCAGTGAGAGAGTATGAAGATATGTGGAGGAAGAGATGACGAAATGGCTTCATCCAATGTTTGAGGTTATTTTTGTATTTATAATTTTGATATTGATGTGGACAGCTGAATGAATGGATGACATGAAATAATTAATTAATGCAAGTTGGCAATATAACCCTTGTGTCTTTGCACTTTTAATCACAGAAGAGGGCTGTGGCCCCAGTGTCGAGCCAAACAGTGATTGTTATTACATTACATGTCATTTAGCTGGCGCTTTCATCCAAAGCGACTTACATTGATCAATTGTCACATCTGAGAGATTGTCTGCCAGAAACTGAATTGGGTCCACACACAGCCTGTTGAAGCTGTATTGTTTAAAACATGTTATACTAAAGTGAGACTTGTGATTAGATGTTAACAGAAAATATCCCCTCAGCATCCAAGGTAGGAGCCCAAATCACCTTTGGCAACTGAAGTACTGCATGTTGATATATACAAATTTTGCACTAGCCCTTTACAGGTTTTTCAAGAGGAAAAGGGGATGAGAGGCCTATAATGTTATTAAATATGTCATACCCCAATGCATAAATGTCCCTACCACAAGGCAACTGGAATACTGCATACTCCATATCTATAATTACATAATATAAATCTATCTAAAAGCTGGGTTTGTTCTGAATCTCTCTATTATTTGACCGAGTCTGGCCCTCGACATGGACACAGGTTTTAATTTTGCCCCTCTCTGTAGTTGAGTTTGAAAACCCTGGTGTAAGGTGTTGCTTTCTATGCCGGACAGCTGTTTCTGCTTGTATGACTACAGATTAGACACTGTTCTGAAACCTAACCACATTAATAACCACTAACCACTCAATGGTTATCATAATCACTGTCTTCCTTTCAGCCTCAAGTGATTAATGCACTAATGTAAAACATGTACATTCTGCTTCAGAAATGTGAGCTCACACAAAATGGAGAAAGAAATGTACAGTGGCAGCATGTGATCCTGGAGAGTTTCTCAGACATCATATAGCCCTAAGATCAAACTACATCTATCACAGAGAACAAGATGTAAAAAAAGGATAACTAATGGGTGACTTGTACAATTTGTCACTGATAAACATTTAGTGCATGTCTTTGTCTGGACATTTTATTCATTGCAAAACATTGGAAACACAGACATAATAAAATAAAAAGGAAGATTGGCCCAATATACTCCAGAATTCCCAGAGAGGTGATTCCAGACATTCCAAAGTTTGCCTTGCTCTTTAAAGTCACACATAAACACAAAAAAGGGGTAAATGGTTTATGAACGGACAGGAAAACTTTCTTGTTTCGCTTGCCTATAAATGTTGACAGAATGTTTATCAATAAACTACAATTAAACTCCCTAGTGTCCCAGTGCCGTTTGACAAGGACAGATACGCTCTTTGGTGCAGATTGTTATGGACAGTTTTATTTAACTTTAACAATTTCATTTAATTTTTTGTCTTATCATCACTTTATAAATCGATGCCTTGCTACAAAGGCAATTGGCATTGGCAATATTCTACAAATAAATCCTTCAAGCATTTGAAATCAAAACTTGAATTATGACAAATATAAATGTAATTTTGACATTTTGTAATACGTACAAGTACTGAATGGTTGTTCATCTCTGTATGCTGGCCCTGTGATGGACTGATGACCTGTCCAGGGTGTACTCTGGGATTGGCTCCAGCTCCCCCCATGACCATCGTGTGGAGGATAATGTGGTAGAAAATACAAACTGGTGACAGTTCAGGATGTTGTGGTTGTATGAGGTCGTCACACACAGTCCGCTCAGAGGGCTCACCTAATCTATGCCTGCTTAAATCGATGATATCTTCAGAAAATGTTTGCTGCTTTATATGACAGCCTACACCAAAGTCCAAGGAGAAATTCAGACACAGAAAATCATGACACAGAAGTTTTTTGAAGTGGCATACACTTGCCAATGTATGCAGCAGTAGACCAGCAGCTTTCAGACTTTCAGAGGGAAAATGCTGTCTAATGGCAAAAGTAATTGGCAAACATTTTCTCAATATATCATAGACTAAATCAGGTGTACATGTTATCAGGTGAGCCTTTTATTAAGTGGCTAAAATTGTCTTGTCTTTTGTCCTCCCTGGCAGCTATGTCCCCAGTGAGAGTGAGTGAGATTGTCTCGAACGAGTTCCAGATGCACAAGAGGTGCACACAGTCAGAGCTTGCTAAGTGTTGGTACTACGGTATTAATGACTCTGTCACTTATCTGTCGAGTTGATAAGACATTTGATGACGTCATCACATTGACACAACGGGGGAACACAGCTGTACAACAATGATCAACTTTTATTCAAGTTGAAAGTGACATTAACAGTCGACATGTATAGTAGTGCACTTTCTAAAAAAATAAAAAATAAAATCAACATGCCTTCTCAAAGACAAAAAAACATAGGCTAATACCGTGAATTTCCAGGTTATTTTAAATAATAATAATAATAATGCATTATATTTAAGGCGCCTTTCAAGACACTCAATGTCGCCGTACAACAACAAAATAAAAATAACAAAAGGTAAGAGCAACGGGTAGAGAGTTAAAGAGTCAGAGGGAGTAGGCCTGTTTAAAAAGGTGGGTTTTCAGGTGGGATTTGAAGATGGCAAATGAAACAATGTTTATTTGCTTTACTATTAATGCCCTAGTTAGTACCTAGTACAGCCACACTTGAAACCGACTGGAATATCATACTGATATTATTGTTGCCATATCAGTATCTGCCGATACTTTCTTTAATATTATCAGATATCAGCAAACCGCAAGGTCCCACAATATGACTAATGAATAAAACAGTTGCTACTTGATTTCAATGCTTGTCCCCACTCCAACTATTATATTTATACAAATATTATGTATATCTGTTCTCAAGCCAATATCAGCCCAAGCACTCAGATATCTGCAAAATGTCCAATATCATGCATATCAGCAGATATCAGTGTCAGAGGAAGTGTTTTACATGCACAAAAAACACATTTGCCAACTCTCCTCAGTCAAAGTGAATAATATTCATCCTGGCACCGACCATACTCTCTTGGCAAAGTCTAATATTGACTTATATAATATAATAATATTCCACAGAATATTCCATGTAAGTCATGCCTTACATGGATGCAGGCTATTGCAAAAAAGGGGATATCACATTAGCACTGTGCTACTGGGAGCTCAGGGCTCTTTAAGTCCAGCAACGCCATAAAACAAGCACAAGCAGTATCACTATAATTCGGGGATCACTCATTTAGACAGAATGATAGTGAATGCATGTTGATAGACATTTTTTTAATCTGCATAGAATTGTCGCAGATATACAATCATGATGGAGGCA
This sequence comes from Microchirus variegatus, assembly GCF_963457635.1. Lineage (NCBI taxonomy): Eukaryota > Metazoa > Chordata > Actinopteri > Pleuronectiformes > Soleidae > Microchirus > Microchirus variegatus. The sequence goes on from NC_139804.1 coordinate 17,099,818, forward strand.
CGTTGAATCTGTATGCCTGTGTGAAGAATTGCCTTTGGCTGCAGACCTTATTGCCTTTAATCACAGGCAAAGCAACAGCATGGAAAAGTAAGGGAACCAACAAACTGAGACGGGAGGCTTCCATTTTGTGAGAAATATGGCTTTAATTTTCTAGCCCACTAAAACCTTAACACACTATAGGACCTTTTAATGCTGACCTCAACGTAAAACATGTAAAGTCATCCTCAATTTAAACCAGATCAAGAGAATGTGTGTGAGTTAGAGTGTAGAGCAGCAAAATACCACCACTTTTAAAGTTTTTCTCTCTTCTCTTGTAAACAATTTAATCTGGGCACAGAACCTCGTGTGCTCTTACTTACCTGTACCTCGGAAGTCAGATTGATACTGTGCTTCAGTGGCTGCTACTCATCTGATCAGGTAGATACATGAATGTGTTCATGAGGCTTGACTGAGGGTCGCACACTCAGAGTGGCAGCTCGGGTAAAACACCAGCACTCATCCATTTTCCCATCTCTCTTCCCCTCCTCTGCGTTCACCTGTTAACCTCTTTTGTGAAATCCTACAGAGTCTTTCTGCCTCGCTGGTTACGCCACTGTCTGAGATGGGATCTGTGATGCAGGCCCAGCTCATATTTACAGGAAGGAAGAAAGCGTGGTAAAGATGAAGGTGATGGAATGCAGTTTTCTCAGTAGGAGAATCATAAAGTGAATAAATATTAAGCCCAGGTTGAAATGATTCCTGAGTTCATAGGGCTTATATCACTATATGTGAATTTGTGTTGCTTTCCTTCAGTATTTTTTTTTTCTATGCCAATAACATACATGTTAGCAAAGGCTTCCCCAGAGTCAGTGGACCTGTTTTGCATGCACAAAAACCTTATTCAACTGCTCTCCAATCAAAGAGCATAATGTCCATCATGACATCAACCATACTGGTTTGGCAAAGTATAATATTGGCCTGATACATTGGTTTGTCATACCTTAGATGGAAGCAGCAATTGAAATCAAAAGAAAATGCCTCCACAGCACATGTTTGCAGTGTGAGATGAAAAAATTAGGAAAAAGAGAGGGAAGGAGAACAGGATGGAAACTGCAGTCAGACGGCAGAGTGTAAAGGGTTTAAAAGAGACTGATGAGCAGGAGGAAGAACAAAGGTGAAAGAAATGGAGGTTAAATTAATTACAGTCACTTATCAGAATATCAAAAGTCTGAAAATGTTTAATTTTTACCGTTTGGTAGAATGAATAGTAATTTGTTCTACCATATCAAATATACTTTTAGGTTTCGAGGTGGTAAACCTTGAATTATTAGTGGAGCATAATGTAAAAAACATGTAGAGGGAAAGCTTTAAAGCTGCAGTGCCTAATGTTTGTGTTGTAATGTTAATTAATTTATTAATCTGCCTCTGTTTGATCTTCACAAATGACCTGACTGTTTGTGTGTGTACAGCAATAGCGTACAGGCGGGCGGGGCAAGAAACGTTTATCCTGTCAAACTGCTGAATGACTAACAATTATTTTCAGGATTTTTAAGTTGTTTTAACTGATCTACAATTCTGCCTTTTTCTTGGACTTGCTTGACCCCATTGGACCCCATCCCAACCAACCTCCTGCAAGCTATAGCTCTGACTGTCACAACAGCAATCACTGCTTCACTGACATCAGCTAGATTTCTTACTGCTTTCAGACTCGCTCATGGTTATAACACTGCTCAAAAAACCTTCCCTCACTCGCACGCAGGTGGAAAACTTCTCTCTAAGACCATCGAAATGACCTCCTTGACCCTAATCTAATCTGGCTTCAAAAGTGGCCACTCCACTGAAATGGTGTGACAGAAGCCTTAAAAGAAGCCAGAGCGGTAACTAAGTCCTCAGTACTCATCCTGCTCGACCAATCAACAGCATTTGTTAATCACCGTACCCTATTGTCCATACTCTCAAACATGGGCATCACAGGAAAAGCTTCCTCACTGGGTGATCGTTCAATGTGTCCTGGCCAGTGTTGTTTTCGTCGACGATGACGATGACGAAATCTTTTCGTTGACTCCACTTTTTTTCATGACGATAACGAGACGGTGACGAGATAAACATAACTCTTTGATGACAAAAACATGACGAGACTTGTGTGAGTTTTAGTTGAAGAGACGAGAATGGACGAAAATGTTAGTGGGTGGTCAGTCAGACGTTTGAAATGCATGACATTTCGTTTTTTCGGCCAATCACCTGACGGTCACGGAGAAAGCACATGGCTACTTCATATGCACGTACCCCGCTACTGCTTCTGCTGTGTGTGTGTGTGTGTGTTTATATGGATAAGGAATCCCACAGAGGGACTGAACTGCGTCTGTACTTCTTCTAACCCGACACTTATGTAGACTTAAGTGGACTCGTTAGCATTTTAAGCTAGCGATCTTTATGCTAACGTGTTAGCAAACAACAAACAGATGGATTATTTAGCAGCAGAAAGAAAGCAGGACATGACAATAACTGGACACAGTAGTTAGTAGTAGTGGCTAAAGTTAGCTTTTGTTACGCTAACGTCAATTCATTATGTGTGTGTTTCTTTAGCAGCATGTTTAGCCATGTTTACATTGGTGTGGTCATCTCTTTGTGTGTAACAATAGCCAATCTGAAACAGTGTGTTGAACTTATAGGTCTGCTGTTATTTTCACAACTTATGTGCGACACTGCCCAACAACAATCTCCAATACTTATTGACCTAAATACATTTGTTAAAAGACTTCTTTTTTCGACTAAATCTAGACTAAATCCTTTTTGAGTTTTCGTCGACTAAAACTGGACTAAAACTATCTCATATATAAGTGACTAAAATGTGACTAAAACTAATAAGCATTTTCGTCCAAAAGACTAAGACTAAGACTAAATCTAAGATGGTTGTCAAAAACAACACTGGTCCTGGCTAGGTCCCACATCTGCACCACACAGCCTTGCCACAGTGGTGCCCCAAGGCTCAGTGCTGGGGCCTCTCTTCTTTTTGCCATGTACACCACCTCACTGGGCCAGATCATCGGCTTCTCATATCACTGCTATGCTGATGATACCCAGCTGTATCTGTCATTCCCACCTGACAACCAGACGGTCTCAACATAAATCACAGATTGTCTCCCTGACATATCTGCATGGATGAAAGCCCATCACCTCCAGCTAAACCTCTCCAAAACTGAACTACTGGTCTTCACAGCCAAGCCAACAATACATCATAACATCAGCATTAATATCAACTCCTTTTCTCTGGCTCCGTCCAAGATAGGATTGTTGTTGTCTGGTGGTTCCAACACCCCACACAAGACAATCCAGACTCCACGCTGGTGGAATGACCTACCGAGCGCTACCAGAACAAGGGTGTCCCTGCTTATCTTCGAAAAGCTCTTAAAAACTCAGCTCTTCCAAGAGCATCCTCTGTCCTAGCACTTACCCTACCCCTTCCCCCTCCCTTGCATCACCTTCTGTACATCCACCTTGGCACTCTCACCCCCTATCAGTCCACTGTTTCTATCTAGTGGAGTTCTTTCCAAGACTACTTCTATGTAGCTTAATCCTCTCTTGAAGTCGCTTTGGATAAAAGTGTCTGCTAAATGCTTAAATGTAAATGTTAAATGTCAGTGAATGAATTACTTAATGTACTAGTACACATACTTTACCCTTGCAGTGAGAGGACCTGAGGTGACTAAGGAATCCACTGATTGACTAGTGCTGGGAACGACTCATGTTCTGTTCGCCACACCCACTGGACGCTGTCTCACTCGAGTCATAACAGAGCTCAGCTCAGCTGAATTGTGAGATGAACAAATTGTTTCAGTGATTCAATTCAATACGTTCATAAATGACACAACACTCCATCAAAGGTCAGTGGTGCCAAAATTGTGAGGCTACCAAAGAAACATGGGAAAAATATATTTGTATTATAAGTACTTAATTCGTTTAGGAAATCTGGTGAAGTAAAAATGAAAGTTGTAACAAACTAAAGTGAACTGCAGTAAAGTACCAATGCTCACCCAAAACACTTTAATATAGTAACTGAGCCTAATTACTTTGTTTCATTACATCAATGGAAACAAGAGCTTGAGATAAGAAGAGTAGCAGAAAGGCAAAGAAAGAAAGGAACGGGAAAAAGAAAAGAAAAAAAGTCAAAGTAGTGAATGCCTTATGGGGAATGTAGGAGTCTATTGATCGGCTGGCAGTGCAGGCTGTTTCATTTGGTCATTCAATTATTCAGTCATTTTGTTGATGTTGTTTCCCCCACAAGGGTTCAGGGTTAGCGGTGCACACTCAGACTTTCCATGCAGAGTTGGCAAGTCACACTCCAAAACATGAAAGTTGCCGCTCCATGGGAGTGAAAGAGCGATATGGGCCTGCAGATTGTAATAATGGAAGGCTTAAACTGTTTTTAGATGTGTCTTCATACACTAGTCCCCAAATCGTTCCAATTTCTAAGTTGACGCATTTTCTCATTTCTCATTTTTTCATTTTCATCTTCAATTTTTAGCCTTCTCTTGCAAATGTTTCTGAAAAAAAAGCAGGCACCGGTTATGGATTGAACATCTGAAAATCCTCACTTTGCCCAGGATCTTGTTGTGACTAAAAACTTTCTAATGCTGGTGTGCCAAAATTGCAGCCTTATCATGAAAAGTCAGAAATGGTATAAAGAAGACCCATTTGCTTTGACAAAAAACAATTCCTGAAAGTATACATGTTCCTTGTTTGATAGTTTAACTGGTGAGTTAGCAAGTGGTACACAACTCTCTGACAGACATCTTAAAGTTGGTCCCAATGTGGTAAAGTTTACTCCTCTCTTCCGCAGTGTTGGCTGCATCCAAATATTTATTAAGTCAAAAGACGGAGCACTAGATCACCATTGCTCAATGGTGCCTCCTGCTGTTTTTTTCCTGTTATTAATGTTTATTTCCTGGTCCTTTATTTGCTTAATAATGCTGAGCTTAATGTGAGGGTGTGTCAAAATGCACCTCTGAGTCACTTGCAATGTTGTGCTGTTAATATGCAAAGGCATTAGCAGTTAATAATTACAAACTCTATATGTGTTCTGGTAATAACATAAAAACTCACCTTTCATTATGAAGGTGAGTCCCCCCCCCTCCCCCCCAAACTACTCACCAACTGACTGCAATGACTTTGAAAATACTGGCTTGTCACCGTCTAAGTGTTTAGCTTGATCCTGTTGTCATTTGCCATTAGCTTCACATTAGGCCTGGGAGATTTGTGGACTGACCCCTCATCAAATCATTTACTTCAATGAATCAGTTTATCCTGACACATGCAGTATATTAATCAGCAGGCTTGGCTGACTTAATGGCTCAATCAGATGACGGAAAGAAGGGGGAATGACAGCAAGTTATGATGGCTGAGGGTCACAGCGGAAAAATACTGACCTAAAGGCAACCTAGCTGTGTGGTTCACACCAATTTTCTCTGAAATCACAGATGAGACTGAAAGAGGGTCACAAACATTGGGTAAGTAAATGCATAACACGTTTCTTTCCTTGTGCTAAATTGATTTGACAATTTAAAAGTACCCAAATTACAAAAAATCCATAAAACTAACTAATCTGCTTTCGACTGAGGAAAAAGCCCTGTAGACTCAGACTGCTGGCCCATAGATTTTCTAAGACCCCCTATCTTAAAATCCTTTTTTTGTTCAGTCGAGACTGTGCATATTATGAATATTATCAGTGGTTACTGTTCAAACATGATTCAAAAATGTTGCTCTTATGTATTATAAGCTGCTTTCTGGTATCCTATGGAGTTAGCTGTAGGCAACTGAACTTCCTTGACTGAAGTTGAAGATGTTTCACTTCTTATCCAAGAGGCTTCTTCCAAGAAGAAGACGATCAAACCCTGACCTTCAAGTTGGAAGATAACTTACTCTGCCACTGATCCAAAGCCTGTTTGTTTATCTACAGATGGGCTCAGGTCACCTTCCCCTCTCAAGTCCCCCATATATTCTACACATATGGGGACCCTTGCGTGGTCAAAGGACACGTCTAAGTGCAACTGAAGGGAAGTCAGACACTATCCTTGGGTAGGACAATTGACTACTGAGCATCACAACTTCAGCTCAAATATAAGCCAGCTCCTTTAATTCCTGTCAGTTGTCATTCAAGTTCGTTGGTAATGACCAGGATGGACGGGACTAGAAATTAGCATATTTTGAGGGACAGCTCAGGTTGAATGGTTTAGACATAGAGTAAGAGAGTCAAGGTTGAGATGGTTTGGTTACGTCCAGAGGAGGGATAGTGATTATATTGGATGAAATATGTTGAAGATGGTGCTGATGATCCACTGTGGTGACCCATAAAGGTAGAAGCTGAAAGAAGAAGATGTGGTTAAGGTGAAACCTTTTAAGTTATTGTCTGATATACAGGAGACAGAAAACGTTTACATTGTCTTTAAGTAGTTAGCCACGAGGGATTCAAAATGGCCTAAAATGAAAAAGGTATGTAGTGAGGGGACAAAAGTTTAGCACTGTACACATCCTCTACTAAATTCTGTAATTCCTTGCTAAACACTGTTGGTAACTTCTGCAGACAGTTGTAGAAGATCTCTGCATCATTGGCTAACAACTTACAAGAAATAGTCAAGCTGTCTTTTTGGAAACCAGGAAGAAACCATGCATATTGTCAATTATTTACCTCTGTTGTTATTGTAGCCTGTCAATCCTCAGAATGTCCTCTCAACACTATCCACTCCTTGACACAAACAAACAAACATGGCTGTGTTGACTGTTGGCAGCGATGGCAAACAAAAAGTCCTGTGTTAAACATGCTGGCTCGCACACTGGCTCATCATGGACCGTTAATTCGTTGAGTGATGGCGTCATTTAGTGCCATCCATTCATCCGCCAGCCATCCGTCACTGCTCTCTCCATCTGTCCTGCCTCCATTTCAACCCTCTGTTCTCTGTCTCGCACTAGTGTGGAGTTGCAGTGGAGGAAATGCTAGGGAAGAGGTAAAATTACCAATGCAGCAGCGCCAATATCCAATATCTTATTTTCACCTGCCATATGTAACCGCCTCCACTCGCTTTGCCGCTATATTCCCTTTTTCATTCTCAAGTATTTCATTATCCTCCCCTGCTTCCCCAATAGATCATTCACACTTTTTCCTCTCTTTTCACTCTGCACTAATGGTGGACGCACATCTCATAGTCTACGTGCAGAGAGCCACTCTGGTGTCTGGCTTCAAGGCTGTGTTTGTGTGCAACAAACCTTCACCACACTGATCTTTGGCTCGCGCTCCATAGGGACCTGTTTACAACACGTCTGTTTGCATGTAACGCTGCTGTGAATGGAGGAGATTACACTCACATTAACACTGTGAGCTAAGACGCTGGCTAGCTGGCAGCCATTCAGCACTCAGCAAACACAGCCAGTTTCTACTGTATTCACAAATGCTTTCTTTCAAAAAGATGCTTACTGTTGGTGAGCGGGTGTGAAATGACAAGTGTTAGAGATGCTTGACACTGCCTTGTTGGCAGTAATGCGCAAAGAGGGTTGACATTTGTCTTTCCTGTGTAGGCCAAGGAACTGAATGCAGCAGAGACATCGGGTCATCAGTCAGCATGTCCACAGAGATCCACTATGGTCTGCTTGAAATAAATGTCATCATCTACTCACTCTGCCCACAGTAGTGTGAGTGGACCCTTTTGTGATGCCAGATAGAAAATGCAAAAACATTGTATTGTGACCTTAAAATTGTATTTTGCATCATACACACTGAAAGAACTTGCAAAAGTGCCAGGATACTACATGTAATAGCAAAACTATGCTATGTGCACTAGAACTATGCCATGTGCAATAGAAGGCAGCTGTTTGCTTCACACAGTAAACAGTCTATGCATCACACCTCAACCCCAGCAATTACATCCGATCTTGCCCATCAAAATAAAATAAAAAAGATCAACCCAGTGTGACACTGCATTTTAAGGAAGGGATGTAACTCAGAGCCATGAAAAAGCAAATGAGTAAAAAAAGCCAGCAATATATTTAACATGAATATCCACAAACTCACACAAAAGTATAAGGCAATTAATGCAAACACAAAGAAGAGCACAAAGTAAAACCAGAAAAGCACTCGGAGAGTGCAGACCTCCGCCAAGGCAGATCAGTGACTACAAAATACACCCTACTGGCGCGCCTGAGTGTTGTGACCAGTGATAACATTATGGTGAGACAGTGAGTGTTGTAACCAGTGATAGCGTCTACGGATCACACCCAAAATGTAATCATTGGTTCCTGGTCCCATTGCAGACATTTCTTGAAAATGTCATCCAAATCTGTCCTTGACATTACGAGTTATGTTGCTAACTAACAGACAAACAAACAAACTCCGGCAAAAATATAACCTCATTGGTAGAGGTAATAATGTCAACCATACTTCATACTGCTGCTCCAAAGTGGTGATGCGTGCTGCTCAGTGTGGGTGTACAAAGTTGTTTTTTTTTTTTTACTTTGCCCATGTGCTGCTGATTGATGTGATTGGTTAGTTTCTCTTAAATCACTAACAAGGTTTGTGATGTGTTCAATGAAATGGCCGAATTAAATTATTACACATTTGGCCTGAATTATTATTCGTACTTCGTACAGTGGGTGGAAGTATATTCCAAATACGATATTTGTCGTACATATGGCAACACTGCGGCCCTTTTTGACCACACAACTGTACTGTGCACGCTTCCTGGAGCACAACACTAGATGCTTGCAAAAATATCTAGACTGATGCAAACCCTAACTTTAGTATGAATGGAACTGCAGCCTTGTATGCAGAAATGCATAGTGGCTCTCTGTGAACACTTAATGGGAAAAGTATGACCCAAGCTTAACAGTATCTGGCCATTTTTTTTGTCTAGCATTATGTTTCCAGCGTTTCTGAATTACCATGATAACTTAAGGATGCTAACTTATGAATAAATTATATCAAGAAATGTTTTGATTAAAGCATCCAAGAATGTTATCTTTTTTTTTTTTCTTTTACTAAATATGAAATTCCTCTGCTGTATGAACACTTCACAGACATACAGGGAAACTCGAGCATAATCGGCAGCTCATTTGCATTTTTTCCTGCAAGCATTTGTTAAAGTAATGTGGTGTTTAATGTCCTCTGGCAGCAGGGAAACACAATTTTTCATTAAAAGTTTTAGATATAAAATCGAGTTGAAAAACTTGATCAAATTCGATACAGCAGAACCAGAGATATCATTCAGTTCAATATTATCTTTTTTTATTCCTCCCATTCTTCCTACTTGTCAAAACCAGGTGCCTACATTGCCCACAATGCAACTCGAGCATGCACACTTTTCGTCAAAGGTTGAGTTCAAACCTAAAACAAGTAGGCTTGCGCTAACTGAAAAAAACAAAACACTTTTGGAGGTCTGCTGCTGCTGCCTCATTTGGCAAGTTTGTGTCACATTGGTAAAACTGAACGAAGAATTTAAAACACAGATGTCACAAAATAACTCCCAAAAATAATACTCATTCAACTTCTGTGTACCATGATGTGAAATTGCTGATATTGTGGGTGTGGGTAATGGGTGGTGTTTGCTCACCACACAATCGCTAAGGTCTTACTAATATAATTGCAAGAACTGAATTAATTATAAAGCGGAAGAAAATAGATGGATGGAGGTCCATGGAGCAAAGTATGCAACGGCTAAATGGAAAGACAGCTGCTCTTCAATAGCCACCATGTTGACTGTTAACAAAAGCTGTTAGAAATAGCAACAGCCCGCGACGGCTGCAGTGTAATCTTAAGTGGGCAACCGCTATTCTGAGTTACATCCATAAAGTGGTTGGTTTCGCCAACAAATGGCTCGGATTCTTATTGGAAGGTTACAAGGACGCTTGGTTTGGTTACAAGAATGCATCACAGCTGAGCAGATTACGTAAGATTACACTGCAGCCATTGCTGCTTGTCACGGCTACTGCCCAGAAGCCACCTGGACCAATTATAAAATGTAGTATTGTATGTAGTATTTACATGCACACCCACATTTATAAGCATAGGCCCCAGGTCAAAAAATATGGGGTGATTTAGACACTTTGATAATGTTAAATGCAGGCATTCTGTCATAAATGAAAGTAAATAAACTCGTGCAATGCCCAAGGATCAATTATTAAAGACTAACCTATATTGTTCTCAAGGGAGAGACAGAAACCCGGCCATCTTCTCCTGGCCATGGTTGCAAAGCTTCGGTATGTCACTGGGCCCCCACGTGCGATCTTAATCCACCCTGGCACTTCTCATAATGGTTTTAATGTTTATGTTGTTCCACAGCAGACAGCCTCACTAACTTTGTTACAGCAGGACCATCCATTACGAGACGGAGCTGAGCATGATTATTTATGCACACTTAAGCCTGAGTGTGTTGGTGTGTAATTCACTGTAAGCAGGCTTCATTGGAATTGCAAATCAATGCCCCGGCACGCTTTACCTCAACTCCCTTTGGAACTATTCCTCCATCTCTGAAAACACCCCTCTCTCCCGCCTTTTTTTTTTTTAACCCTCTTTCCCTCCCGCTGTATATGCGCCCCCTTCTCTCTATCTATATCTGTTTCCAGCCTATATTGGGTAGTTTGTCTTCCAACCCGTCTGGCCTGCAAAGCCAGCCAACTCTTGTTCCTGGGCACTCGGCCAAGACCAGTCTGGACAAAATGAGGAGGAAAGATACAGGAACAGAAGAGAAGAAAGAAGGTGATGCGAGTGCAAAGAGCCACTACCCTGGAGGCTGATCTGATCTTGTGGTTTTGTTCCTGCAACAGGTATACATTGAAGCTTTGATCTTTGTAGATGATGTTTGATAGACCCCAATCAGACCTGGTATTGACATCTGTCCTAAGTGATCTGATCATTTCCAGGTTTCTGAATGTGTCCTCACATCACAGAAATGTGGCCACATTCCAGAGTATACATTCATGAATGCCCATGGAGTGGGAGTGGAATATTGTTTTTAGTGGCTCTGCCTGTCTGTGTGTTTGTTTGTGCGTTCACACTTGTACCTGCCAATATGACCAACAGAGGCCGCCAGAGGCTTGTTGCGTGAATGGGGTGAAGTCTGCCATCTCTGATTGCCTGGTTTGAAAAGAGGTGAGGAGGAAGCCCAGAGTGCGGATTAAGGATGGTTTATATAATCCAGGCCCCAATCTCTCCATCTACTCACAGTGAGCCAATCTCCTTCAAATGAGCCACTCACAGTGTGCGACCTGGTTGCTGACATCCACCTGACGGTCACACAAACACAAACACACCACACTCACTCTGAAAGGAGAGAGAGAAACTGTAAATAAAAATGCCAAACCCACCCAAAGCTTGTGACCTATAGGGTCATAACAACATCATGACAGCCCATCTCTTTATTACCTCATTGTTGGATTACTGTAATCTTTATATGTTGTATGGACCAATCAACCCTTTGTCAACTATAATTAGTGCAAAATGCAGTAGCTCGTCTTCTGACAGGAGAAAGAAAGTGTTACCCTATAACACCAGTTTTGTTCTGCTTCCTCTGGCGCCTCCCCATTCTATTTTATTTCTCGTATTTAAGGTTTTAAATGGGCTGGCCCCAACTTATTTGTGTGACTTGATACACTGCAAACTCCTCCCAGAGTTACAAGATCCTCAAACCAGTAGCTTGTGGATGTTCCCAGAACAAGGTGTAAAAGGTTGTCATTTTTAGCACTTAAAGTATACATTTAAAGGTTTTGCATTACAGTTTTAACACTTTTTTTCCCCTCATGGTTAAACTTGCTCTCGCTCTCTGTCACTTGTACAGTCGCTCACACAAACATGTTGACATTGTCACACACGTTGACACATTGTTTGAAAAAAACAGGGGAAGCCAGATCGAATCACATGAGAAGTATCCAGGATGTACTTTAATGTCGTTTGTGAACAGTTGTTCTTTGGGCTGTCCAAATGTCTTTGGATCACCGAGGACTGATGTTAATGCCAAGACTGAATTGTGCCTTAAAGCCGCTGCCAGTGACAGGAGGGGGTGGTTTGATATGACGTAGCAGGGACGGAACAATGGTTTCCTTAAGTGCTGTCCATTGTGGTTATGAATCGATGCAACATGGCTTACACTTGAAAATGTCTGGACCAGACGTGCTCTCCTCCTACTCCTCCTCTCTTTGATCATCCAGTTTTATTGAAAAGACATCATGCTTTCAAGGTCTCCTTTTTCCTCCCATTTCAATGCATGTGCAGACAGAAGCAGGAAATAAAAAGTAAAATGCCAAAAAACGAGGAATAAAAGAAGAGAGGAGGAGGAGGTTGATTTAAGGACAAGAAGGGGAAATTCAAAAAAAGGATAAAAGGGAAATAAAAAGAGGAGATTCGGCTTGTTTTAAACCAGTGGAGGAGTAGGAGGAGATGCAAAGAAGTACCTGGGGAAAACTGTCTCCTCCCTCCATCACTTTTTCAACTTTGGATCCCCCATCACTCTCCTCCCTTCTTCTCCTCTAACAGAGTGTATCCTTCAGGCTTCTGCGCTCTGGTCTCCTCACCACCCGCTGTATTAGAGGAACCTTTTACTGCTGCCTCAACCAAATCAGTCATGCTCGCTACCCCACTCTCTGCTTCTCACACATTTTCCTCCCTGCTTCTTCTATTTTTCCTCTCTCTCTCTCTCTCTCTCTCTCTCTCTCACGTACACACACACACACAGATTCTCCTCAGTCTCTCTCTTTTCAAACAATTTCTTCACATCCCATCTCTTTCTTCACACTACACTCTCCTCAATCTTCTCTATATCACCCCCCCATTTTTGCTGTGACACGCAACTCTTTCGTCCAACAATGGGCTACATCTCTGTCTGTCCTTGCTATCTCTCCCTTTATCCCCTCTTAGCCTTTATTTACTCTTTCAATCCATCCTGGCTCAAAGTTATATCCCCGGTGATCTTGGTTCCTGTTATCTTCCTTGCTTCCTCCCTCCGTCTTTTCTACCTACATGTGCCTGTGTATACTTCCCTCTCCTCGCGGATTCTTTTTTTTCTACAAGTTCCTCTCATTCGTTTTCTCTCCCTCATTGTTGCAATGAGCTCCATATCCATGACAAATGTTTTACCCTCATTTTAAGTTTCATATTTAGCCCCAATCTCTGCTTTTACTCACATTTCCCCCTATTAGCGCATCAGGCCTTGGATCCCAGAGCCAAATGAGATTTGGAAGCTGTGTTGACCCATACCTTCAGATTGGACTCAATTACTGTAGGCATAAACCTTACCTAGCACATGTTACCTAACTGTACACTCAAAAGGAGGAAAGATTAATTTTCTCCCCAACATGTAAGTCTCCCATCACACATCCTCTTCTGTGTCTTTATTTTATCTTCTTTCTGTCATAATATTCATCCGTAATTATTTTACTCTGCGTCCTTCAACCCTGTATGAGACGTCTATTTTATCTGTTTTTATTGTGTTTATTGTACCTATATTGTGTTGTTCTGTTCTTTTTAAAATATTTTTTTTTACAGTATTGTATTGTTTTATTGTCTTGTTTGTCTTTTAGGTCTTTCATGTAGTATGTTTCTATATTTTATTTATCGCTGATGTACAGCACTTAGTTTCAGTTTCAGTTATAAATAGTTGGATTGGATTGGGTTTAAAAATTAACCAAATCTATATTCCTCACAGATTGGCCATGTGCTCAGCTAAGCTGTGGGCTTGAATCAGGATGATTCCACTATATCTCAGTTAAAGTAGATTGTGTTGTTTGTGTGAACTGTGAGGTAGATGTTATTGTCCGGGATATCAGAAATATAGACATGTTTCATGAACTCCAGAAGGCATTTCCAGGCCTCCTTAGTATTTGGCATTTACTTTGAATGCACTTTATTGTCATTTAATTATGACTTGCTGTATTTATATCGATGAGTCTTCCATAAAAGTGGAGGTGAACTTTAATTTATGGGACATCAGTTTAGCTGAAAATTCATGATGAAAAGACATGATGTAGCATTTGCACATTCCCCAAGTCCCCAGTTTGACCAGACACCTATATTGAATTTCTGAAAAAACACATACAAACCTCCTCTTAAATGAATGCTAAATGACACGAGGAATAATTCATTTCTTTATTAAAACTGCAACAAACTGTATTGATCTAAAAAAACTGAAAAATGTTTACGATATAAGCAATGAAATGCAAATGAACATGTGAACAGGAGAATAAAATATATACAAATAAGATATTAAGAAGATATAAACAGCCACACAGTGACATGACTGAGTAAATATATTGTGCTATGCAACAAAGCCATTTCATTTTTAAATTAGAATGCTGAAGTTGTTGTTGTCTCATCTAGACATACAATTTACTTGATCAAACAAATAATTTCCACACCTTTTTTTTCCTTTGGCACAGAAAACAAGCAGTTTTGGCGATTCACTGTCACATGATCATAGTATAAATCTAATACATGGAAGATGTGACAACACAAATAAAACAAGATAGACATTCTTTACTGCCAGCTATGAAAAGTGCAGCGTTAACTTTGGGATGTATCTGCCAGTGGCAAAGCTGATTGTTATTCTATTACATGTTGTATATGTTTTTTATATCAGCAAAGAACTGATTGATTTCTGTCACTTTGTAGGATTCCATGCAGAGTTAAATCGAGCTGCTGCAGTGGGTTAACTACATCCATGGTTCTCAAACTGTGGTACATGTACCATCAGTGTACCATCAGTGGTACGTGAGCCTCCTCCGCCATTTAATTGGACTACTGTCCTTGTGCTAGTACACAAGCAGTAGCCGGGAATTGCTATATGCCTCCTTTTAGCTTGTGTAATGGTAAAATTCAGTTTCTCTGTCTCAGAGCTACATTTGCCCATCACCCGATACCTGCCCAGTACAGAATACCAGGTTCTTTGTGTATAGTGTATTTTATATTGTGTATTGTGTCCAGCACCAGCAGGGAGCCAGCTCCCCGATACCTACAGAAGAGGTGTGAAAGCACTGTCTGAAGGTAGAGTCTTTGTCTATTGGAGGAATGCGAAAGGGAAGTTGCTCAGGTATAAATGTGGAGTGCACACTTTGATCGGGGTCTTTCTCCAGAAAGGATCACTCCTGTGAAGATTGACGTTTTCCTTGTAACAAAAATAAAACCATGTCGGCGGGCAGGAGTTCTCTATTTCATTCTTCACCAGCAGCAGAGAAATTTCCACAACACTTTTCCTGTTGACAACTGGACAATCTAGCCTGTGTGACCCCAGCAGAATCACAAAACCCTGGCACACTGGAGGTAAACCACCTCTAGGGCTGCCATCGAAAAGCAGCAGAGAAGAGCAGAGTCTTTCTTGGGTAAAAGGCGTGTAGATGGCCATTGCTCCTAGAAAACTACAACAACCAAGCCATCCAGATAATTGGTCTGATTAGTAGTAGATCCATTCAGTTGTGTACATTTTCATTTGACATCCTTTGATCACGCCTCTTGAGAGTGGGAGGTGACTACACCCTTTCCATACTCAATCTCAGATGAGGTCGAGATTCTGGTGTTAGCCAGGTTAAGGACAATGTGTCTCTTTCTATCATCCATTAACATTAACATATTTATTACCTTAAGCCCAGCCTATTCAAATGACAGCCAGTTGCCCACAAGTACCCACAGCCAGTTCTCCCACCAGAAACACTGAGAAAAAATAGAGAAACACATTGTATTGTCCTGCAAAGATTCTACATAATTTCCAACAGTAGCACTGAAGAGGAATGCAGTCAATACTTAATTTGTATTCTGTTAAAGACACTTTGAGATGTTTGTTGGTCACATGCAGCGTATGTTATCTTATTTCAAAGAGAAACTAATGCTGTTGCTAATTGTGCAGTTATTTCATTCTATGCTCTTTGAGTTGAACCTAAGTCAAATATGACAAACGTTTATTTTTCATTTAAATAGTGACAGCTAATACTGTGCATTGTTATATGAGAAGGACATGAATGACCAACATATTTGTATCAATTTTATTATTTTTTAATGCTCTTTTGGTGTACCTTATAATATAAGATACAGTATACATTTGTGAACGCCCATAGGTATCTGTGTTTGTGTGTGTGCGTGAAAGGTTGTTTGTCTTTATGTTGGCCCTGTAATGCACTGGGGACCTGTCCAGGGTTCATCCCACCATTTGCCTTATGTCACTAGGATTGGCACCAGCAGCCCCATGACCCTCATGTCTAAAAGCAGTAGACAATGAATAAATGAATGAATGAATGAATGAACAAACGCTGTTTACTGGCTGCAGATCATGTTTGGCCCAGCAACATTTGGGTTTAAAAATTGTGGCCCAACTGAGTTTGCAATTGAATAGCCCTGCTTTAACAAAACAGAGCATACATTTTTGTTTCATCGTCTGTCGTACAATGCACCTATCTGGATTTCTCATTGTTTTTGTCGCTGCTGTCCTGTTCTTTTGTTCACCTGGTTCTTCTATGATGTCTGGAACAAAACTTGGTGGACCATGTGAGTCTCGAGTAGTTTAGGTCAGGTTTAACATGTGTATTCAATAATAAGTTGACTCCCCCACCCACATAATCTGGGTATGTTAGTCTGACATTTAGAAATTCAGTTTGATACAACTTCAGTCAGACTAACATTCACATGTTTGAAAAAGTAACCCAAAACATGTTTACTTATGTCATGTAACTGTCTGTCTACTTGTTATTTGTCTGCAAAGTGATTTGAAACTTACTACCAGGGCCTGGTGATGGATGATGATGTTAGATTCTCTTACATGAAGGCACAGAATGAAGTCTTCTTGACAAATATGTCTCTTTCTGAAACCATGTTTATCTCTCAGGTGTCATGCTGCCTCCTTCTCCCTTGAATTGGCTCCATGCCCCCTTCATTTCCCACCTCTCTTGTTGCTCAGCAGGAGGCTGATGCACTGAGCCAGACACAGTGGGATGCCAACTTTGCCTATTGCCAGCATAACTCATAGCACAGTACACCAGCCCTGTGCCACCTCATGCCAGGAGAGCAGATTAGAGCCACTTCACCTCACCCTGCTGATATGCCAGCTTTACTCCTCCTCAGTCCTCTGCCCGCAGTGAAGAGGTGCCAGTCCAGCTGTGCCCAGCGCCTGTACACTCAGTGTGTCTGTGTGTGTAAAACACTTCAAGTCTAATTCTGCTAATACATCATCATGATCAGCTCTTTGGGTAGTTGTCATGCACAATCTTGATGCTACATTTGGGAAACAAAGTAAGCTATACTACCTGGTGATAACAAATTCAACTGCGATGGAGAAATCACCAATTAACTGGATGGTCATGGTACAGAGAAGTAAGTGGTTTAAGATAGACTTCATTTTAGAGAAATTATTCTGTCTTTTTCTTGGAGAAACTGGTGAAAATGAAAGCATTTACCATTTTTCCATCCATTAGCAGTTTACTTAGGGCCTGTACACACAGAAACACGTGTAGCTCAATGTGCTAGATTAACCTAACTAGTGCACCAGAACTGGCCAATTCCTTCTCAGAAAGTAGTCGGGATTATGCCAGAAAGTTGCAACTCACTCGATATGTTGCTAGCCACTATTATTTTTTTTAAAGAAAAAAAGGTTGCTGGGGGTCTGTAGTTGCTAAATATTAGCGACAAAGTCATCAAGTTGACAAAACTGTTGTCTGGTCTGTTTGCTTTATTATAACTTTTATTTTCTTTCTTTTTTAGCATTTCTTTCGTCTGGCTTGGTTTGTTCTGTTCTCTGTAATGTGTATAACACCTTCTTCTTTGGTGTAGTGTTACAGCAGATGGAGACATTTCCTGAAACAATGCCATGTTTACAGAAAAAGATGTTCAAAAACGGCAAATAAAACGATTGTTTATGTTTCGTGTCGTTTACATATGTAAATGGCCTTAATCACACCTGGTACAAGAAGCTGACCAGCAGAGAAACATTGCCAACCTGTTGTAACGATCAATAAAGGCGACATACGGGGAGAAAGAGAGAGAGCTGAATGATAAAAGAGACAGGTGAAGAGAGGAGGAGGAGATAAACAAATTGGGGGATTAATTGAGAAAGACAGAGTCGGAGGCAAAGACAACAGGAACACACATGGGCTCGAGGATGAGAAGTGGGGAGAAGAGAGAGAGACAGACTATCACCTTCTGTTCAGTGTAGTGCTGCCACTCAGCTGTAAAGAGAGGACAATGTAAAGACTAGAAAAGAAAATGAGAAAAAAACAAAAGCAAGTGAAATGAAAGCAGAGATGCAGAAAAGACAGACACCCACCGACTGACTGGAGAAAGAAGAGAGCAGTGATGCCAGGTGGTAGATGAGCAAAAGAGATACTGAGATATTTTGAGATGGGTGAGAGATTATTCCTGACTTCTGAAACATTTACTCAATTCTTCCTTTCTTTGCTCCACATAACAAAGGAATCATTAAGTGAATCATTTTGGTTTGTGGACAAAACAAGACATTTGAGAACCTCATTATCTCCGGGTTTGACAGACACTGATCAACATTTTTTAACGTTTTGACATTTTATGGCCCAAATAATTACTTGATTAATCGAGAAAATAATCGAGTAATCGATGATGAAAATAATTATCAGTTGCCGTTATACTCATGACTATAATGTGGTATAGTATATAGTTTCATAAAATCTAAAATACTTTGATCTTCACTGTCTTTAATTCACAATAAGAGATAGGGGAAAAAAATGTGTTGAGAAAAGTACACATTCTCTGCATGGTAATTTATGTGAAATATAGTCAGAATGTGTCCCATTGTTTTCTGCTTCTCTGTTGCTCTCAGCTTTCTTTTACCATCGCTTATAAGTCAAGTTTATTTATGAAGCACTTCTGAAACAGCTGTACTTTACAGTACTTTGCAGTGAAAGTGAATCAAAGCAACACAATGGTACTATAATATCTGGTAAATTATTTGGATCTTCTGATAAAGTTTTACTTAAAGGGGACAAATCTTCTATTAAAAGGATATCAACTTTTTAATCATTTTAATACTTGTATTTGGGACTCTGGAGGCCCTATCAGTCGGCAAAGTGTGAATAAATATGACTCACTCATGCTTTTGTGGTCCTCCTCAGTCTAAATACAGGAGATGAAACACGTCCCCACTCACTGGGACGTCGCAATGCTCGAAATTCCTGTAATTGTTGTCTCGTGGAGCTCCGCTTTGTCCGTAAAACATACGAGAAGGCAGGCGAGGGCAGCGGTATCTGAAAACCGGAAGTCTGCAAAAAGTTCTACTCTTGGCTCCACAGTGCAGCACAGAGTCCTACACAAACTTCCAGCCTCAGAGGATTTATCTGTCCAATGGATACATGTTATGACAGCAATGTGCCTGCTAGAGCCTGCAAATGATCACTTTTCCAAATGCTAACTGTTGTTAGCTCCCAGTAGCCTCTGTGGCTGATGTCATTTCCTGTCCCTTAAGTTTCATTTTACTTTTTTTTTTTAAAGGTGGACCTAAAGAAATACTACTAAACAGAGTGTTCTGAACAGGGCTGTTTTGACAGGGTGATTGAACTGCTGTGGTGCTTCATCCTTATGGTATTTTGACCAAAGCATGTCACAGACATGTTCATTAGGACACCATGGAACTAGGTTAACTTTGAGAAATAGGGTATAATGTCCCCTTTAAGTGACTGTATCTCAGTGGTAGAGCGAGTCATATTTGAACTTCAAGGTTGTAGGTTGAATTCCCAGGTCCACTAGACTGCACACCAATTTGTCCTTGGGCAAGACACTCAATCCAGCATTGCTCCTGGTGGCTGTGCTGGCAGCGTGTGAACGGGTATGAAAGATTTGTGATGCGCTGCACATAGGTACACTGTATGAATGTGTGAGTGAATGGGTGATTGGCAAAAACTGTACTGTAAAGCATCTTTGAGTGGTCATTAAGACTAGAAAAGCACTATATAAATACAGACCATTTAAGCTAAACAGAAACTTAAAAGTTTCTAGTGATTCTAGGAGTAGTTAAATTTTTTGGTTTGTGGTTGTATGAGTTACCGACACGACACCTACCTGTCCCAGGAACAAGGATGATTATTTCACTGAAAACATGCCTTTCACAAGAAAAAGGTTTCAATACAATCAATGCCTGCTTTCGTGTACAGTATCTTAAAAGCATGTTTCCTGTTTTTTCCTCCCTGCTTGGTAGACTTTTTTCTGACTGGAAACATTTTGGAAAGCGCTGCACCTAATTTCATGAAGAAAATCAGCATTTTTGTTGCATTATGATCCACTGCTGCCTCCATCAGTAAATTCAATTGTATTATGTTTTTGTCTTCTGTGTTTTAAACCCGTTGGTTGGATTTACCTAAGAGACACAATCTCACCAAATTTAGTAGCAATAGACCAGCAGCTCCTTTGAACTTGCAAACATAACATTTTCTCTATGGACATTGGTGACATTGGAAAAGGCGAGATTCTAATCTTTACAGCCACAACTCGATTGATGGCAAAAGACAAAAAGAAAATAGACACTGGATGCTACACTTACGCTTCATCACAAGCTTTTTATATTTATCTGTCATGCAGAGATCCTCTATCTTATTTCTCTTTCTCGTGCTATTTATCATATCAGAACAAAGTGTAGTAAAATAGCAAAAACAACTGTATTTTACAGAATGTTATAGCTTTCATTGTGTTTAAAGCATTCTTTGTTTGTTATTATTTATTCAGTTTCTTATCTCTTTTATTATAGTGCTGCATAATCGCTGCACAAAAGATCATATGGTCCAGGTGTAGAAGATATTAACTGCCTCCTAACTCATATTTGTCTCTGTTTGCCTGCACTGTGAAGTGTCCTGGGCTCTGATCCCATCATAGAACAACAGCCTCACCTCTCCTTGATTTCATCCTCCTTCTATCACACCTCTTCTATATTTACGATCCATTTCATCTTTTTTTCCCCCCACACTCTTAGAAATACAAGTGCTAAGTAGAACCATATAAGGTTCTTCAGCTTGTCCTCATAGGGGAACCCTTTTGGAGGGTTCCACCAAGAACCCATTTAAAACCCTTTATTCAGGGAAAGGGGTTTTAAAGGGTTCTCTGGATCAAAATGGTTCTTACTGGAACCATTAGTGATACCAAGAACCCTTGAAAAACCCTTTCTTCGGAAAGGGGAAGTAAATGGATCCAGGTAGAATCTCAGCCCTTGTAGAAGGACGCTTTTGGAACCCTTATTTCTAAGAGTGCATCTTCCACACCCTCCCATTCTCCTGCTCACACTGGGGTACAAAAGGTGAACGCATAACACACACGCGCATGCACACGCACACACACACACACGTATTACGCACTCACACATTCACACATACAAATGAATAGTGTTTAATAAGAGCCCTAGCCGAAATCAGCTGCAGACTAAACCAGAGTTTAGAGCAGTTTAGTGCAGAGTGACTAATACTTTTTTTTGTTTGAAAAAATATATATCAATACAGATTTTCAAAATATGTGTATAATATGACACCTCATGCATCACATTTGCCTATACTCTCACATTCACACGATCAATTTAGAGTTGCATGTTTTTGGACTGTGGGAGGAAGCCAGAGAACTCCAGAGTAAACCCACGCACACACGAGGAGAACATGCAAACTCCATGCAGAAAGGCCCTTGTTCCACCCGGGGCTAAAACCATGTCTTCATGCTGGAACGGCAAGAGCGCTAACCACTACACCAACCGTGTCGCCGCCCAATAGACTTAATAAGGTTTAATTCAAAGAGGCTGTTCACATTGACAAAAAGAGAAAAAAGGAAACTAAAAACTCCATATGCAATTGCACAGTCTGCAACAGCCAAGCAGTTCTACCAGGGAACACTGTTTACTCACTTTATGGGTAAAAAAATATTCACAACAATAGTCTGTAAGGGTGGAAAAACAAGTCAAGCGGACTGCACTTAATACAAAAAAAAGTGTTCAATGTGATTGTAATATAGCAGTTATATGCCATGTTACACCTACCACTTGCGACTGAAAGAAAATGTAGATCGGATGTGGGAGATTATAATCCCCTAACATGGTGGATCCCACTGTAAATGTATGTTCCTGTGGTCTTTTGTTGCCTTTTGCCACAGTCTGCACTTCTCCTCACCGGCCCTGTCCCTGCTCCTGTTTCTGCCTGTCAGCCACATCCACCTCATCAGCCTACCCATTTTCCTGGTCTCTCTCCGAGGGCTACAAGAAAAAATGACATCATTATTTTCTCGCAGCACTCGTTTGGG
This sequence comes from Microchirus variegatus, assembly GCF_963457635.1. NCBI lineage: Eukaryota > Metazoa > Chordata > Actinopteri > Pleuronectiformes > Soleidae > Microchirus > Microchirus variegatus. The sequence goes on from NC_139804.1 coordinate 17,122,046, forward strand.
AATTCTTGCAGCTTGTTCTTGACATATCTGGGCAGAACGTCTTTCATGTGTGGTGTCTGACAACTATTGTGTGATTGAGCAGAAATGTCAAGTTGACGTGGTTAATGCGTAAAGGGAAGTCCTCATGAATGACATTTAATGCCATTATGCCATTCTCTATGAGGACTTCCCAGGAGTTCTGCACTTGAGTTTGTTGTGAAGTATGAAATGTCCTGGCCAGAACTAACTTTGTATTTGCTCCCTTGCCCCCCTTGATAAACTTTATCAGTGATTGAACGTTTTTTTTTTTTTTTTTAAATCATGAGTGATAATTTCATTGACCAATAATATTAAAACATGACATGTTTAAAGTGGAATTATTTTACACTAACATGATGCCATCAGCATACTCAGGTCAAAGTATAAGGGTCAGCGTGTTCAAAAACAGCATAGGAAAAGCAAGGAACAGGAAATCATTCTGGATTTCTTTATTTCTAAAACCCTAAAAACAACCAAAACACAGAAAATACAGTCAGTGTCCAGTGACAGTAGTGACAGGAGCCTGAGCATGTTGACCTAAGAGGAAACACTGGCAGCATCTACCGTGATGGGAGTAAAATTGTTTGATTTTTTTTTTTTTTTTGATGCTGTCAGTTTTTTTCTGTGTGTAGTGTTCCTGCTGAATGCTGACACTACGTAAAATAGGTTATGTGATGGAGTTATGTTGATCACCTAATTGGTTTGTTTAAAAGGTAGTGTTGGAGATCCTGTAAAAATAGTTTGAGCAGGCTTCAAAAGTCCAAGCCCCTTTCTTCAGACTTCCGTCTAAAGCTACGCCTGCAGAGCACAGGAATGCACACCGAACACGGATTCACAAGCTCTGTGCAGCATCAGTCACTGCATGCATCTTTTTCTTGGCAGTAGCTTTCCCAAAAAGCTACTGGCGTTGTCTCCTGAGCAAGCGTGATTAATGCACAGGGTACACACATAGGGGGGGAGGGAGGGGCAGATGGCAATTTGATTTATGTATCACAACACAATTAATTAGTTCAGGCCGTTCAATATGATCCGATGGTGTTTTTATAGGCCTTTCCGTTCCACAGGTGACATTTTTCATTTGTTATGCAAATTGTGTTCCCACTCCACACAGGATCGGCAATCGAAAGTCACTCCGGAGTATATAAGGAGGGCTGATTGCAGGAGATGAGGAGCAGCTGTGATCACAGGTGAGAAGTGTTTGCTTGATGAGGGGGTGTGTCTTGGCAGGTAGAGCGGGGTGGAGTCAGGTGAGTGGAAACTATAGGGATGGGACTTTTTTGTCGACAAATCGATCGACAATCGACACAAACCACCTCGACAAAAAAAAAAAAAATGTCCCAAACACGTAAAGGTCACGACCAACAAGATTAAAGAATCTGTGCATGAAAAGGTGAGCCTGCTGTCCATGCGCTCTCACATGATGGTGCGCGCATTGCGGAGGACAAGTCTGTGTTGATAGAATGTTTGAAATAAAACCAACCTTGCAATTTGAAGGATTAATGTCTCAGCAGCCGCAGCAGCGCGCCGTACTTCCTATTAGGCTATGGCAGTGACGAACTCACTCGCTGCTGCTGAGAAAGTAGTCCCTCAAAATTGCATGCGATGCGAGGTTAGTTTTGTTTCAAAAATTATTCTCTCAACACAGATATGTACATCGATTGTCTGCCATTACAATTGATTTGCCTCGGGTGCACTGTGGAGTCGGTATGAGTGTTTCTAATGCCAATGTACCATTGACTTGCGCTAGCCATAGCACCAGCGAACTGGTCAACTAAGAACTGAGTGAAATTTCTTGAAAACGTCTCCATCACACCGGCTGAGTTGGAAAATAGGTCTTATGTCCAAAATTCCGAACTATCCCTTTATGTGCTTGGCGCCACCAGCAATTCAAACAGTAGAACAAGGGAGTACACTGCTGTTCCAACTGCAATGATCGTACTTGTGTACTCCTGTACATGTTGAGTATGTACTCCAGTCGTACTTCCCAAGTATGCAAGTACATTCCTTGCTTTGAGAAATGGCCTTAGACTATTGTAGGAAATCACAAAACCTGGAGATAACCCACACACGCACACGGGGAGAACAAACAAACTCCTCACAGAAAGGCCCAAAGGCTCAAACCGATTACTTTGTTGCTATGAGGCTACAGTGCTAGCCAGTACCCTGGAGCTCCTCATCTTTGAATGTCTTATGATATTTCTCATTTTAGGAGCAGATGAGTTTTAAGGACCATAATGCATTCTGTCAAATTTCTCTGTGCTGCAGCTGTGGTGCATGGCCAGAACAGCTGATCACAGAGGGGATGACCGAAGATAATTTTGAAATATATTATCTTTTTCGGGTTGGGTTCTGTCACATTGGTCATCAGTCATTCACAGTGCACACATGTGCAGTTAGGGAAAACGAGCAGTGACCATGCAGCCGTACGTTAACTACAATGGCAGTATCAAATCCTGAGACAGCTGTAGCTAATAGGAGGCACGGGACATTTTTATTTTACAGTTATCCTGACCAAAATAATTGTCAATCTTAATATTGTTGCAATCATTAAAAAAAAATCAGTTTGAAAGAACGTTACATATTGCATCACAAAAACTGGAGATGGCAGAGCTGAAGATATAGGAGATAAAAGGGGAGTGTTCAGGATAGATATGATTATCAGCTCAGTTTGAACAGTTTGGAAATAAAGTAAGAGAGTCAACATTGAGATGGTTTGATCACGTGCAGAGTAGAGATAGTGATTATGTTGGACAAAGGATTTGTAGGGTGTCCCTTAGAGAACAAGATAAATTCAGAGGAGTGTTTGTTGTCGAATGAGACGGTCTTTCACATTTTATTTTTCCCATTTAGTTTTCCCCTGACAATGAAATTTACCGCAAATCTCATTGTGAGCTTTTGTTTGGCCTATTGACAAAGATCCCCCCTAAAACAATGGAAAATCATTGTCAGTCGTGGAAGTGGGAATTTTGGATGCACTTTTCTTTCTTTGTACTTTTCTTTAGCTCCCCTAACCCTACATGTTGCGTGTTCACGTGTAGGGTGGAGCAAGGGGAAATGGGATTTTTCCCTTATAATCAACCCTCAAAATGTAGTGAGCTCTGATGCAGGCTTAAAAAAGAAGCCTGCAAAAAGAAGTGGAAGATGAAATTACCCATGATGCTTTGTGGATTCAGCGAGCCGGCTGATGTTTTTCAACAAAGATGGCGGCCACATCTACCGAGGAACATTTTCGTTGTAATATATTTTAGCAAATAAGCACGTTAAAAATGTCGAATTGTGTTGGAATACGTTGGTTTGATATACATCGAAAGGGCCGTTGAGCTTTGAACTCTAATGTCAGAAAATAAGTGACGATTTATGAAAGCAGCTAGCTAACTAGAGAAAAAACGGAGTTGGCGGAGAAAAAACGGCGTTGACAGAGAAAAACAAACAGCTGATCCGCCTGCATTTTTCGTGAATGTAAATAGTAGCACGCTCCACCAGTCAACATGTGACGTTAGGTTAGCACGTTCGTTATGTAGTGGTGTCCCAATACCACTTCCCTCAATGAGAGGAATTTACGGTTGAGGGCACTCAAAAACAAGGGGAAATTTTAAGGGGGAGGTATTGGGACGGAGCCTAAATTAAAACAACGTAGCGTAGACAATTGTAATTAAAACACTAAATGTTGGATGTATAGAAATATTGTTCACCGTTGGGCAGTTTGCATTTTTTTACAGAACATGCAAACTCCATGTAGGAAGGCCCTTGTTCCTACATGGGCGCAAATCCAGGTCTTCAAGGCTGCATAGGCAAGAGTGCTAACCACCAAGCAATGTTTTTCTGGAGGACCAGGCAGAAATCTCATGTTTACACAGTTCATCTTTGAAATTCCCTTGAAATAGGTTTCTGCAGATCTACGCTGACACCAATATTTCCATCATGATGACAATAATATGTGCCGTACCCGAAACACCTATAGGCATATCAGTGAGCAGAACAAAGTCACTCTCACATCAGACTGCCTTTCTGCCATAATCTAATCTGTTTTCAGTGATGCATGCATCTTCTTATTGTGTGTTTCGAGTGTACAGGAGCAGAAAGACACTCCTCAAACGTCATGGCCACTCGCGCCAACTACATTCCCATTCCAGACGAGTTAACAGCTTTGTATGTGTGTTCACTTTTTCTCCCTTTCGCACCCCTGCTTCCTTTCTTCTTGCATTGGTTCCATTCTGTGAACCACCAGGACTACACAACTTTTCTGCATTTTGCATTGGAGTCATTTGCACACTTTTCCCAACCACTAGTGAACATTGCTCGCAAATTATTTCTATTACAGTTGTAGATCATTGTCCTTAAATAAGTAACCACAAATACAATTGTGTTCACTTATTTAATAATTTATTTTTTTCATTGTAATTCTCTATTGAAAGGTTTTGGATAGATACAGAATCTATGTTTAATCTCAGCATTATTTTGTCTTGTCTTATTTGAGCTGGTGCCATTTAATATTCTCAGAGTTACGCAATCATTAAATGACTTGTAAAGGAACACAGAGTTAGTGTGACCTACTATGTATACTACTATTTAGGGAAATATGTTCAATGGTAACCTTTAGCTTTTGAAACAATCACTGCAATTCTTGTTAAAAACATAGAACGTGGTTGCCAAAATTTCCGAAACATCCCCTGCGTTCCTGCACATCCAGATACTTTATATAACGGTAGGTAAATAAATATTAAACCTCTTTTGATAATTTTTTTGGGATGTGAGCAGATATTGAAAGTCCGAGTGGCAGAAGGATCACACTAGCAGACAGCAAGGCTACTAAACATGGCATTATTTAATTATGGAAAGTTAAATAAGACTTTTCAAAGACAAAAAGAACCTGGATGCATTAAAAAAAAAAATCAAAAAATGTAGCGGCGTAGTCACTGGTAATTGCAGTCACATTGAGTTGTGAGGTATTCAGAGATTTATACCCCCAATGTGGATGTGGCTGACTGCACTTATTCAAGCTCATTTCAATTACAATCATTCAGTCTTCTTTGAAAGAGCACACACAATTTGTTCTTTTAAATTGATTCACTCCCCCATTTTGTGGAGCGACAGCATTTAAATGTATGGCAAAACACGTATGGCCTAATCAGCCAGCCTCACACACTCTCATACACACCAGTGCTGTTTTCTCTTCTCAGTCAGCCCTGTTTACAAAGAAACCGGTGTAATTATTGAGCTCTACGGCTGTGATTACCGCTGGCAAAGACTCGAGGTTGCAATATTAGTACATATGTTCCCTTCCTCCTTTTTTCTCGCTCTGTGGGTCTCCTCGATTCTCCTCTGCTTTCTTCATTGATCTTGTTTGGACCACAGTAAGGGCCATGGCCAACTGTGAAGCTATATCAACTAAATGACCGGGCATTGATATTTTTTACGTTAGTCATGGTATCCGAGGCAGCACCCCGCTACACCAACACTAATACACATCTGGACACGTTTGCACCGACAAAGTGGTCCAAGCAGAAGTGAACATGAGGTCAGTCAATACACCGTCCACACACTGGGTGACCAATACTGGAATTCACTGGGTTAGACAGAATACTCGCCATCCATTCTTCACCTCTGTCTTTGTGTGGGTTTTTTTCGGAGGGTTGTCTAAATTAGAGTGATATCTTTTGAAGGGTCATCAGTTCAGTTAAATGTTTGTTGCCCAATTTCCACCAAGTGGTTGTTTGGTTATTTTATTTTAGGAGTATGATGTCACACAACGAAGGTAACGCCATCTGGCAAGACACTGTTCACCTCTATAGACACACAAATCAGGAAATACATCAGACACCCTGTCTCTTTGTTGACGGTTTTCATCATAAATGTGAAGATTGTGGATAGATGTGCTGAAACAATCAGAGACAGGCTCATGGGAGAGCATTTTACCAGATCCGCACAGACCCAGATAATGGACGGAGCGATGAGAACCCACAACATACGGATTCAGTGGAACTCTTGGTAAATTAAGGACTCCGTGTAACTGACATTACAGTAGAGGTGTGGACTGGAGTCACTTGACTTATGTAGTATGCAAGCTCGACTTGACAAAATGTAGAGACTTGAAAATCGACTTGGACTTTAACATCAGTGACTCGTGACTTCACTTGGACTTGAGCCTTTTGACCTTTTAAAAAGACTTGGTTTCTCTAAAACACAAAGAATTAAAAGTGTTATGTTATTAAAGAGTCGGCACAACATCCAAATAAATTAGATCACAGGTATTGCTCCAGTCTCTGCAATAGAAGATCATGGTCAATGGTGTTGCATGCAGCACTAAGATCTAACAGGACAAGTAAAGAGACTAGACCATTATCTGAGGCCAACAGAAGGTCGTTACTAACTTTAACTATTGCTGTTTCTGTGCTATGATGTAATCTAAAACCTGACTGAAAATCTTCAAACAGGCCATTAATGCGCATATATCCACATAATTGATTGGCAACAGCCTTTTCTAAGATTTTAGAAAAGAAGGGAAGATATGATATAGGTTGGTAATTTGATAAAACTTCTGGGTCAAGGGTTGCTTTTTTGAGAAAGGGATTAATAACTGCTACTTTAAAAGTTTGGGGCACACATCAGTTAATAAGGATAGATTAATTTAAGTAAACATAGATCTTAAAGGAAACACATCTTTATGATGATGACACTAATGATGTTAACTCGGGGAGATCTAGGGGCGAAGTCTGTGACTAAAGTACAGAGAACCTGTGTGTGTTTGTAAACTTACTAAATGTATTTGTACAGTCCAAAAAATGTAAAAACCTATCTTTGTAGGGACATTGTGTATGGGTCCCACAACTTTAAAGGGCTTTTCAGGTTAGGTTAGGGTTCAAATTATAGGGTATAGGTTAGGGTAAGGGTTAAGGGAATGCATTATGTCACTGATGTGTCCTCACTAAAATATAAAACAAATGTGTGTGTATGAGAGAGAAACAGGTGGGGTGCAAGAAGTGCCATTTTAATTTTAATGATGAAGTCAGTGAAGGAGAGATAGTTTTAATTTGCTCTGGTCTCCCGAGAAGCCTGGCATAATGGACTGAAAATGGGCTCCGAAATAAAGTTAGGGCCATAGAAACACAGCCAGGTCGACTGGCCTGTAAGAGCCCCATCCCATGCAAGGCAACACAACAAACACACAAACACACACACACACACACACTGCACAACCCTCTCTAATCTGAACAGCGCTGCATGAGCCGAATGATTCCATCAGCAGGGACTGATGAGATGTGTCTGCTTGACAATGTATTGTGGCTATTGTCATAATTTCAGACTATCAAAACTATTGAAACACCCACAGCAGGTATGAGTCAATAAAGTACAGCTCTTTGATGCAGCTTTCTGCAAATCCTCATTTTTTTATTACCAATAATATAACGGATATTACGTTCAAGGTAATGGGATTTATGCCAAAATTAAAACTTAAAAATTATAAGATTTTTTTCTTTTGTTTGCTTTTTTTTTTTTTTTTAATACATTTTTTACATTGTTAGTTTGCTTTCTATTCTAATTTGTTAGAGTACTGTGCCTATCTCAGCTGACATAGGGTGATAGGCAGGGTACACCCTGGACAGATTGCCTGTCCATCGCAGGGCCACATATAGAGACAAACTTCACTCTCATACTGTTACTCACTGTTTTTGGACTGTGGGAGGAAGCCAGAGAACCCGGAGAAAACTCACGCACACAGGGGGAACATGCAAACCCCCTCCACCCGGGGCTCAAACTCAGGTCTTCTTGCTGCAAAAGCAAGAGCACTAACAACTACGCCAATCATGTGGCACTCAATTTACTTAAAGTTTTAAATAAAGTTCTTAATAGGACAGATTGTAACTGTAATAAATCTTATGTATTGTCATTTTGTCTTAATTGTCGATTTAATTAAAAAGTCCATTAGTTTTCTAATGTATTTTTATGTACTGTGATATGTTTTTATTCTGTCCAAACTGTTTGTTTCCTAGCCCAAGGACTGCAGTATGTAAATTAGCTATTGGCTAACTCTTGAACAATTGTTAAGATTGTTCATTGTCCCTGTTTGATAAACAATTATCTAAACTAAACTTTCTTGTGTGACAATTCATAGTGTTTTGCAAACAAATGTGGGAATCTAGGTACCTTACAGTTCGAACAATATCAATATTAATGATTTAAGGTAATCAATCATTTAGTTAAAAATGTTTGTAACCCTGTGGCTATAAAATTAGTACCACCAATGACGGATTAAAAGCTTCACCAAAAATTAATCATGAAATTGTACTATTTGTGTTTCCAGCTCCTGGAAGCGACGAGGGCTGTTTTAGCCAAGAAAGAAATGGACTTCTGGAGGGACATCACAGTTGACATGATTTCTGATGAGGAGGATGGCACAGCTGATGGGGAAGCTGGGTGGATAGTTCGGCCTCCATCCTTCAGGAGCCAGGAGCTGTCGGAACTGTGTTCTCCAGCTTCTTATGGCCCTGAAGCAGCCAAGAGACACTTGGAATATAATGTTAAGTGTTTAGTCTGTGACCCAGACAAGGGGAACACACGTGTTGTATTTGTATTTTTTATTTATTTTATTAAATAATAATAATAATAATTTAAAAAAATAATAATAATAAAATAAAGCTTCAATTTCAATATGTTCCTTCCTATGTCTCTTATTCTCAATAAACTGCTATTATGACATCTAGTTCTCACTAATAAAAGCAATAATGATAATTAGTAGTAGTATTCTTCTTATAGATAGTATCATTAATATTATCATTATTATCATGATTAATATTCTTATTTTATGATTAATGTTAATATTAATATTAACTATGGGAGGGGCAAATAGCCATATGTCCCAAAGGTGACCAATGAGTCAGGGATTTGCTGTCCAATCAAACAGGATTTTACTTTTGTGGTTTCATCTAATGGCTGTTTGTGTCAGTCAGCCAGGCCAGGCGTTTGCAACATTAAAATGCTAATTAGAGCCATTCACACCTAGCATAATACATTCATGCATAGTCAAACTCTATTTTTTTTAAGGTTTAATGTTGTGATCATATTGACATTTAATGCCAAAAGGAGCCACAAGGTGTTCATACTTGAAATTGTTATGCAGTACATGTAAGGTGATCCAATAACAAGTGGACCAGTTTAAGTACATTTGTTCACACCTGGCATTAGATTGCATCTCCTCATGTGTTTCCCAATCTATATGCAAATGTGCATGATATCTGTTTCCATAAGAACAAATGCACTGTTGTTTGTAGCGAGTATGACCGTGATGGACAAGTCCACTGTGTTATTGCGTGTGTGTACAGACAAAAGGAGAAAGAGAGGTTGAGTGAATCAATGCATAGCACACGCCTGTGCACTGAAATGAGACATATTTGAAAGAGTTAAAACATAGTTTCAATGGAAAGTTTAATAACAGCTTTGGTTCGGAACGGTCGTGGGCCTTGGACACATTAGTCTTGAAATGCTAAAAAAAATGTTACCACTGGTTTGTGTACTGATTGATGTACTGAAGCCTCAGGTTTTGTAGTTTGGACAACACCATGATGCTTGTTGTTCAACTCAGAACCATTTTTGGATGAGGGCTGGTTAATACTGGGAGCACCACAAGCAGATTATCAAGCATGCAGTCTCTTCTTCTCACTTAGCCCTGTAAGACCCACGGTTGTAAATTTACAACGTTAACTTTAGCCATCCCTAAAAACTATCTGTTATATTTTATCTGGTTTTTTTTTAACCACATGTACACATTCATTGGGTCTTATTGTTCAGTCTAACAATGTTAGTGGATGTTACATTTGTTTATAAGTCCCACTTTATGGCCATGAACGCAGACAACTTTTCAAGATTTCCACCGAACAAAATCTCTTAGTTGCATTGGACTGGATTCATCAGATTAAAGTAAGTAAAATGTCTTTTATATTTTTTTTGGATGTTATTATAATGTGTAGAACATGTACATATTTAGTTATTGTGGAATAGATGCATCAAATTTCATTTAGAGCTTGTTACATATTTGTTGTAATTTTACAACACTGGGTCTTGGTGGTAGCAAAAATAGCAGGCTTGTTTCAATGGGCACAGACAGGTTGTATTCCCTCCACAACATCACTGCCTGAAACAGAGTGTTTTCTTTATACATGAACAGTATACATTACATACATTATACCCTTGTGTTGTGTTCTGGTCAAATTTGACTGTTTTTAAAGTTTTATGTCTAAAAAAATATATAGTTAATTTGATCAGACTGAGCTAAAATCCCATGTCTTTGTCCACAAAGAGGATATCAACAGACAATTCAGTTCTGGGAAAGGTGTAAATGTTCCTGAATGTGGGGTGTGGATGTAAGTGGGGGTTTGCATGTTTTTCTTTTAGTATGATAAGTAGAGACCATAGGCTCAGACATTCACATTTACATTTAGGGCATTTAGCAGATGCTTTAGTCCAAAGTGACTTACAATCAGCAGACAGTATTGTCTGCCTTGAAAGCATTTCTACCCAGAGAACTTGGTCCACCACCCTATCTATTCCTTCAGATTATGTACTACAATATAAAAAGCATATTTATACATGTTAATTCATTGTTTTTTTTCCCAGAATGCCACCAGCAAGAGCCGTGATACAGTGTGCAGGATGTGATTGATATCATCCAAACTGGAGAGAGTGAAGTTGAGTTGGAACTCAATGACACTGATGAGAGTGATGAAGACTCAGATGAAGATGTCTGTCAACAAGTGGACAAAGAAAACCAACCACCATGGACTGTCCAGCTGATAATTACATGGACTTTAAGCCAAAAACACACAAACACATCATGCACCGTGACAGGTGTCACTGGCCGAAGAAATATTTCATCAGTCCCAACACTGATTTTTCTGGTCTGGATATGATCTTAAGGCAAAGAGAGCCCAGCAACACAGAAAGTGACATCATGAAGCCTCTGAATGCTCAGAAGAGACCATTCAAGAGATGTGCACACCTGCTATTGGATGTACATAAAGACATGAAGACAGGGAGAGGATGCTGCAGTAAAGGATTCACCAACACACAACGCAGCAAGTGTAATGTTCGCCTTTGATTTTCAGAGGACAAGAACTGTTTTTAGGACTTTCACTAACAATGAAAGTTTGTCATGAAAAGAAAAAAGGAATGAAGAAGTTGCTAGAAAAAGATAGAGTTTTATCCTGTTTATTTATTTATGTATTTATTTTTAATAAATGATTTCATAAAAATATGACTAATGTGTGATTATTTTTAAATGTTATATACATTTATGGAGCTAAGTAAGCAATCAAACTTGCAAATGAACTTAGTTGTTGTGAATTGTTGTTCAGACAAAGTGAGCAAAAAGACAGAAATTCTGCTACCACCAAAGCCCAACGTTGTAAAATTACAACGTTTCTCTAAAAACGTACATAAACATTTTTTTTCCAAAAATTCTTTGATTTCTGCATCAAAGGCCTCCTACAACAACATCTGAATGGTCGAATATTTTTTTTTTTAGGTTTTTCTTAATTTGGGTCTTACAGGGTTAGGGGTCGCCATCATCTGCTTGTGTTCTCTTCTGTCACACCACCTGTCCTCATGTCCAACTTCACAACATCCATGAACCTTCTCAGTGGTTTTCCTCTTTCCAGCTCCATCTTCGACATCCTTTGTCCAATATAATCACTATCCCTCCTCTGCATGTGACCAAACCATATCAAACTTGCCTCTCTTATTTTATCTCCAAACAGTAAAACCTGAGCTGTCTCTCATTCTCATTTCTCGTCCATCCTGGTCACTCCCAATGAAAATCTCAGCATCCTCAGCAATGTCACTTCCAGCTCCGCCTCCTGTCTTTTTGACAGTGCAACTTGTAGACCTTCACTTTCACTTTTGCTGCTGTCATTCACCCTGTCACTCATCTCCACCCACTCCAGCCTGCCAGCACTTTCTTTTTCACTTCTATTGTCCACTGTCCATTGCTTTGAATGGTTGACCCAGGTATTTAAACTCATCCACATTCTCTACCTCTACTCCTTGCATCTTCACAGTATCACCTGTCTCACTGTCTTACTCCTGCTAACCTTTATATCTCTTCTCTCTATTGCAGACCTCCACCTCTACATGTTCTAATCCACCTGTCCCTTTCTCTCACTACAGATTATAATATCATCTGCAAACAACATAGTCCATGGAGACTCCTGCCTGACCTCATCTGTCAACCTGTCCATCACAATTTAAGCCTGCAGTCACCATACAGTAAATTATAGACCCATATACGAAATAATTTACTATAATATACATGATGCAGTAGTAGAGAAGACTGAGACCATAAACTCTTCAGGAAACAATTTTGTGACATCAGTGGTTACCAAGCTTTTTGTCCTTGGGCAGATGAAAAAGATTTTTGATGTGTTTTTAGTTTTTAAAGATGTTCAATCTTCCTGTGTGTGTCTGTGTTTGTGTGTGTGTGTGCGAGCTGGCATACATACTGACTGTGTGACTGATTGAATATGAGCCTATTTGTGTACACTTTAATTGCCCTTGTTAATTATTTCGTTGAATTCTGAGGGGGTAGGAAAAAGAAAAAGCAAAATAGAAAAGCAAAAATCACAACCACTATTCTTTTCACAAATGTATCCATGATTTGCGAGTAGTGCAGCCTCATTTGCATGTATCATTGACCCCCAACTTGTGCATGCACTCATATTCAGGTTCACGCTATACAACTTTCAGACTTGGAAGGTCGCTGTGTATATCCCAAACTAACATGCTCTTGTTGGTTTTAGCTGTATATGTATATACATATATATATACTCGGATATATAATAAGCTTTATTGTGTAGCACCTTTCATACACAGAATGCAGCTCAAAGTGCTTTACAATTTGGAACATGTAACACAATGATAAAAAGAATCAGTCATTCCACTTCGATGCTGTGGCCGTTTAAGATCGAATCAGCAACATTGGATAGGTCTGCGATGTGGAATTTAAAAATGTCCTCACTGCATCTTTTCCCACACAATGCTTAACGCTGTGATTTAATCACTGCGGGCAGATATTAATATGTGGTCAAAAAAGAACCAGAGGCACAGAGGCATTGATACATCAATCTACTGAATCCGTCACATCTATTCTTGTTTATTTTAGTAAGCAGCACAACGATTTATATTTCCAATAAGAAATAAAGAAGTTCCCCTTACACTTTATACAACACACACCAGTGGAGTTTGGGTGGTGAAGAGCAGGATGTGTCCTTTGTGTGTTGTATTTTGTATGTGCATATACTTGCTTCGCTCTCAAACGCACAGGCAGACATTTAGAATTCGATAGTGTGTTTGGTTTTCCTACTGCAGCATATTTTTCTCAAGGACACACTTGATCAAGTCTGGACCATACCTTTGGGAATCTCACTGCTGGGATTTTTGTGGATTTGCAAAAAAAAAAATGACCACTGAGGAAATTGAATTGGAGGTGATAAGAACATATCTGCTGCTGATTGGCCCTGGGAGAGCTGAAATAAGCAACTGCCAGAAATGTACTGCACTTGAAACATTTCTAGTAGCACAAAAGACATGTGATTTCTTGTAGATGGTGAGCAATATCCTATACTTTAATTAGGTTGGCAATGGCCAGGCACCACTCTGATGTCCCTGGGAATCTGCTTTGAAATCTTAAGACAGCAGGATTTCACCTCATCTTAAATGTTAGGGAATCCATTCCTCTGTGCTTCCTGTTGTTGTAGAACCTTGTTTGCTTCACCACACTCGCAGAAAAAGGGTCCTGTGTCTCAAGGAAAATTAGATTTCTCTCACTTCTAATCAAAGCAGAGAGACAAAGTGAGAGCAAAGGAACTGACATACAAGAGAGAGAGAAACAGCATCGGCGGAGGTGACAGGGGTGAGACTGAAAAACAGTCTACATGTTCTTTATTTCCTGTCTTGTCAGTGGTCTACAGTGTCCCTGCACAATTAATCACCTTTTCTGTAATTGCAAGCACTTGATGTGTAGTCTCACAATGTGGTACACTGCTGCTGTGGAGGAAGAGCAGATGTTTTGTATGGTTACATTTAAACAGAGGTAAGCAGAGCTGAACATCTGTCGTTTTCCCTGGCTGAAGATGGTGGAGAATGTTACACTGAACAGGTAGCAAACGTGTTAAATACACAGAACATCTGCACATTTAATTAAAACTCCTTCCATAGTCATTTTACCTGACAATGGCTACAACTATGTTACTTGTTCTCATTACACATTATCTCTGCTCCAGATACAGTCCATACTACCCCAGCGTTTTTGAGCATGGAAACGCTGCTGTCTCCATTTTGCCTGGGGCAGTCCATTAATCTGAATCGGCAGGAACATTTGAAAACAAAGTCAAAGTTAAACATATTTCATTCCTGGTATTACTTATCTGACACTCATTGTTCTCCCTTTTTCTGATATTATTTTTTTTCCGAAACAAAGCTAACAACTTCAGAAAAGAAATTCTGCTTCCTGTGTTCGCCAACACACAAAAGCAGAATGTGCCTAAATGGTCACAGTGTATTCAGGCTGTTGGATGACTGAGTATGGATGCAAATCGCTTCTGATGGGGAGCGGAAACGCTTGACCTTTTGTTGTTTAAAAATGTACCCAAAAACAAAATTTAGTAACAAATTAGTATGAATATAGCATGGATGCATGTCGCTCACTTTCTTGTCAGAAGAAGAATAGGGATTAGTTTGTTTTCTGCTCCAGGGCCAATAAAAGATAGGTCTTGCATTTAAAGCTGGAGTAGGTACGTCTGCAAAAGCTATAGCAATAGCAGGCTTCATTTAGAAAACATAATATAGATGCATCCCATGCCCTACTAGTTGGTCCTTTTTTCAAAGTACTGTCCCCAAAATACTTAGGTCAGTGTCTGTAGTGGAACTGTGAATTTTGACTGCGCTATCTCTGCCATTTTATGTGACTTTTTTGCTAACTTCTAGCAATCTTCAGTGGTATAATTTGCTGTGTGAAGACTCAAGTCACACAGTCTCCTTTACCCCTAGCATTAGACAGTTTTTTATCGATCAGATAGCGTTTCACCACATGCATTTACATATGGTATTAACTTGCGTCTCTGGTGTCCACATCGAGATGTCATTGCAATCCGATCGCAGAAAACGTGTAGATGAGTCAACTATATTATTATGTGCTCTCGCTGCAGATCGTACACAGAGAAAACCTACACCTTGACAAACAGAAAGTCAATTATTTTGGGAATATTGGTGATAACAACCTTAATTTGGATGGAACAACAGTCGGAGTAACTGTTACCACAAGTCTCTGCATATGTTGAGTGGTGACTTAACACAAAAACACCTGTCAGCACAGTCATTCCTCAGTTTTTATTCTCTTCACCCTGCTAAGAACACTAGCTCTTCCTTGGCATCTACAGTGGTAGCACAGAGACACCTGTGGCTGACTCGTTGATGATTCAGATAGGGACAGGGCTGTCTATTTGAATGAGTCAGTGTTTGGACGACCAATTGATGTCTATCCAGGCAAAATTTGAACTGAGAAAGAAGCAGACAAAAGCACTGCTCAACATCATTCCCAGGTGCAGTGCTTAACCCAGTCACACTCCTAAAACAGACCTTTGCTTTATTTGGACTTTCATTTTCTTGATTTGGTTAAAGTTAATTGTCTTCTTATTTAGGATGTAGAGTTGTTGATACTCACCTCTTGTCATGTCACTTTATCACTCGCTGGTCGTCTGCTTTCCTGCCTTTTAGATGACCTGCCCCGCCATAATTAATTTCTCCTGTACCTAGTTGTCTCTCCCTCCCTAGTGTGTATACTCACCCTTTCCCCTTTGTTCTCTGTCTTGTCTGTGCTGCTTTTGCCTGCTTTGTGGTTATGATTCTGGTTCACTACTCGTGAGCTGTTCCCCTGTGGTACTGATCTCTGTAAGTTTTTTTTTTTGTTAACTGAACCCCTGTGCCATTTATTTTCCTTTGCGCTGCTTTTGCTTTTGCGTGAGTTGTCGTACACTTGGGTCCAAGATCACAATCATGACACCCAAGAGAGCGACTGCTGCCCCTTGTTTTTCGCCAATCAAGATGCACCACCCATATTCTTTTCAAAGGGACTAAACATCAGCAGAATCTGCCCACTTTGGAGGAACATTCTGTCCTTCCAGCTGGGTCTATGATGCACTAGTGTGCTGGAGGGTTGCGACTGGTTCGTTGGCTGCTCCATGGGGTATGGACACATGTCTCATCCATGCTCGATATGTTGTATGAAGTGAATTGACTGAAAGGGAATGAAATAATATGAGTACAACTTTGGTTCCCTGAAGGAGAGAAACAAGGCACAAATCCTGGTTGTCCTGCTGTGCAGTTGGGCTCAGTGAAGAGCGGTTATTGATCTGAGAAATAACTGTGATGACAGGTGCTAGTATGTGCAGGCGGGCCTTCTCATATGTCACCACAGGTCATTTGCCTTTAAGGTGTGAAGAGAGGTGTTGCACCTTATTCCTCTCCAGCAAACAGATGTTACAGTCATAACATTGTGTTAAACATGTTATTTCCTAACAGTTGCCCTGAAACTGAAATTACACTTGTTTTGCACTTTGTCTTGATGTGCAGGCAGACTCATTCTGTGAAAGGTTATTCACAATTCCATCATCAAAAGTAGCCATTAGACATTTTTAAACACCAGGTGCAGGCCATAGCTTGCTGCCTCTTTTTTTTCATTTTAGTCTAAACAGCTTTTAAGAATAGTTTTGTTAACATTTCAGTTGTGCATGGCAGATGCTGGATGTAAATTCTCAGGGGCAGATGTACTAACATGTTGGCACCTATTTCAGTGTGTGTCATTCTGATGCTGCGTGCACCTCAGTACATGGCACGACATCTGCAAAAACACCACACATGGTTAAAACCACAGACTGCCTGCTGCAGGAGGGCAGACTGGCAAAGTCCAATCTGGGGTCTCGGTTCCAAAAAGACAATGGGCCAAGTAGTTTGCCAGCCAAAACTCTCCGCCTGTGGCCAACTAATCAATGAGCCATTTGTACTGATCATCAGGCCCATCAGCCCCTGCTGATATGCTGATTTCCTGCTATGAGGCAGAGAAAACAAGCTGGCTTTAGAGAGGGGTGAAAAAATAATAACACTGCAGCTCAGCTGCACTTATTTTATCTCCAGTGTTGTGCAGTAACTATAATTCAGTTTGTCACTTTGACATTCATGGGCGGAAAAGCACAGATGCAGAAGGACATGTGGTTAGACAAACGCATCTAAACACACAACTTCATGGGGTGAATAAAGCCACATGAAGACCTGTCCATACTGAGGATGGATGATAGTAGTCTCACTGCTCTCATCAGGATTGTTAAATGGATAGTTCACATTTTTCTGAAACGTGTACGTGGTACTGACTGCTCTCACGGAAAACATGTCTGCCAGCAAGGAAATGAGGAAAAACAGATTTAGATGTTTAACCAAAGGCTCACCTGATACAATCTATGCCTTCTTAATTGTTGATACAGTATATGTTTATTGTTTTATCTTTTCATTTGACTGCATTTTCTCACTGGAATCTATTTGTAAAATGCACACTCTCCTGCATTTCCTGCAGGAAATCTGATTTTTTTAGCTGATGGGGACACAGGAGATGGTGGTATGCTGCTGCCTCATTTGGTTAGTTGAGCATTTAATTAACTGACTGTTTTCCTTGTGTCTGAATATGTGTCACTGTCTCATATAACCACATTTTAAAAACTGACCTATACTTCAAAGCTCTTTTCTGTCACTCAGCGGGTAGCACTGTTGCCTCACAGCAAGAAGGTCACCAATTGAATCCCAATTTGACTCTGTGCCTTTCTGTGTGGAGTATGCATGTTCTCCCTGTGTGTGTGGTTTCTGTATGGGTACTCCAGCTTCCAACAGTCCAAAACTGTGAAGAGATTAACTGGACAGTCTAACTTGACTTGTTAATGTGAAAGTGAAAGGTTGTTCATCTCTTAGTGTGGACCCTGTGATGGACTGATGCCCCTGGTGACCCTCATGTGGAGGATAAAACAGTAGAAAATGAGTGAGTGAGAGAAGCTCTAAATGACACATGGAGAAAGTTAGTAACTGGATATTCTTCTGCAGTTGTGTTTTCTTTTTTCTAATTTCTTGTAAAATGTTAAAATACAAATAAAAACCTTGTCTAAAAGATAAAGGGGAGCGGGCAGAGATGCACTACAGTGAAGAATCGCAGAGAGCTGGCAAGTGCAGATTGTGAACGTCCTGTGCATGAGGATGAGAACAGACAGGAAGGTTTGACAATATATGCAATAAAGTGTTCAACTTATCTACAGTCTGTCCCACTCTGTTATCTGCTGGATCAGCACTTTTCAGTCCCCGCTTTGCCACCGTGTCCCAATAAAGCAGAGTGGCTGCTTTGGCTGCTCTGATCTGAGAACACATGGACAGAATCAATCAACACTTCCAATCAAGCCTAATGGAAAACAGTGCTCGGTGTAAACACAAAGCAAAGGGTGTGGCTGCTTTATCACTGTCTGTGTGTGTGTGTGTGTGTGTGTGTGTGTGTGTGTGTGTGCGTGTGAGACCGACCATATCTTGGTAATGTTAATTAACACACACAGTAATTACAATACTTGCAAGAACTTGTTAATTGGCCAACGTTTATTTCAAAGTCATAACTTCAGCCTCAATTCTTCATTAACCTGATGATGAACATTTTCAGTAGGGCCAACAACCTCCAGCATCATGCTAATGGCTTGCATGCTGTTGTGGATAATCAACAGGCAAAAGCTCAGTGTCGCTCGAATGTGCATACCCTTTTAACTGTGAACAAATGTAGCCTATTAGGTTGCCTTATGATCTAATTCTCCCAAGAGCAACAACCCTGTCTCAGAGAAATGATGTTTGTGTACAAGTAAATTGCAACAGCAAATATGTTTATTAAGAAAATGTAATCACTGGGGTAGTGTCTACCAAACTTTATAATCTGTACTGTTACAGATTACAGGTTACAGATTCATGTCCAAACAATCTGCACCAATTTTCACTATTTTCAGTACCTATCGCATGTAAGTGAAGAGATTAATGTAAACTCTGACAGAGTTGTACAGCTGCTCCAGCTTCATGCGCCACAGAATCATAAACTGCTGCACATCTGACTGTGAACTAGAGCCAATATCGGGGTTTAGGAAGACTGAACAAAGCATGTCCATAACCGGACAGGCTTTCTAATTGCACAGCAGAGTTTGTTTTCCCTGATCACAGGGGGAAAAAAAACTTGACCCAAAACTGATTAGAATTTCAAACTATGCCGTTTGTCCTGCTACTGTGAGTCTGGTCCTCTGTGCACAGTGGCCTGACAGCGCAGGGAGAAAGAAAAGGACAGCATTATAGAGAAAGAGACATCTGATGGCGTCACCAGCTGATCTGATAGGAACTGCATTATGCACACATGACGTCTCACAGGGTCTACAACCGCTGACGTGGCATAAAGATTCTTTATAAATAAAAAATAATTATCTGTAATTATCACTAAATTACTAAAGCTGCGATTCCCAAAGTGTGGGCCCACTAGGGGGCCATGGCGGTACTTCAGATCGGCTGTGAAAGGTCATTGGATATATACATGTGTATATAAAATGTTCTCAATTTGTTGTAATTAAGTTTTAAATTGCAAATTTGAATAATAGAAGATTTCAAGAAGTACCTACAAGGTTACAAGGTATACAACAAAGCCATGGTGTTTCTTTTATTTGACCTAGAATAACAGATATCACTGTATTACACAGCTTTTATTTTTCAGATCAAGGTCATTTTTTTGTTCTTTTTCATGTTGATATTGGGTTTAATTCCGTGACATTGCATGCGTTAGTATCCAGTGTCAGCCGGTCAGCATACAGTCCTAATATTTCAGTATTTGCAGTCAATGTTAATTTGTTTATTTTAATTTGGAAATTGTTCTTCATATTGATGGGTAATTTGCACACTATGACAGCGAGCACTTTGTTGTGAAGCTAAACCTTTCAAATGTTACATGGAGTCCAGCTGTATTAACAACATGCATGTGCTGAAAATATGTAAATTCAGAAATAAAGTGAAGTGGACTGATTATTAATCTGCAATTCATTTTAGTATCCACATGTAAACAATAATAAATTCTCGGCTCCCTATTCTATTACCAGCACCATCTTAAATAGCCCTTGGACTTTTCTTTTTATGAGCAAACCGTGCGCAATCACTGCAATGCACTTTGAATATCTTATACACTTTATTATTGTTTTTATATTATTTATTTTGTATGTGTGAAGATGTGTGAGAGTGATGAAAGTATCTTTGAGAGAGCTGCGCTATTCTATTCTATTTGGGAATAGAGTTGTTATTTAAGGTTTGGGTGTGGACCTCAGAATATTTTTAGATTGTGTCAGGGCTCAGATTCAGAGTGAACCCTGACATTCTTAAGTTTGGGAATGGCTACACTAAAGACTCATATACCAAAAAAAAAAAACTGATGTCAATGGGACCAATCCCATTAGTCAGTGGCCTCACTATGTTTATAGACAATGTATTAATTATTCATTATAGTGTTTTCGTAAGATAAAAGCACTGTACATTAATTGCAGCGTAGTAGGTAGTTGGGGAGATAACAGTTGTATGAATGTGCATGACTGTCAAACCAGCATTTGCAACCATGCTGCCCACTCTGGTTAGGTTCAGACTGGTTTTGGCTAATCTTAAATGAACATGTTGGGTCACTGAATTATTGTCTGATCTGAAGCAGACCAGTTTTTTTCTGGGACTAGTCTCCACAAGCACATATGGTATGTTCCTAAATGATAACATTTCCTGGTGATGACAGTGGTTATATTTTGATACAATGGATATTCTGGGGTTAGGTCTGCTGCTTTCTCATGGATTTCTCACCCACCAACTCTGAGAAGATATGAGAAGTTTGCTTATATTCCACAGTCAAACATTCAGAAAAGGAATATTGCAATATTTCTCCTTTGCGAGACCAATCTTTTACCTAACCTTAGCAAAGTGCAGTTAGTCATAGTCATAGTTCATAGCACGTCAGCACAAATTACTTTCAATGGCACTATGTTTTTTTTTAACCCACAATTAAAAGCAAACTAAACCCCCTCTTCTGAGGCAAATTCTGTTCAATGCCTGATTTTGAAAAATGCCAAGAAGTGTGCTGAAGGAGGGAAAGTGCTTAAAAGTGCAGCGTAGTGATCTGGTAGTTGATTCTGACACAGAGATAAAACTGCATAAAGTCAGTGTATAAAGTTATTCATTCTGAGATTTGAGATACATGTTGCTAGTTCTTTTTGTCGCAGAATCACTACACTTTATTTTAGAATATCTGCAAATGTAATGATATATTTTATTGTGTGCTTGTGTGTGCGTGTGTGGGTGCATGTGATCGAGAGAGAGACACAGTCAACTTGCCAAATCTGCAATATAACAGAATCTTCATAAGGACATTATTGAGATGTTGCCTTTTACTTCACAATATATTTGCTAGCAGTTTAACGATCTATAAATGCAATAATTTAGCAGTAAGTCAGACACTGTGCATAGAAAATAGTGTCGTGCAGAAATCATGTTTCACATACTGAAATAATACAATATATACCTTTGCTTTAAACAGCTGTTAAAAGAAGTCTGACATTTTATCAATCTGTTTTGAATGATCTATAAACAATGCTACAGTAACGTATAGTGCGGTGCTCCTGATGTGAGCATGTTATAAATGATGCACTGCAAGTGTTTCGCTTTGACTTGTGTCTCCACCTGTGACAGCTATTTGGAACAAATGTGTTATCTGCAGGAGCTCATTTAAACATATACATAGAAGGCAGAAAGGGCAACAAGAAGAATGGGCCATAGAATAAAAATATGATGAGCTAGTGTATAAAATAATAAAATGCACTAGCTCATGCACCCAGCATGTTCTCAAGGTTCATTCTTGACCTTGAGAACATGCTGGAAAAAAATATAGTGTGTTTTATTGTCTTTAGCTCACTATTACACAGCATTTTTGACTGGATACTGAAGCTTGTGTTGCTTTGTAAACCACTCACTCCTCACACCAAGGTCCATGGGGAAAATCAGCTATTTTAAATCTCAGCACACAGGCGTTCTTGATCCACTGCTGCCTCCACCATGAAGTTCAAAGGTGTTATCAGTAACTTTGGTGTTTGAAATCCTTTGTTTGGATTTTTACCCAAGTGAGACCAACTTACCAAAAAAGGCAGCAGCAGATCAGCAGCTCCACTGTCTCTGTGATCTAAAAACACAGATTTTCTCTATGGACTCCAGTACAGAAGAGTGAGTTGTTTACAAATGTCAGTTTCTGGATAGAAGGCCGTCTATCGGTGAGCTGAATCAGCAAATATATATTTTTTACACTTATACACTTAGGCAGGTGTTGATTTTATTAGGTGAGCCTTTTGTTAAGTGGCTACAGCCTGTTATTTCTTATGTACATTTGACAACAAGCTTTAATGCCTCAGACTTGGTTTTTTTGGTGTGCACAGCTCAGTCAGATCTGACTATGTGTTACTTCCTCATACAACCACACTAGTAGAATAACTTCAATCAGAAACATGCACATTAATTAATCAGTGTTATTACAGTGGCGTAAATAAACATGGTTAGACGTCACATGGATGAGAATTGTCTCACATCAGACACTGCTAAATACACCTGCAGCATAAGTGACATAAAAATACCCTTTTCTTGGTGAACAACTTAACAACATCAACACGTTTGGATCGCCTATAAAATCAGTTTTTGAAAAAAAATCTGAGAAGAAAAGTGGTGAACGTGACTAATTATCTCCCTTGTTCATGTTCATTTCAGGATGAAACTGTTTGTTTGTGGCCTGATGGTGATGAAGATGATGCAGTCAAACCCTTGAGGACAACACCTGGTAAGTAGACCTTTGATAAGGATTTTTAACACAGTTGGAGTTATGACTTCATACTGAAGAGTCCAGGCTTTTTATTGAGAAGAGAAGTGCATTTAAATGTTCCGAAATATATTTACAAATGCTAACTATTTACACCTGAACCATTAGATACAATAATTTGTTTATCCTTAACACACATTCTTCATATCATTGCATTTATTATTCATTTAGATTTTTGAGAATCACAAAACAACTCTTGGCCAGGAAACGACTGTCAAACGAGGGGCCATACACAAGTTCCACTGGCTTTACACTGGCTTTTTTCAAATGGTGAGAATTAAAAACACAGAAGTATGCAAAATGGCAAACATTGAAAACAAATGCACATGGCCAGGCGAGGGGAAGGGAGGGCACAGCTTCAGCTGGGAGTTTTTATGGGAGTAAAGGGGTAGATGGTGGATGGATGGATGTTTACAGTGGTGTCATGGAAATCTGTACTCCATAGAGAAAAAGGCAAAAAAGCGGACTTGACAACGTTTTGCTTTGAGTTCAATGACAGTCTAACCGATTCAAAATGGATGGAACATTAGCATGTGGTGACATGCTCATATTAGCTACTAGGGTATTAACAGAAAAGTCGATGTGTCAGTGAGTCGATGTCAGGGTCGCTGGAGTTCAAGGTTCCGAGTGTGCCAGTGGACAATGGGGGTGTTTAACCGGGGGTGGAGGCAACCCTGTCAAGTCCATCGGCCCGGAGAGCGGACCGTACGACATGGGCGCTGAGCTTCGTTGGAGGGTTTCGGAAGAGCGGATTGGTGGAGAAGCACACCTCTGGGTGCGGATGTAGCCAAGACTTTCTGTTGTGCACTTAAAATGACCTGCAAATTCAAGGTATTAGTCGATGTTTTGTTTTGTTTAAATGTCTTTCAGAAGGCATGTTGATTCTTTTTTTTAAACTGTAAATACTGACTGTTAATGTTACAGAGAACTTAAACGTTGCTCATTGTTGTACAGCTGTTCCTCTACGATGTCAATGTGAAGATGTCATCAAACGAAGTCAACTACTGACTGATAAGCTGATCTGAAAAAAAATTGAAGTAATTCATGCCCTATTAGCTACCCTTCGCTATATTCTGACACGAAGATGTGACTTTAAAGAAATAAAGTGTTTCCAACACACATTAGCACAGGACAACAATGAAAAAAAATCTACAATAGAACAAATAAATTGCAGCCTTTGTGCTTTACCTAATTGATTTGTTTCAAACTGTGATTTTGATGCGAAAACAATAAATTATTCAGTCCTATACTTTACATTACTGTTGAATCCAGTTTACCGATTATTATCTGTGCAGAAGCTACACGTGTCCGAGTCTCAATTCTCTACTTTGAAAATAATGTAATGCAGATTTCATGGCCGGTACACAGACAATGTAAACAGGTCATTACTTTTTAATTAGCATCAGAGCTACTGCCAGCTTCTGCCGACACAGCTGCTGTGTGTCAATAAGCACTTTCACTGCTGATAATGCTGTTTGGCTTCCTAACACCATCAGCTAACACCTTTTGGTTTGTGACAACGCTGACATGTAGCCGTGTGTTAAGTGGTGTCAGCTTTCAGTTTTTTTAAACACACGATTAATCAATCTCCCAACAAGAAAAACTTCTAATTTTATCCATTAAAATGAAGACTTGGTAAAGTCCCTCCTCACTCACACACACACACACACACACACACACACACACACACACACACACACCATGCCAGGTCTGTAGCTCTCTGCCAGGGCTGTTGTTCAGCCCTACAATCAATATATGTCAAAGAGAAAGCTCAGTATTGGCCAGAGGGGTCTCATTCATTCTCACTCTCTCACATTCACACTTTCTCACCGGCTGCTTTTCTCTTCAGCTCTCGAAAATGCAACTTTTAAGTTTTCTAAAAGCTAGAAGTAATACAATAAATATTAGAACAACAAATACTGGATATGGCTTGATACCACTCTTATGCTGTGTTTCCCTCACGGTATGGTTTGGAATGGTAAATTCCATGGTCAGGCTTGCGTGTCTACTGAGACCTGTACCTTTTTTTAATAGACGGGGTGTGGGCTGTGCCCGATGGCCGCATAGTGTGACGTGTTATGTGTTACGTCAATGAACGGCAACATCAAATGCGACACAACAGACAACAATGAAGGACATCCAGTTGCTATCTTTTTTCTGCTCAGTTTGAGGCTGTCCATTTCAAAAAGATGTCAAGCTTTGTATGAGAATAGACTGCATCCATTGAAGAAACAGTTTGCAAGGGAGTGACTTTTTTCTGTTGCCCAATCAGCTGACTGTCATGGGTGGAGCTGGTCTAGAAATGGTGCCAAAGAATGGAATAGTTGGGGCTGGTTATTTCAGTACTATTCCTAATGGAAACGCAATACATATGTACTGTGCTGTACCAAAACGAACCATTCCACTCTTTTTAAATCTTTCAACATGTAAAACATTCTCAAGACCATGACTTCATGTAGTGATATACTTGCATGCCTACTTGCTTGTTACCTGTTGTTGCACAACAGTTGCTTGTCCTTGAAACAGGGGAAGGTCATTTCAGGTCCAGTTATTTATAGGTAAAATAATCTAGAATTAGAACAAGGAAACACAATTTTATTTATTAATTATTTAATTATATAAAACTGAAAGGCTATAATAGTGTTTTTATTTGTGTATAAACACAAAAATGCTATAAAAGGAAAATAACGGCGAGCAAATAACACACAATGGCCAGCTATTTGTCTACAGACTTCCCTCTAGAAAATCCACACAGTATCCAAAAAAGGCTCCACTGTCGTGTATGTTTCTGCGACGCTGTCAATCAAATACTGGTTCCACCTTTCAGACAGTTGCTTCAATCATCATGCATGAAGCCCAGTGTCCATGCCCGCCCACTGCTCCATTGACTCCTCGAGAAGACTCTGTGGAAGTTGCATTTTTGTCACATTTGTCCAATCACCATCGAGTTCACCACAGTAAAAAAAAAACTATTCTGTGTTGTCCCATAGAGAACAGTTGAAGCTGAGCTTCAAGCAGTTTCAATGCGGACACTGTCATCCATGATAAATTCCGCGTGACACATTCTAATGGCGCTCTAGCGCACCAGCAATCGCCAGTACCTGAATGAATGAATGAATGGCGGAATGGATGAATGCAGAATTCACAGTAAATGATATTTTACTGACAAAAATGTTTTAAAAACATGAAAAAAGTGCATAACTTTGACAAAAATATCTTTCTCCATGAGCTTTGTCTGGTCAGAATTATAAAAGCATGAATGAATGAATAAATGGAGGTAGGGCAGTAAAAAATGAATGTAGAACTTTCTAGCAGTTGCCCAGCGCGTACAGTGCGAACTCAAAGGGCGATTGTCATCAAAGCAGTCGTCATCAAAGCTTTGATGACCAAAGTGCTTCTTGTATATAGCAAATCCTTTGTTTGTTTGTTGTCATCTGTAAATGATCATCAGAACCTGTATGATTTGCCGGTTTACGACCTATTAAGCAGTGTATTAAGTTGTGTTTAGAATAAAACCCCTTAAAGACACTCGAGTTGTCCGCCATACTTGTTCTGGTCGCCCTTTCCAGAGGGTAGTTTATTGAGCTGTAAGGAGCAGCTGGTAAACAACTGGACAGTTGTAAACCGCTGTCGGAATCGTTGTCGAAGAACAAGGTGCCGAGCGGAGAGCACCCGTCGTTGGAGAACAGCGCCGGGACCCCCAAAGACGTCACCACAACGAGCGAGCCAAAGCTGAGAGCCAACGGGGCCGTTAAAGGGCAAAATTTGCCACTACAACGGAGGAGCCGAGGGCAAGAGCTAACGGGGCTGTTAAGGGACGCAAGAAATACTTTTGCAGAGAGTAAAGTGGAGCCGTGTGGACTGCCGTTAAAAAGACCAACAGCCACTTGAGAGGCCACCAAAGTCAACGCTGAGCCGCTGAAAAGGACTAGCAGCTAGTTGCTGACGCTGCTGAGACGTGTCGTCGTGGGCCGAGAACTCGACATCTCAAGGTGAGAAAGTATCGCCACCACAACACCACACCACACGCGACGCCGCTGGCTGCGGGCGTTTCATCACTCAACACTACTAGCTTTGATCCTTTCAATCAGGCATTACCTTCCTGAAGTGAATTAGAAATTGAGATAGAAGTAAAATGGCCGAAGACAAGCCAGGATTGGAAATTCTGGAGCAAGGGTGGTCTAGTGCACAGCGCACCCTTGTGACACGTATGTACAAGCTCAATGCCATGGCTAGCATACTGAACGAGGATAAAACCTCAAAAGCTAGGGCAATACTGAACACTGATTATGAGAAGTTTCTTGAAATCAGTTGCCATTATATCGCAGCACTGAAGAAAATGGAATATTCAATATATGAAAAGGAGTATGGAAAGCGGCAGAGCGACACTCAGGCAAAGATAGACGCCACCATGCGCGAGTACCACACCACGGTTGAAATGCTATGGTTCACACAAGCAGAACCGGACATAGACAACCTTGTAACAAGGTTTATGTCGGCCCTCGATCGGGCTGAAGCACTCGGTAGGAATGATGTAGTGTCGTTGGTGCAGCAGGAGATCGAAAGTGGGGAACTCGACTTAAAACTCGCCAAACTCAGAGACGCCCTGAATGATTGGGCAGGTTATCGTCCGCACGGGAATGATAAATGGAACCTCTTCCTGTCGTTGGAGGAAGACAAGGAGAACCTGATAAGTGGGTGGACATGCCGGCGGAAACTCCAACGGGAGGCCCCGTCAGCACTGCCCCGCCCCTTCACACTGAAAGCACCGAAGATAACCCCCGCAGCTACCCCCCACAGCCTCAACAACAATCGACTACCTACACACCTACATATTGGACATTACAACCGACTACTCCTGTCAACTCCAGCATGAGGCGAGGAAGTGGTGCACCACACAGTTCCAGCATGTCCTGGACTGTGGCCCCGGTACAGCGGGACGGTCCCCTAGGCAGAATCGTGAGCGGTCACTCACGAGAAGCGGAAGTAACCATGAAAACATACTTAACACGTCCCATGACAACAAGCAGGGCGGTGGGGGCGGTGGCCATCAAAGTCGAAGAGCACTCCATAGGGGAGACGAGAGAGAAGGGCAGTGCGGAAGTCCGAACAACAACAGCAAAGACAGAAACAAAAGCAGCAGCAACGTCGGTGGAAAGGTACGAGTCAGAAAAGGATGTAACTGACACGGATGCTAATGCAGAACCTGCACCGAGTGAGGACAACCTTGCTCTGGCCGAGGCTGAGACCGAACTAGCGTGTGAAGCTACGTTGGCCGAAGCTGGACCAGCATGTGAAACCGCGACTGAGCCTGAACCGGTGATTGGGGCAGGGTCCGGACCTGAACCAAAACCAAAACCAGAGGTCAAGGTAGAACCAGAACCGGAGGTTGAGGCAGAGACTGAAGGTGACGCCAAGCCAGGGGTGAATGAGAACCCCGAGCCAGAGATAACAACTGAACTGGCCGAACTCACCCAAGACGTCGATGATGATGATCTCCTGGGGACAGGTAAACATGTAAGACCTCCGGGTTCAGATGCCAAGAAGGCCGCTGGCGGGACGGTGGCCTCTGCTGAGAAAGACCCAGATGCCCTCAACCCCATTAGAGCGGTTCTCCTCAGATTCAGGGAGGGGAAGCATCTTGGTGACATCACCAAGATGCACAATTCAGTGTGGCTGGAAGAACAAGAATTTCACACGCATCGATTCTTGTGTAGAGACTCACCGTCTGATGAGACTGACGCTGTCGTGAAAGTGAACATGGGAGACTAGCCCACTGGATACATCGCACAGGTAGTCATACACGAGAACGCAAAGTTACCCCAGTTCACTTACATCAAAGAGGAAAAAGGAGTGATGGAGGAAAGCGCCTACATCGATAACCTTCTTGCCTCCCACAACAACCTACAACACCGAGATGAGATCCTGAAAGCAGTGGAAAGGATCCTGAAAGGAGAGGGTTTTTACCTTAAACCCTGGACCTGGTCAGGTCAAAGTGGGAGGAAGGACGAGACAAAACCAACCCAGACTCTGGTGCCGCCAAATCAACTAAGGGGAGAAGACAACAACCTTGTGCAGGGAGACAAGCCTTTGGTGATGGCCCCTATTGACTTCTCTAAGAGAGAGGAGAAGACGGGAACTAGGATTGACCCCACTAAAGGAGAAGTGGATGTAGGCACACCAGGACTTTGGAGGCCTCGTTGCGTCCTACTGAGCCAGATTGCTAGGCGGAACAACCCCTGGGATAGAGGCAGGTGGCACAGGGTTAGAATCCTCCACCACGTGGTGTTTCCGGATAGACTCCCACCAGCGGAGAAGTGGTTGGCTCGTACAGTAAGAGCCCCGGTTTCACCAAAGTGGGAGGCCGCACCAACAGTAAAAGAACTCAAAACTACGTTCCTAAACCTGCGCCTGGCCGCCCAAAAGGGAGTCACATTACCTGTCACGGCGCTAGACAGACTCGCCGGCAGAGATGAAGCCTCAGGGCCCCTGCGGCACTATGGTGGAGTCCAAAACTTCGCTCAGGAAGGGTCTGGAGTGCCCCTTGCCCCCGACAATGCTTGGATTAGCTCCCTCCTCACACAGGAGGCCCGCATAGTCAATTACGAGGGCGTTGCTGGAACACTGCTCGGAGTGAGGCCCAAAGCATGGGTGGTGCAGGGGCCTAGGTTCATCAGAAAAAACATTCACTCTTGCGTGTACTGCCATACAACCAAAGCGAAGATAGGCAGACAAGTAATGAGTGACCTTCCCCTTGAACGAACTGAACCAGCCGCAACGTTTGAGTTAATGGCGCTGGACCTCTTCAGGTCCTATGTTGTCAGAGACACTGTGGAACCAAGAACAAAGATGGTAGTCTGGAGTGTGGTATTCAGCTGTGTGTCCTCAAGAGCAGTGTACGCTGGCATTTTGGGAGATCTGTCAACGGAAGGACTCGTGGAAGTGTACCAGCACTCCGCGGCTCTCAGGGGCCACCCAAAGAAGCCTTGGTCAGATCAAGGGACAAACTTTGTAGGTGCCAGGCCAGTTCTTAAGGAACTTTAGAAGTTCCTAAATAGTGTCAGTAAGGATCAGATCCAGGCAAAGGCAGCGGCCACCGGGACCGATTGGACCTGGGTGCTTCACCCAGCAGACTCTCCACACCGGAACGGGGCAGCCGAGGCAGCAGTCCGTGTACTCAAGAGAGCACTGAGTAATGTTGGTGAGGAAGGCAACCTGACGGCACTAGAGTTCCAAACCCTCCTCTACCTGGCAGCCAATCTGTCTAACGAGAGGCCTATCGGTGCCAGAGCCCAGGTACGAGATGAATCGGTAGGAGTTATCACTCCCAACACGCTCCTGCCAGGTCGTGCAGGGCCTAGTGGGGACACTCAAGAGTTCGAGTACCCATCCTACCCTATCGTAAGACTGAGAGCGATTCAAATTGAAGTTAACAAGTTCTGGAAACGGAGGAGCCAGCTGGCGGGCCCGAGCCTTTTCGTCCGGAAGAAGTGGGACACACCTGCTAGAAATATTGCAGTTGGAGACTTGGTGTGGTTGGCCAACCACAACGCGTTAAGGGGTCAGTTCAAGCTGGGCCGAGTCACAGAAGTATGTCCAGATGCGAAAGGTGTGGTACGAGATGCAAAAGTGAGAACCTGCCAAAGTTGCCCAGCCTCTGGCAGGCATTGCAAGAAAGGCCAGGGGGTGGAAAACTGTCCCTTCACCATCCCCCACAGGGATGTCAGGCGGCTGGTAGTCCTACTACCAGTGGAGGAGCAGAAATAAACAGCCCTCACCACGTGGTGCGTTTCGGTTAAGGATCAAGACCCCCCCTCCACCAGTCGGTGGGGTGTTTCGGTCAAGGATCAAGACCCCCCCTCCACCAGTCGGTGGGGTGTTTCGGTCAAGGATCAAGACCCCCTCTCCACCAGTCGGTGGGGTGTTTCGGTCAAGGATCAAGACCCCCCCTCCACCAGTCGGTGGGGTGTTTCGGTTATGGATCAAGACCCCCCCTCCACCAGTTGGTGGAGTGTTAATCAATGTGTATCAGTATGTGTGTATGTTTATGAAGCAAACCTTTAATTACGCACGTTGTGTAAAATGTGTAGTGCGTCAATGTGGGTACTGTTTAAGGATGTGACTTTATGTACTTTAGGTAGATTTTACGTCTGCTTGAATCTTATCGTCATCAACAGATTAATTGTAATCATTACAAATGTTTGAATTAGTTGCTGTGGCTTACTTGGGTTCAAGAACCAGGAAGCCAAGTGGGAGGTGTAGAACTTTCTAGCAGTTGCCCAGCGCGTACAGTGCGAACTCAAAGGGCGATTGTCATCAAAGCAGTCGTCATCAAAGCTTTGATGACCAAAGTGCTTCTTGTATATAGCAAATCCTTTGTTTGTTTGTTGTCATCTGTAAATGATCATCAGAACCTGTATGATTTGCTGGTTTACAACCTATTAAGCAGTGTATTAAGTTGTGTTTAGAATAAAACCCCTTAAAGACACTCGAGTTGTCCGCCATACTTGTTCTGGTCGCCCTTTCCAGAGGGTAGTTTATTGAGCTGTAAGGAGCAGCTGGTAAAAAACTGGACAATGAATGAATTGATCGCCAACTAATTGTATTATTGATTAATTGGTGTTTGTTTTTTTTTATAATCAAAACTTCTATATAAAAAAAAAAATATTCTGCTTTTCTTTGCTCCATATAACAAAGAATCAAGAAAATAATATTTAGTTGCTTCCCTAAATGGATGGATGAATCTATATAGAATTCCCAATCTTTCTCACACTTTTTCTATGAGCCTTTTTCACACAAAATTGAATCCATGTTTCAAAATGCCATTCTTTTTAGGAATTTGAAGACCTGTACAAGCGCTCTGTTTAAACACATTTGTATTGGTGCATTACCAGCAAATAAAAAAACATTAATGCTCCAACAAATATCTGTTCCCATAAAAAATAATAACGAGCCCACAGCATGACTGGGTTTAAGACTGTTATATCTGCATAGACAATAATTGATGTGATATTGAAGGTGTGGGCACCGAGCAAACAATTCTCAACCTTTTATTCTTACTTTACAGCACTGTCATGCCTGTAATATTAATGTTAGAATAATGATTTATCTTTTAATATTCTACCAGGAAACCACAGTTTGAGTTACCCTCTTGGTTGATTTGTAATATTCAACAACTGTCTGGACCCTGTTGTGGAACTTTCTCTGCTGCTGGTGAAGAATGAAATAGAGAACTTCTGCCGGCCGACAAGGTTTTATTTTCATTGCAAGGAAGAGGTCAATCTTCACAGGAGTGAAGAGCAAAGTGAGCCCTCGACATTTATCCCTGAGCAACTCCCCTATCGCATTCCTCCAATAGACAAAGTCTCTACCTTTTCAGACGGTGCTTTCACACCCCTTTGTCCACTGTAGGCAGTGGCAAGCCGACTCCCTGCTGGTGTGGCAGGAAGGTGCAGGCTAGACACAATACACAACATACAATTCATTATAAACAAAGGACCTGGTATTCTGTACTGGGTGGGTATCAGTGTTGGGCAAATGCAGCTCTGAGACAGAGAAATTGAATTTTACCATTACAACCTTCATGGGATAAGCAGTATGAGAATGAATGAATAATTGCATGGGATATTTTTGGAGTCATACCCTAATTGTGGTGTTAATATTGACTTGTATTGCCTATGAAATAATTTGACTTGCTCTCAGTTCATTCAGAGCTGAATAAGAGTTTCAGCAGGAGGAGGGGTCTTCTGCCCTGTGTATGTTGCTGCATCTGGCTGCTGCACTATCGAGTTTGAGTTGTCCCAAAAGTGAAGCTCAACTTATTTCCATGACACCCAGGCCTTTGTCATATGAATATTTTAGCTTCCTTTTTGTTTGTTTTTGCAGGGCAAAAGTGTGGCAGAACAGTTCTGCTGTAGAACTTTCGCAGGCAGATTCACATTAATATTCAGAGTCAGAAATTAGTCATTTGGGATGATTTCTCCATGGCCATCTCTCACTCACACCTCTTCTCCCCTACTGAACAACATCCTGCACACTGCCCTGGACACCCAGGCTCCATCAAAAACCAGCACTGTGACCCCAGAACTTCGACAACTCAAAACGCATGGTCATCGCTGTGAACAACTTGCCAAGAAAACCGGTCTCACTGTTCACTCTCACATGTACTTGGATCACATCACCTCCAACAAGACTGCTTTAAATGCTGCCAAATCTTCCTACTACTCCAACATCATCCAGCGTGACAGAAACAATAGCAGGACTATTCTCCACAGTAAATCAACTCCTCCAGACCAAAGAAACTGCCACCTTATTCATGTCACTTACAATACTAACTTTGTAGTTAACTTCAGAATCCAGCAGTTTTGAGGCTATTATTTTCTTCTGTCTCTACCTCGTCTCTCTCTTGTCCTTTCTTTCCCCCATCTGTCCCCTGCCTCTCATCTGTACCCCATTTTTCCTTTCACCCCAACCAGTCGAGGCAGGTGGCTGCACATCTTTGAGTCGGGTTCTATCAGAGATTTATTCCTGTTAAAAACTAGTTTTTTCTCTCCACTGATGCCTAGTGCTTGCTCATTGTGTGAACTGTTGGGTTTCTCTGCTCTCCATGGTGTTGTATATTCTGAAAGGCCACCTTGAGTGTGGTGAAAGGCGCCAACAAATAACATGTACATCATCATTATATCATAATTATTAGTATTATTATATTTAAAAGGTACGTACAACCGCTTTAACCTCACAACATTTGCATACTGTACATGCCTTTGTTTTACTACTAAGCACCACCCTTTTCAGTGAAATTATTGAAAATTGGTTCTGAAAGTAGCCCATAGCTTGGGGTGTGTGAAATAATCAGCAATAAATCATAAAATGATCTCATACTGTGCGGAACAATAGGGGAAGAAATATTCTGACTGCTGGATGTGTGACTGTGTTGGAAAAAATTGTGGCTGTTAAGATAGTGAGGTGGCAATGACAGGCTGAACGAATCAGGTTACTGCATTGTTAAAGTCTGTCCGTCCGGAGATTATTGTGTTCGGTAACACTGATGAAGGTCGCTGTACAACAACACAATAATAATAACAAAAAATAACAGCAACGGGTAGAGAGTTAGAGAGTTAGAGGGAGTAGGCCTGTTTAAAAATGTTGGTTTTCAGATGGGATTTGAAGATGGGGAATGAGACAATGTTCCTGATGCCGGGAGGGGAGGGAGTTCCAGAGGCGGGGGGCAGAGCGGCTGAAGGCTCTGGCCCCCATGGTGGTCAGACGGGCAGGAGGTGCAATGAGGCTGATAGATGAGCCAGATCTGTCCGGGAAGGGGTGTTGATGTGAAGGAGGTCAGAGATGTATGGGGAAGAGAGGTTATGGATGGCCTTGAAGGTGAGAAGCAGAATTTTGAAATCGATGCGGAATTTAACCGGAAGCCAGTGAAGCTGTTGCAGAACAGGTGTGCTGTGATTGATAGAAGGGATCCTGGTGATGATGCGGGCGGCAGAGTTCTGAACCAATTGGAGTTTATGAATGGACTTGTGGGGAAGACCAATAAGACGGGAGTTACAATAGTCAAGGCGGAATGTGACCAGGGAGTGGACCAGGATAGCAGTGGAGTGGGGAGTAAGGGATGGGTAGAGACGGTTGATGCTGCGGAGATGGTAATAGGCTGACCGAGTGGTGTTATTGATGTCGCATTTACATTTCATGACCAAATATGCACTAGAATGTGATCAACTATTATGACTGGTTAATTCTTCTCATATATACCTGTAGCAGCACAGTGCATAAAAAAACAGTGAAAGCCTTTGGGCAATATAGCCTATTTACCTTTTCCTTCTTCCAGTCATAAGTTTATTCAATTGTATCAATGTAATTTTGGCCATTTATGTATATCTGGGCCTGGAATAAGCTTCCCCTGGCTACCCACCACAATCTTCTGCATCTAAACCATCCTTAAAACAGATGGGATCAATGGAGTTTGGGTTCCCAACTCAGGAGCACCTCACCTCTTGACCTGTACTTGGATAGGTCAAGGGCAAACCTGCTCTACTCTGGCTGGCCAATCACAACACACTCTGTCTTCTGGGGGTGAGAGTTGAGTCTGAAATATCCCGGCTCAGGAGAGCGTCAGAAAAGACAGATTTCAATCGGCTCGTTTACAGCAACTAGGAGGTTTTTGACCATAAAAACAAGTAAATGTATGTAAGTAGACCTCCATAACTAACATATATGTGCAACAGGATCACTCTATGTGAGCTTTAAGGTTAGCAACAGCTAGCTAGTATATAGGACTTTGTGATGCTAGAGTTAAGTCAATATTTTGAGATACTATCTCATTATGTTGAGATACTAAGTCAATTTATTGAGATACTAAGTCAATATATTGAGATACTAAGTCAATATGTTGAGATACTAGCCTGTCTTATTATTTTAAGATACTGTCAATGTATTGAGATACTAAGTCATTATTTTGAGATACTAAGTCAATATATTGAGATACTAAGTCATTATTTTGAGCTACTAAGTCAATATATTGAGATACTATCTCATTATATTGAGATACTAGCCTGTCTTATTATGTTAAGATACTATGTCAATATATTGAGATACTAAGTCATTATTTTGAGATGGTATCTCATTATTTTGAGATAGTAGGATCTTTTTTTTTTTTTTTTACACTGGGGGAAATGGGCTTCCATATTACAGTGGTTCATTTTCTGAGAGCTTTAACATAAATTTCTCAAAAAGAAGAAACTATATCAAGATAGTTCTCCCAAAGAACCTATTTTGTGGATGCAAATTTGTTACCTAGCTGTTGAATCACTATGCCATTTCATCTTGGTTTAGTGGATGAGAGCCTTGCATGACTTAAAAAAACATATTGAATGTGGTGACACCGTCATGGAGATGTGTCAGGAACATAATAACTGAACACCTTGGACTGTACTGCATGGGTTGTTTGTTATGGTTTACCCGCTGACCTTGCCCCATCTTTTACATTCCTTTCAATGTTGTCCAGTGTTTCCTCCACCTGTCATCTCTTCTTTGGGTTGTTGACTGTACATGTGAATCACATCTCTTCACTGAAGGCTAAAACATATTTGCTGGTCCATGTGTAAACATGGAGAAGATGGAAATTGTTACAGATTGATGATTTCTGAAGTACCAACACATTCATTGAATTGAATTCAGACAAAACAAGGCCTTGTTGGTGAAGGCTACAGCAGGCTTTATGTACAACTTAAAAAATAGAGACTGATCAAGTAGTAGTAACTACTATTGTACATATACTGCATTTCCAAAAGCTCATAATTGCAGCAATAATACTAAAATATCACATTCCAACAAATGAATTTTATTGCTGTTGATAATAAAAATTATTTGTCAACTAATATATAAAATTAGCCAGTTGATTCTAACAAGCTAGCAGCCATCTAAAATAACACATCTATGACAAGGTTGCTGTGCCGTGTAGCTGTTTAACAGCAGCTGCTACATAAGAAGGTGAGGTATTCTCACAGAAAAAACCCTTGAGATTGAACCCTTGAGAGTTTCATGCCCTCAATGGTGTGGTAAAACTCATTCCAACATCCAGGGGCAATGCGTGTAGATTATGAAAGAATATAATTGAATTAAGTAATAAAATGGTCATAAATTGACCATAATATCATCAGAGATAAAGGAGACTGATACTGATAACAATGGTGCAGCCAAGGTACCTGGTACCTGATACCTTTTTTTGATACCTGCTCTGGCAAGGTTACACATGAGGTGAGCCGATACTAAAATATGACGTTGCAGACTGCCGGCCACTTCCCATCAGTTTCGTGCATCCGTGCTATGAAAACCTCACCCACGTAGAGGAGGTACATTGTCTAAGAGGAGGTACAATGTACTAAGTCCTGGAAAGCGACATGACTGACACCAAACCAAGTCCAGAAGTGCTAGAACTGTATACTGGGAAAGTGCCATAATGCTACCAAAGCTGAAAAGTGTCTCTACCCCTTTAAAAAATATCTTGATCAGAGTACATGAAAAACAAGGATGTGCAGTTGATTTGCAGACAGTCGAAAAAAGGAAGAATTTGAAGACAATTTTCTCCTGGATTGGGAATTAATTAAGCTTCAGCCAGTCTCTGTCTCTCTCTGGTGACCCACTGCCCATCAAGTTCTAGATGTTTCCCTGCCTCAACATACCTTGTGAAATTGAGTAAACCCTGATCGAATCCATTATATATTTGTTATGCTTTGTTGAAATTTCTTTGAAGAACCATAAAAGCTAAATAACTTCACAAAGACATGGCACATGGCAAGCCAACACATATCTCAATGAAAAAAATGTAGGAGTAGAGAGGGAAAGTTTCCTCCCACACCTCCTGTTTTCACGAACAACACTGCTGCTGTAAGAGACTGCAGGTAAAGCACGTTCTCACTGATGATCCATTACATATGAAGTTAGTTTTGTCAGGTCTTGACAATAACGCAATGCACTGGCCGTGGCCACAGTGAGATAATCCTGCCAAGAGTGTATAAAAAAGAAGCTGCAGAAGGACACATATATGCATCCTCTGCCAGAGGAGACGTCAAGAAGTTTTCTTTTTTCCCTCCTCCACTCTTTAGAGAGCGTATAGCACAGTGACACCAACATTAATTTCCTGAAGATGAGTGGATTTGCCTGGTTTGGGATCCTGACCAATCCCAATGCTCCAAATAAATGTCTTAATGAACTGTAGGCCAAATCTGACAATATTCTGTTCTATGAAACAGACAGACTGTAAAGATATTTGTGTCTGTGTATTTATGCAGCATATGCCCTAGTAATCCAATCCACTGCATCATATGTTTTATGTCTTTTATCTCCTCATTTTATTATTGCCTTGCATTGTGTATTTTTGTGTTCTCCACTGCAGGTCACCTTTCCCTCATGGACAATAAAGTCATGAACCTTGAAACCCAATCCTATTGCTCTGTTATTGGGGCACATAGCCAACATATTCACAGCAGACATTTGATTATGAAGCTGACACTGTGCCTCCATGTTCTTTTTTTTTTTTTTTTTTTAGAAAAATTGCTCTAATTTCACCAGTGACTGCAATGTTGATTTGCTACATGATGTATATCGATATCGGAGACTAAAACCATCATTCCAACAAACAAAATGAAGTGCCGCATGTGGGTGTCCACTGAATGTACCAGAACCTCATGAAAGTGATATTTATTCACATTTTCTCATGTATGGTATTTAAAGGGATAGCTCTTTTTTTATTACACTTATTCTGTGTTTCCATCATGGCATGGTTTGGTACAGTATGAGACAGTGTGGAATGGTAAAGTCCTGCATCACGCTTGTGTTTACCTATGTTTACTTGGTACTGTCGGTGCGGTGTGGGCTGTGCCTGATGGCTGCGCAGCATCACTTTGTACATCAGTGAATGACAGCAACAAATGACGACATCAAATGCGACACAACAGACAACAATGGGGGACATAGAGCAGCTCTTCCTGCTCAGTTTCTGGCTGTTTATCTGACTGTTGTGGAATCCTGGGACACGACATCTATCCACCATCTTCACTTTTGTGTAAACAGCCAGCAAGTTGTCTGACATCGTCCAATTTATGTGTTGTCTAGTATACAGGTGAACAGCATTATTCCTTGTCTGAGGGCTTTACTTTGGTTATGTGATGTCAACTACCAGATCTATCTGTAGAGGAAACTGAGGGTGATGTTTCTGAGGAAGAGCTGCTAAGGAACGAGAGACCAGAGAAACTCAGGGTGCTTTCACAATTACAGCATTTGGTGCGCACCAAACGTGTTTGGTCCATTGGTTCGGTTCTTTCTCGGTACTTTGGTGTGCACCAAATCAACCGGTCTGAGACATGCCTGAAGGGGTGGTCTCGGACCACTTTATCTGCCCTACTTTGGTACGGTTCCTCTAGTGTGAAAGCAACCAAGCCAAATGGGATGAAACGGTCTGATAAATGCACCCATCACAACAACACTCCGTTTATTCACATGCCATAAACTGACAACACAAACGCGCCGCTTTCCCCTGACGTCACACCCACGCAACACTTACATTAGCTCTGTTTAGCAAGCTTGCTGTTTGTAGGACAACTTCATAACAAGCCTACTCCTCTCTGTATTCACATTAAAGATGAAAAATGTGTGGCTAGGCTGTGTTGATAGACCAATGAAATACCTGATGGATCTGCAAGAAGAGCGCCGGCTGATGATAAAATGATCATTCAGGAGGTGGGCACGTCTCTTCTCCCTGAAGTGGGGTGCAATGAGCCGTCGGTGAGTCGAATAAATCATGAAGTTTTGTTGTTGTTTTTTTTTTGGAGTTTCAGCCGCGAATCATGTTCGAGAAAATTACCTACACAACGTACAATGTAATGCATGAGGATGAGCACAACGCAAAGCTGTTCCTCCATGTTTATCGGGTGCGTTAGTCTGGTTCCAGTGCCGATGGTCTATTCCGGTTCTTTTAGAACTATCCATATGTGAAAGCAAACCATACCCAAGTCTGTTTGTTACATTTTAACAACTGGCGCAGACCAAAGCAATCCAACTATAGGTCTGAAAGCACCCTCAGGCTCATGGTATATAGGATGAGTCATCATAAGTAAATATGCATAAGCTACTAGCTCCATGACAGCCATGTCATGGGGTTTTGTTTGCCATGTCATGGAGAGTATGTTTGCTGCTTTATCTTGCTGTTAGACAGTCTTTTCTGACATCTGAGTCCATAGAGAAACACATTAATATCAACATCAATACAACATTGAATAGTTCAGATTTGAAGAAAATAACTGGTTTTGCCTCGGTATTTAATTGCTAAAAAACAAATTGGCCCTAGGCCAAATTTACTTGCATACCCCTGACCGACACTACTCCCAAACCCTTCATTTCACTTCAGCTCACAAACAAATGTTCTCACACATAATAGACCCGTACACACACACACCATTCAATTTTACCTTCAATTGAAAACACAAACATTGATTTGGCAGCTATGCACACACACACACACACACAGACACGTTATTACACTCACACACCACTAGTGTGGCCTCACAGACACAGTTATAAACACACACAGGCACACAATCACACATTCATCTATATACTGTGGACAGCTGTTGAGTCAGTGGATGCACTGGTCCGTGGTAATAACAGTGGGGCTGATGGGAAGGCAGCTGAATGTTTAGTGGCTGCAGCAGAGGGCAATCCCAGTATGGCTGCCCACTACTATCCCCTTCCCATTAACACACACACGCACGCACGCACACACACACACACACACACACACACATTATCTGTCAATCTCTCCAGTCCTCCTACCTCTCCTCCTACCAGTCCACAGCAAAGGCGACATGACTGTCCATTCTCATCAGAGAGATGAGGAGGAGGAGGAGGGGGTGGACAGAAGATGAGCCGAGGAGAGGCCACAGCTTGATATTCCTCTGAGGGAACATGCAATCGCGAGCTTGGGAAACATGAGGAAATTGAAGACATGGATGGAGAAAAACAGGAAATACGATATAGAATGAAGCTTCATTCATACACTGGGATTAATTGGCTGTTATGCTAATTTGCTCCTCGTGAGGTCAGCACAAGCAATAAGCATGAGCTACACAGGAAGAGTTAATGTACTGTAGTGTCATACATAATCAGTATGGATGGTCCATCAGTGGAAGTCTCACACACTAATACAATGCAGTGGCAAAGAATTAAGTTTAAATTTGTTTTTTCTAACAAATTACTTCACAGTTTACAGCTGTAACGCTGTTACAGTGACTGATAATAAAATGCAGCACATAATTAAGCTGATTGTAGCTGTTTTCATTTGACCAGGCTCTCTCAGGCAGAAGAACATCAAATGTTATTTTTTACCTTTGGTGTTGGGGGGAATGCTATACTCAATAGTTACTTTACCTGCTAACTATAATGCTGTAACTCAGTTACTAACTCTTTCTGGGAGAAGTAACTATAAAAAAAATTTTTTAAAGACAAACAGTGGAATCTACAAGATGTTTAGAAAAATGTTAATAATGCACCCTAAAATGATAAGTAAAACTTCTTCCTACTTCTTTTACTGAGATGAACCTCAATCCAATACCTGCAGTCAATAAAGGTGCCAGTTTGCAGGACTGAAAAGGTTATACAAGTTCTGGAAGGTTCCATAATTAGCAGTATAATTGATAAATGGTGAGGTTATCAAAACTGCAAATTAAAGGAACCAACCCACCAAGATTCAGGACAAGACACTGGTGCTAAATGTGCAAGACTCCTCGTCTTGTTATAGAGAAACCAATGTGCTACAGTGAAGGACACAGACTCGAGGTTACCTTGGAAAATCACTGTTACCACACTGTCTGCTGCTGCATCAACAAACACAACAAAAATCTGTTACCCATGAGTGGAAGTCATTGGCCCAAACTACATTAAAATACAGTCAAAACATTTTCTGTTGTCCACACAGAAATGCTCTCTCAAACCAGCGTTAAAACAGTGTCCTTCCTGCCATGATGCCAATGATCACACCACACAACCACATGGCCCATTTTATTAACCACTGTAATTAAATCCAAAAGTAAAGGAAGA
This sequence comes from Microchirus variegatus, assembly GCF_963457635.1. Classification (NCBI taxonomy): domain Eukaryota; kingdom Metazoa; phylum Chordata; class Actinopteri; order Pleuronectiformes; family Soleidae; genus Microchirus; species Microchirus variegatus. Next base: position 17,163,642 of record NC_139804.1, read on the forward strand.
GTAAGGGATTAATGAGGGGTGAGTGAAACAGAGGGCAGACCATGGGCACAATGATCTGCTTCAAGTGGCAGGTCAGAGTAGATGAGACTCAACGTGCAAAAAGTTAAATGAGGGGATCAAATGAAGAAGATAAAAACTGCATATATTTCAATGGGTTATATGTAAACTGTGGCCATTTAGTGTTCAAAAAAGGCACTGCAATCCAAATGAAAAAAAATATGGAACAGCTTTGCTCCATCTCTCCCAGACTCGATGCTCTTAAGCGGATTGATGCAGTGTTTTCACACACACACACACACACACACACACACACACACACACACACACACACACACAAAGCAACATACGGTGATTGAAAGTAACAGTGTGTCTGCTCTGAGCAGTAGAGTCACAGCGAAGAAATAATCATATGGTGAGGTAAGAGTAACGGCCTCTAAAAACATGATATACATTATATATCCACCCACAACCACTTTGAGAGAGAGAGAGATAGATAGAGGGAGTCAGCGAAAGTTAATTGCTCTGTATTTATATCGCACTTTTTCCAGTCATGATAACCACTCAAAGCTGCCTTACGCTACAGTTTTCCCATTCCTTACCCTAACCAAGCCAAACCAAATTAAGAGAATTGTGTCGATGTCCCAATATTTATGGACCTAACTGTATTTCAATCACTCATCTTTCATACCCATTCTTATGCTCCCAACACAGCTGTCAGAAGCAACTTTGGGTTAAGTGTAGAGTAGTGGAGCCAGGAATCAAACCCACAACATTTGAGTTGAAAGACCAATGAGCTACCATCACCCGTGTGACTGAAGTTTCTTTTCTTTCCACACCGACTTGTCTTCAAATTCCTCTCTGCTTTCAGCCGTCAAATTTTTTAAATGCATCTCATATTGATGATTTTTTTTTCTCCTTTACTGAAACATGTTTTTGGAGGTATGGTGTGGCCTTTTAGATTTGGTAGGTTATGTTTCCAACCCAGAGTGGCAGCTCATTGTGTTTGAGTAAGGCTGCTGGCATCCTGGGTGTTCAAGTGCTGTGAGCTGTGTTATTAGGTGGTTGGTGGATTGTGGTGCAACAGGCCAAAAGACAATTAAACAGAGTCTGTGGGCCTTATTTGTGAATTAAGAAGCCGTACCATTGTTGTCAATGAAGCCAGTATTCGGATTTTCCTTCATTTCTGATGACATTGTAGTCATTTTATGACGTGATAACCTTACATAACGAACTTTGATATTTAATTTTCTATTCTGAAAGACCACTGGCACGTCAACATGAGTGATTGTTGGAGTGTGTGACAAGTAACATTCAGAATCAACGGCATCCTTCAGGCAAAACCTGTATTGACAGGTGTCAGGGGGCCTAATGTTGTTAGGATTTTCTCACCAGAAGTGCTGATACCTGTGTGTGCACAAGCGTGCATGTGGCCTCTGGTGTTTGCCTCTGTCTCTGTCTCTGTGCTGAGCAAACATGCCAAAACCATGTCTGGATGTGTTTGCATGGAGCAGCAGAGCACTGGAGGGCTACTCTCTGTCTCACCTCCAAATTACCCGTTTTCAGCAGCCAAACCTTTAAAACTCATATTTTTTAATACATGCTTTATTCTTTTTTTTCCACTTTACATGTTGACAAACAGGAACAAATATTGTTGCCCTAAGAGTCCAAACCAGCTTAAGTAATCATCATGAGAATTTAAACAAGACCTGACCTTAATCGCTGACAAGGGGATCATCAGACTATTAAAAAATCCACAACGGAGCAGAGTCATTAATCATAGCTATTTTTGAATTAATTAAAGTCTGCAAGGGAGATTTTGATCATCAGCTCTGACAGTTTGGGTGCCCCACAACTCAACTACAGTGTTCAATGTGAAGTCATGGTGACTGACAAATCAGCAGGAGTAAAGATTGCAGCTCCTGATCACTTTTATCACATTTTTTTCAATTTCATCAGATTAAACCAATATAAATGAGAATAAAAGAAAGACACCACACTGGTGCCACTCAAATGTTGTGCTTTTTAAAAAAAAAAGACGGTAGCATTAACTTTAAAGTATCTACCCCCTCATCTCTTTGTTGTTGCTGGTACAGTTTTTAGCAAGTGGCAGCCATTTATGAAGTCAATCGAGTCAAAGAAGCAGCAGGAATCATATATCTTGGTCTAGCTCCTGGGGACAATGAGGAATGGGGACTCGAGACATTACGACTTGGTCTGTAGCCGACTTGGGTCGCTGTTTTGATGACTTGTGACTTGACTTGACAAAAAATATGGTTTCAACTGAGAACAGTAACTTTGCTTGTTTGGTGTCATGACAACTAACCGCAACACAACAGACAACAATGGAGGACATCCAGCAGCTCATATCCTGCTTGTTTTGTGGCTGGTTGTCTCAACAAGACGTCATACTTTGTATGAGAATAGACTTATTAAAAACAAAGTCAGGGTCACTGACCTCACCTCAGTAAAGGCATTTGTGATCTCTGAATGTGATAGCTCAAAAATAATTTTGAACTTTGGCTCACTAATTGTCTAATTACATTCTAATTTAACATGCACATGTTCTTTGGTCAGGGGAGATGCACAACTACTCTATGGTAATTCTAATTTATTTTAATTTGTAACTTGTACTCTCATGTGACATCTCACCCAAAAGCTCTTTATCAGACTTCACCCGGCTCCGTCTGAAATAACAAGTCTTTATTTTTCGATGTTTCCCTCACACTCTCAATTAGTACTATGTAGCACCTGTAAACAGATATTTGATGTGTAAAACCTGTGTAACAGGCTCGATGGAACACATTTTCATGCCAGATTGGGAAAAATCAAAGCCATGTTTGAAAAAAATAAAAATAAAAATTGCAGCAGAAAATGTTGCTTACCGTGATAATTGAGTGTTTCTTGGCAAGGGAATTGAAAAGTGAGCCAAAGAGAAGTGATTACACTGAATGCACAAAAAAAGTATGATTCATAATTTATTCACATTCATATGCAAAGAGAGGGAGAGGGATTGTTATTTCTTCATTTGGATTTATTGAATTTACACAAACTGCCAGTCACAGATGTCCTCTTTCAACTAAAACTCATGCCACATATTGTTTGTAAATATTGAGTTGCCAAAGTCATTCAAACCATATAAATGTATATATATATATATAATTATATTAGCTGTTGCACAGGGAGGTTAATTAATTACTTGATCATACTGAGTTGTGATAGAGGATCAATTTACCTGAAATGTTCAGAGTTTCCAAGTTAGTGAACTATGAGTCGGCCTTAATTAACTGGTTATATAGTAAAAGATAAATTTACAATGATATGCAAATCCCTGCATCAATAAAATGCACAATGAATGAACGGATTGTTGACCTGTCTGGTAATCTGAATGAATCAGTTCATAGAAACCTGGTATGTCATTTCCTCACCTTGCGTTAAAGACTCATGCACAAAATGAGTGAGAAACATCTTTTCGTTTACCACAAATATTGAGCAAATATTCACTTTGCAGTAGTTACTTTTCAACATTTATATGTAAATCAGCTGAACTGTCTCTACACAAGCCTTTCACTGCATGCTTTACTTGACACTGATGTTTTCATGAGTGGACCTTGGAGTGAGGGAGCAAGCAAGCACTTAGGATTCCATGTGCAGTTCATACATGCTATGTATTGTAAAGTCAGTGTTCCCAAACTCTGTCATGCTGTCACAGGGATGTGTTATAGTAGGTGATGGGAAATTAGAGAAGCAAGAAAATTGAATAGGAGTCCTGAAGGTGGCCTCATTATCGAAAAGGCAATTCCAATCCAACATAATTAAGGCACAACAATGCAATAACTGTCAGCTCATTACTGGGAATAATAAAATTCACATCACAGTGTCACTCTCACAAATGCCAACTCCAGGCGCCAACTGTGATCATGCAGCCAATCCCTCCCTCTTTAAGTGAGAAATTACAATGGAGCTTTGGGTGAAGGCCCATCTGCTTGGATTTCTTATCTCCCAGTGCTTTGTAACTCTGTAAGGATCGGGTTTGATGAGAAGATGAAAAGGTGTTCAGTCAATACACCCGCTGTAATTAAAAGGGTATTTTAATGTAATCATAACAATGTGAGTGTATGCATACCCTGGAATTCTGGAGTCTGGAGAGTAAATCACTTATTTCTCTTTATTTAATGTCTTTTTTCCCATACTCTCAGTCTCACAAGTTTAGCAACAATAACTGTGTTCATGTCCACTGATATTTATATGAAGTGTGAAGATGTGCAAAACTCCTCAGTGGAAACATTAAAAGCATTGATTCCACAAAAAATGTGTGTGCTTGACACAGGTGAATTAGCTGATGATTTATGTGAAACAAATCTGTAATTAAAGCTCATGGAAACAGTTTTGTGTGTGGCTCAGTGGAAGCTCTTGATCCCAGTACATAATTTAAATATGGCTCTAGATCATAGGTCACTAATAGGCAGAACGCGGTCCAGACCCAGACTCTGTCCTAACCAGACCCAGAGCCAGAACTGACATGTCATTGAGTTTTAATCGGCGGAGATTACATTTTGACGGTGACTCCTTTTTGACAGTGTTTCTACGGGTTTCTATGCGCTACTCAGTGAAAGGGACTTCCTGCCTGTCTCTGATTGGCCAGTACTGGGGGGTTTGAGTTGGTTGGTGGTAAGAAAATCAGCCAATCACAAGCAGAGTATAGGGCAGACCTTCACTAAATAGAGGCGCAGAAAACAGCTGGCACTCTTGTGACAGCGGCAGTGACAGAGAAAGAGAGCAAAGGAATGGATTGAGAAGACAAGAGAGAGTGAAAAGTGTGAGTCACTGTACCCTGGTTTAAAGTTGCACAGAAAACCAGGATTTTAATCCGGAATGAGCCGAGGCGTTCATGTTTATGCTTCCCTTAGGAAGCTCGAAAACCGCTGTGTCTCATCTGCTCTGAGACAGTGGCAGTGCATAAAAGCATAAAACTACATTTGATAAAAGTTACCCACTAAATTTGGCAGTTCGGCTCAAAAAAATATATTGATCTTAAAGCCAACTATGGTGGGTCAAAGAGGATTATTTTTCTATTTTTGTCTACAAAGGGTGCAGTCGCCTCCCACTTTCAAGAGGCAACGGACATAGATGAAATTGCATGTTTTGTAAAGAATATGCAAAGGTTAAAAAGTATGAAGAACAAACAATAGATGCATGTATTTCACATTTGTTTCGTTGTTTCGTATTTCCTTTAAGTTGTAAGTGTATTATAATTCATATGCATTCCTTTCTATTTAAGCAGTGCTCACTTGAAGACTCCGTGGTGCAAATTTGTATTTAGTTATTGTGAGTGTGAGTCTAGAAAGTTTGTCGTTGCCTCCCACTTTCACAAGTGTGATTGGCTTGACCTGATTTTTTTTTCTCTTAGTTGAACTCAAGCCAGTATGCAACATTATATAGCTTAATGTAAACATTCATTCAGCTCGTTCATACAACTATAGATTTATCTAATTTAAAGCTGTAGTGCGTACATTTTTCTGTCTCTGTTTGGTCTTTGTGAACAGTAATATTATTGGTATGCTGCATCCTTTATCGTTTAAAAAGGACTCTGTCACTCAAAACTGTCAGAACTGACTGAGAGAGCATGTGTGTATGCAGCAGCAGCACAGGAGCAGCAGGGACGAGGAGCATTATCCCATCAAATTATTGACTGACAGGTTTTTTGAGCAGTAGAATTTATACTTGAAACTTTTCATGGCTATTATTTGGTGTTTACAGTCTTCACGTTCAGCTACCTCATGACACCAACAGTGCTATCCTGAGAAAAACAGAGAGAGTCGTGTGGAGCTGATAGACTTTAATCAGCATTGTGTGAACTCATTTGACATGATATAATTTAAATATGACGCTATGACTGTGATGAAAATACTAATTGGCATTTTGCTGAACCACAACTGCATCCAGCCATGTCTTCAATGTTTGTACGATGACCAAACACAGTCCAGTAAGGTGATGACCTAATCTAGTTAGTTTAAAGGTGCCATATGTAAGAATGTGGCCAAAAACGGTCACTACATTCAAATTCAAAACACAGAGGTCTTTTAGGTTTCGTTTTCAGACGTAACTGGCAACCCGTGGTTGCTCGCCAGCTGAGACTCCACTGACTGCAATGATTGGTAGACAGCGGTAGGTGGCGCCACATGCCAAAACATGATTTCAAAACATAAACATGATTTGCAACATTATTCCTGAGTCTCTGTGACGGAGGATTTTATGACCAGTTGCTTTAGATTTGTTACATAATGCTTCTTTAATTTCATATTAGTGTATTTTTTTAAAGATTTTTTTTTTTTAAATCATAACTATTTACTGCAGCTGTATCAATATGTGTAGCTCAGAGTGGTTTGAGTGGCCCCGTGTTTGTATTTGTGTGGCATATGGAGGAAATCTGTGCTCCTGTGTGTGACAGAACCACAACATAACCAGCTTCTGCTTATGTAGAGAGGGGGGGGGGGGGGGCGCTTGAGGGTAGAAGAGAGAGAGTTTAAAGGTTGAGCGAGCGAGGGAGACATGATCTCTGGGAGCACATACAATTTAATTATGGCTGCAATCAATCTGATTTACAGGCGTGTGTGTGTACAAACACACACACACACACAGTAACCCAACTCATAACTTCAGAGGACATTTCATAGACTTGCATTGATTTCCTGAAGACTCTAGGCTTAACCATAACTACTACTTACCAAACCCTTACCCTTCACCTAAAAGTTTAATGACGTGTGTTATGGAGACTTGGTTGTTGTCCCCATAAATAGGACAATTCCTCATAATCTGAATGAGAAAACAGATTTACACGCATTCCAAAATTAGTTGTTTCTGCTTCATTCCCTCTGATTTCACTTTAGAAAAGCACATAGTTATGCATCACATTCATATCACATTTACTCATGCACACATATATGTATATACATCTCCTTCAATGGACCATAAGCATCTAAAATCTGATGGATTGATGCACACACACACACACACCACAATATTGTTCTCAGCAGTAATGTAATCTTGCCTCAGCTGCTGGCTTCATCAGACTGATGTAATAGGAAACTGGTATTTATGTTTTTCAGGAAAGATGGATTGAATGGAAGGAGGGGGAGGGGCGAGGAGGTTACAGCCCTGAACTAACTCCACTCAGACTGTGAGGCCTGATGAGGGTACGAGAGGGGTGTGAAAAACAGACAGAGAGAGGGAATCAGGGAGATTGGGGAAGATTGGATCAGAATCGGAGGAAGGATAACGAGTTGTAAAATGGAGGGGAGGTTGGCAGATTATTTATAAAGGGAGGACGATGGCGAGATTGCCTGAGAACAGGTGGAGGAAGAAGATGAAGGAAGAGATTGGACCACAGTATAGATTAAACAGATTAGAGTAGGGGTGCTTTTTCATTTTTGTGTTGGTTTGACCTGCTAAGAGGACCGGTGTGTGTGCGTGCATGCATGTGTGTGTGTGTTTATAATACTGTGATATATAGTAAAGTGATTATATCCCCCTGGAGAATATTGTAATGAATAAAGAAGTTAAATACGCTGTTAGTTCAGAGCAGATTATATTTGTGTTGAACAGATGTGTAATATGAATATGTGGAGTGTGTTAGGCTTTCCCAAAATGGCAGGCAGGAACCCAACAGCACAACACACCAGATGGAGACAGAGCAGTTCAGATGTAGCAGGTCAAGTTTATTCGACAAAGTTCAAACCAGGAAGTCAGTCCGCGTGGCAAACAAATCAGACAAGGAGACGGCAGGTAGGGTTCAAAACCAGGAAATCCGTCCACAAGGCCAAACAAATCCGATAAGGGGCAGGCAAACGGGAAGGTCCAGAGGTCAAAAGCAGGTTCAGGCAATACTATGGCAGAGAGAGAAAATAACGCTGGATTACTAGGGTTTGAAGCTAGACAATCTGGCAGAGGACAAGGGGAAATGGGCCGGTATATATGGGAGCAGAGTGATTAGGGGTGGAGCAGATCAGGTGACTGGGAGTGGCAGGAGGAGTGAGTGACAGGGTCTGAAACGACAGGAGAGTTAGTAAACAGCATCAAACAGACAATGTAAAATGTTTTGACAATCATTTTGAAACCATGACAGAGTGGATGAGATTAATGATTTAAGTTTCTCCTCGCCACACATTATATATGTAAGAAAATAGTGGTTGTTAAATTTCAAGTGTGGACAAAAAAATTATAGAACAGTGACTGAAAACAGGTTCTCCTGTTCAGGACTTTGTTGAACAAGTAATGTTCACATGTATATTTTGTTCTAACACTGACTAAAAGTGCTGTTCACCTGCTTTGGTCCTCACTAACGGGCATGGATGTGAGTTCAGTTCCTCCAGTGGACATGCCTTCCGTCTCAAAGCAGAGAATGTTGCCAAATTGTACATGGTTTGAAACCAAATTTTCAGATGTAATCACATTTAAGGACCTTTTATTTAGTTGACCAGTTGGTTGGTATGTAATGAGTTCAAGAGCATTCTTATTTGTGCCAATTCACTTGAAAATCATGCAAGTCAAATCAATGTAGTTCTTTAGTTATTTTATCACTGCCAGTTTGGAGCACTTAATATGAAGAGAGTTTGTTTCGCATCCGTCTTCATACATAATCCTAACATGTTGGCATATTTCGAAGAGGCTGCGACACTTATTACTTTCTTCTTGGCTTTTTTTGGATATTGTGTACTTTAAGTTTTCCAGAGAAACTCCTGTTGTTCATTTCCTTCTGTATGTTCTCTCCTTGTCTCTGTCCGCTTCCTCTTTATTGTGAATGTGTGCCTTGTCCTGATGCGTTCCACCTGTGTTTGATTTCCCCTGCTTACCCGCTGTGGTCAGCCTCTGTGCTCCCCACTCCTCACTGTCTCTGTTGGTTTATCCTCTGCTTGGTTCCCTTGTGCTACTCATCATGTTCCCCAGGTTTTTTGCGTTTAGTGTTAATTATTTTACCTTAAACCCTCTCATACTGTGTTTGATTGTTTTTTGCATATTCATAGGCACGTCATTGTGTTGAAAGCCCATGTGCACACAGAAAGAACATTCAAAAAACCATACAGAACACATGGACATGGTTTTCACAATGCTTAAATAAAGCAACAGCAAGCAAGCCAGAACATATTTCTCTGTCATTTTATACTGTCTGACGTGTGTGAATTTATGTGTGTAAAAAGTTTTTGAACCACTGCAATAAATCCCAACTTTATATTTGTTGTATGAAGAGACTTTGTTTTATAACCGACTCTGCTGTTCTGTCATTCAGGTAATGGAAGATGCTTATACTCCCACCAGCATTTTTTTTTTTTAACCATAAGCATTTTCTTTCAATGAATCAAAATAAAGCTGAACTTAGCCATTAGGGATAATTTGCCTCTATTTTCTCTCAGTTCATGCTTTCTCAATGTTTTTCCTCCTTTAAATAGTTGTTTTTTTGTTCAACACAGTCAGCATTTCCTCCTGCCATGTTCTTATCTTTGGACTTGGTTCAATCCTCTCCTTGTTCCATACAGTCTGCTCATTACACCATGGCGTGCTGCTGAATGGCAGCCTAATTCATCAGTGGCGGGGGCAAATCCATTCAGCAAAACATGGCACAGAAAGCCAGGTATAGGTTGCCATGGTCACTGCAATGCCCGTTGCTAGCTTTTGTGAAACCAATGGCAGTAATGTTTCAGCCACTTTTTTTATTGGTAGGAGGAGTGGTGGTAAATCTGTTTTTTGAGATAAAGGGTCTTTCGGGTTTTTACGAATGTGCAATCGCTTTTGCACATTGTTTGTTGTTTGACCAGCTTCACTCTCTCTTACCACAGTTCTCTCTCAGCAACAGTCATGGGAAACAAACAAAATACAGATGCCATTATTTACGACATGGAGGTAAAAGATGGAATTGTGTGCTGACAAGATGAGGGCTTTGTTTTTAACATTATAATTAGCAATAAGTAAAAAAAACAACTGCGTTGTGTGGTTTTGTGATAGTAGAGAGAGCTTCAGACAAACAACTTAAGTGTTGTTAATTAAGTTTAATGAAGTTTTTTAACCAGCAACAAAACTTGTCTTGGAGTTGTCCACAGTACGAGTCCTTGCAATAAATTAGATCACAAAAAAGCATGGATTAATTCTGTATTCAATTTCCAAGAAAACGCAGACTTGACAATCCAGTCAAGGTGCAGGACCAGACACAGGGAGGAGATTCCAGGGATATGAGATCTCAAAGAAACTTCCGTGATTTATCAAGACTTCAGAATATAAACAGACCTGGAGGTGGACTGTCAGCATCATCACATAATAGCTGTGTGTGTGTACGATGTTTTGTCCTGAGAAACACAAAAAACTGTGGATGAAGTCATGGCAGTGAAAAGGGAATCAACTTGCCTTAGAGAAGTTTTACGGTTCAAAACAAGAGTATGCAACATCCATTTCCCGGTCAACTCACTCTCATTGGTTATTGCAGGGTTCTGTTCACGCCCCAACTGCTGTTCAATCGTAAATATCATATTTGGCCAATTATCCTCTATTGGTGGGCAGACATTAATAGACAATGAAAATGATCCTTCACTCCAGTTTTTATGTCTCAGAAAACAACACTGTCTGTACCTGTATCATAACAGGAGCACTTTGACATTGATTTCATTATTTAATTTTTTCTGAAAAGGCTTTTATTTTATTTGGATGAATATATTATTTATGGCACATTTCAAAGGCAAACTATGTAAAACACAGCAGCAGACACGCCGCTCCCTGTGTGAACAACAAAAGTGTGTTAGACAAAGCAGATCAGCAAAGCAGCCTTCCCTCGCTGTTGCTCTAGAACAAAGTATGTCAAATCCTGACTGTGCTTTACAGCCACCTGCAGTCAGACCAAACCGAATCAGGCAAATATTAGCTTGAAGGTGAAGTAAGTAGTTTATAGTGCCATCTAGAGGAGAGGCTGAAATTTACAACAAAGAACTGCTCCTCTGCTCACCCCCCTCCCTTTGCTCCCTGAGCGCTATGGTATCCTCAGCCGGTCAAATGTCGTCCTCGCCGTCTTTCTCTGTGTCAGCAGATGAGGTTCGTGAGGTGAGGGAGAGGGCGAGCTACTGCGGCCGTAGCAGACGAAGCGGAGAGAGAGGAGGCGGGACTTCCACTACAAGTAAAGCGACACTTGATTTGTTCTCTCGCGTTTGTCCTTACAGGCTCCCGTAGAAACATTGCGTCGTGGCAATGCAGTAGCGGCCCGCGACCATGTTATTTTACATGACTTTTTGAAACAAAGAATATTATACAGCGACTAGACAATGCAGGAGCACATAATATGTATACAAAAGTGGATTTTGGGTTATATAAACCCATAAATACTAGACAGTGTCCCTTCAACCCTTGCCTGCTGTCATTTTCACTTATTCACTAAAAGAAAAAGTATGCTATTTATCTTTTTTTTCACCCTCAGTCTCATTGGTCTTGGACCACTTCATATGAATAACATAAAAATAACATGCAATATTTTTCACATGTTTAATACTGTACACTACTGTGTGTCCTTTTTTGTCTTTGTGAGTACAAACATGTTTTTGTCTGTGCCCCACAAATTGAATTGCTTTTTCAGGGTTAATACCTGGTTTTAGGGTTTGTATTCGGTTCAGTGTAGGTTAGGGTTAGGGTTCGGCACTTTTGATGGTTAGGGTAAGGGGCTCGGGAATGCATTATGTACATTATGCATCATGTTTATCCTCAGTAAGAATGCTGTGTCCGAGTGTGTAAGCAAGCAGGACAGGGTTTGACAGCGTAAAATCACTGATCTAAGTATTTAAATCATTGTAAGTTGTGGCTTTTAACAATAAAAACAAATGCTGCACTAAGATGAACAGTAAGTCACAGTTTTCCTGCATCAAGTGCAATAAATACATTTGCAACACACATACACAACAAGATTATGCACCTCATGTGTAAAGACTGGCATGATCCTGAGTCTGAGTGTGTTTAGTTTCAATTCAATATATATTAAAAAAAAAACAATAGTGATGAAAAATCTAGTTTCATATTAGTTACTCATCCCTTGATTGTGATTGATTCTCCTTTTTATTGCATTGTCCTGACAAAAAAGGGTTTATATCAATACATGTGCTCTAACAAGGACATGACAAATGTAAAAAAAAAATGTTTATATTACATGCAACTGGGCTAAAGTAAACATCTTTTAAGTATTTTTACATAAACTATTATTACTGTATTGATTTAAAACTCAATTGATCGAAAACTATTATGGTGCTGCGCTTCTGTTTAACTCATAGTTACTGGAAAGATCTGCCATTTAAATTTCACTTTGTCCATGTTAATGATAATTCCTTTTTGCACACAAACGTTAATTATGGAGTTCCACAGGGCGCAGTGCTTGTACTTTTTAAATACATATACTTTCTTTAGGCAACATTATATTAAAAAGTAAAACATACACTACGATTCTTTATGCAGATAATGTGCAGTTATCAGTGAGGGCAGATGAAACAAATAAGGCTGTTAAACTACTGTCTGAAAGACTATACTGTACTATGTGTGATTAGTTTCTATATAGCCTAAGGGTTAGGGTTAACACCAATAGTGATGAAAAACATTGTTTCATATTTGTTATTTGTTTCACAAAACTTGATTGTGATTGATTTCCTTACAAAAACAAAAAGTATTATATTTTTAAATGTGGTCTAACAGAAGATAATGGCAAATACTTTGATTTATATTACATGTTACTGGGCTTTTAAGTGTATTTACATAAATGTAGGAGCCATTTTTTATGTTGTGTAGGTATTTACTTTTCCACAAGGGTGCAGTATTGTTTCTGTTCCTTTCTTTTACCCCAGAATCTGCCCCAGCTGTTAGAGATCAGGAGAGCTGATTAGTTTGAGTTGAGTGGTGGTGGGAGAGACACAGTTTTTACACGACAGCCAGAGAATCAATAGAAGCTTTTTGTTTGTCAACTTACCTTATCCTTTTTGTTGAAATAAACGGGAACCTCACCCAAAGACATCATAACCTTCGCAACCTTTCTTTTTTATTCACTCTGGAATCGAGTTAAGAACCATCCCAAACCACCATCAGGTGACAAGTTTTGTTTTTTGAATAGTCACCACACAAGTAAAAACTGTTTGCCCTGGATGGAGGACAAGGCAAAGGAGCTTTGCCTTGGATGGAAAGAGGCTGCTGTGTGGATCAAGAGGAGGCCATGGAGCTTGCAACCCCTTCCCCCTCTTCACCAGACAGAGCCAGATGAGAAGGGTAAAGGAAACAGCAGACAATAAAACTGCACGAACAAAGAAACTGAGCCTGTTTGAGTGATTTAATGGAACTGGACTGTGTTGATGCATTGGATTTTGGAACTGGATGTCATGAATGTTGATGAATGGAAAAGGTAATGAAAATGGAAAGCTAATTGGAAAATGGAGGAAAATGATCATCACCTGTGAATGACTGCTATTGTCTGCTGACGTCACATGTTGACATATTGACAGTGTGGAAATGGAGAAAAATGCTGATGTTGAAAATGTTATTCTTGAGGAGCGTGTTGCAAAAAGTGATGTTGCAACTGCAAACAGTGATGTTGCAAAACTTGAAGAACGTGCTGTAAAAAGTGATGTTGCAAAAAGAGAGAGAAAATTAACTGCAAAAGGTGTTTCACTTCTAATCGAAAACCTACAAAAGAACCGGAAGTTAACCTTGAATCAAGCATACAAAATCAAGTTGCAGATCGATGATCTGTTATCTGTCAAAATAACAACTGATTCTTTGAGCAATGTTGAAAATCTTATAAAGGAGTTTAATAAACTGTGTGATGCTGCTGCTGAAACTCATGATGCATTGTTGGAAATGCCACTGCCTGAAGAAGAATGGAAAAGGCAACAAACATGGTTTGAACAGAAATTTAAAGCAAATGAAAAGTTCATGTGTGATGTGTATAAATGGTTGAAGGATGCTCAAACACATTGTGACAAGGAGTCTGTACTTCAGGAGGATGAGATTCAACCCAATGATAGTATTTCAAATGTTTCCCCCCTTGGAAAAACACGGGTCTCATCTAAGTCTAAATCTTCGTCTAAATCTTCCATCACAAGCTCTGCATGCTTACGAGCAAAAGCTGAAAAGGCAGCACTAATCCAACACATGGCTGCTCTGGAGAGGAAACATGCACTGGAGGCTCAAGAGGAAAAACTGCATGCAGAACAGGAAAGATTGAAAAGACAAAAGGAACAACTGGAAATGGAAACCCAACTAGCTGCTGCTACAGCTAAAATAGCCATACTGGAAAGCAGTGTGGTGGGAAGTGGTTCTACACCATCTGATGGAATGGACTCATATTTCAATAAAGCCACAAAATCAAAAATGGAAATGTCACAAAGGTCAAAGTCAGAACCAGTGCAACAACCACCCTCACAGCAACCACCCTCACACCTGCATGATGCACGCCCTAAGGAAAGAAAATCTGCCCAAACACAACCATGGGAAACCCTCACTTCAATACAACCCATGCAATCCCTACAAAGACCACCAGGAGGCCATACAACTGTCTTCAATTCACTGCAAGGTCACAGGTCAAGCAATGTTTGTACCACACCACAAATGAACACAAATGAAAATAAAATACAGGACATTGGCAACATTATGCAGCGACAAACAGAAATCACTGCTCAGCTGGTTCAACAACAACACTCAGCATCTCTTCCACCTCGAGCAATACCCATATTTGATGGTGACCCTCTACAGTATGGATCTTTTATCATGGCCTTTGAGCAGGGGGTTGAAAGAAAAGTCAATAATCTCCAGGACTGCTTGTACTACCTAGAACAGCACACCAGGGGGCAGCCTAGAGAACTGGTCAGAAGCTGCTATCACATGCCAAATGATCAAGGCTATCACAGAGCCAAGTATTTGTTAAAGGAACACTTCGGCAATGAAATGAAGATTGGGGCAGCTTACATGGAAAAAGCTTTAAGTTGGCCACCAATAAAAGCTGAAGATGTTGCCGCTCTTCAAACATACATGTTGTTCTTGAGAGGATGTTGCAACATGATGGAAAGTCTACAATATATGGCAGAAATGAATGTACCATCAAACCTGAAACAGCTTGTGATGAAACTGCCCTACAAATTAAAAGAAAGATGGAGAGCAGCTGTTTGTGACCTACAGGAGAGACGAGGAAATAGAGTTTTGTTCTCTGATTTGGTCAACTTTCTGGAACATCAGATCAAAATTCTCTCTGATCCTGTTTTTGGTAACCTACAAGACACACAAACTGCTACACTTAAAGGAAAAGCTCCCCCAAGATTTCCACCCAGGAATAAACATCCAGCAACTGTGGCAGCTGTAAACACTTCAGCAGGTATAAGGTCTGCACCGCTCTACCATGCCTTTTCTTTATCAAAAAGCAAGAATACATCATGTTGCATATGTAAAGAGGATCACGCAATAGAAGATTGTGTACATCTTAAGAACAAAGTGCATCGTGAGAAACTTGATCTTTTAAGGCAAAGTGGTGTTTGTTTTGGTTGTCTAAAACCAGGTCATATCAGCAAGAGCTGCAAAAAACGTCTAACATGTGATGTATGTAACTTCAGACATCCTACAATGCTTCACAATCCAGCTAAATTCAGAACATTTGAACAGTCAAACAACACTGTTGTCCCTCAGCAGACCTGTGCTCACACTGGGGCCGGTACACAGAAATGTGTTCTCTCAATTGTACCTGTACAAGTAAAGGTTAAGAATGGAAACAAAATTTTGACCACTTACGCTTTCCTTGATCCAGGAAGCTCAGCTACCTTTTGTACAGAACGCCTGATGAGACAGCTGAACATGGACAGTAAACAAACACACATCTTCCTGCGAACTATGGGACAAGCACACACTGTAAAGACTCATGTTCTGACTGGACTGGAAGTAGCTGGTTATGATGACAACAGGTTTCTAGACCTACCTGAGGTTTACACTCAACAAACCATGCCAGTTACAAGAAACAATATTGCGACAGAAAAGGATCTCAGAAGATGGCCTTACCTGCGAAAGATTAAAGTTCCCGAGCTTGAAGTTGGAGTGGATTTGTTGATTGGCACAAATGCCTCAAAGCTTTTGGAGCCTTGGGAAATCATTAACAGCTGTAATGATGGACCCTATGCTGTTCGGACCCTATTGGGGTGGGTGGTGAACGGCCCACTTAAAGGAAGTGGAAGTGATACAGGGAAGAATGGCTGCCCTACTGTCACTGTCAATAGGATCTCCATTGGTAAAGTGGAACAGTTGTTAATCACACAATACAACCAAGACTTCAATGAAAGGTCATGTGATGACACTTTAATGTCAAGAGAAGATATGAGGTTTCACCACATTATGGAAAAAACAATTCGTCTTGAAAACAACCATTATTGTGTTGATTTACCTTTTAAGGATGATGATGTCATAATGCCAAACAATCGATGCATTGCTGAACAACGAGTCATGAGTTTGAAAAGAAAGTTTCAGAGGAACAAAGAGTATCATCAGGAGTATGTGCACTTCCTTAATGATGTTATTAAAAGTGGCTATGCGGAGCAGGTGCCTCAACAGCAACTGAACGGAACTGAAGGTAAAATCTGGTACATACCACATCATGGGGTGTATCATCCCAAGAAGAAAACCCTGAGAGTTGTATTCGACTGTGGAGCAAGTTTCAAAGGCACATCTTTGAACAGCCAGCTGTTACAAGGTCCTGACCTCACAAATTCCCTCTTTGGTGTTCTTCTGAGATTTAGGCAAGAAGCAGTTGCCATCATGACTGATGTTCAAGCTATGTTTCACCAAGTCCAAGTTTCTCAGAAACATGTTGATTTTCTCCGATTTTTGTGGTGGCATAATGGAAATGTAATGCAACCGTTGGTGGACTTCAGAATGAAAGTTCATATATTTGGAGCAACTTCATCACCGAGCTGCGCCAATTATGCGTTAAAGAGAGTTGCTGATGACAACACGGCTCATTACAGTGACAAAGTGTTACAGACCATCAAACAAAATTTTTACGTGGACGATTGTTTAAAGTCTGTGTCTTCAGAAGAGGAAGCTTTGCAAATGGTACAAGATCTCACTGCTGCATGTGCCAAAGGAGGCTTTCGGCTCTCAAAGTGGATGAGCAACAGTCGAGCAGTTCTTGCCAGCATCCCTGAAGAAAATCGTTCCAAAGCAACCAAAGAGCTCAATTTGGATAAAGACAACTTACCTGTTGAAAGAGCTCTTGGATTGCACTGGTGTGCAGAAACAGACATGTTCATGTTCAAGATTGCACTGGAAAATCGTCCATGTACCCGCCGTGGAATCTTGTCAGTGGTTAATTCTATCTATGACCCTCTTGGTTTCTTGTCACCATTCACACTGCCTCCTAAGCTGATGCTACAAGAGCTGTGCAAAAGAAAAATTGGTTGGGATGACACAATACCACAAACCTTTCTGCAGAAGTGGACACAGTGGCTGACAAATCTGCATAAATTGTCACTGTTAAAGGTGGAACGGTGTATCAAGCCGAAGAACTTTGGAAAGGTAAGCAATGCACAGCTGCATCACTTCTCAGATGCTAGTGAGTGTGGATACGGCGCTGTTTTTTATCTGAGATTGAAAGGCATCTCTGATGAAGTTAACATTGCTTTCATGGTTGGAAAGTCCAGAGTCGCCCCCATGAAACAAACCACAATACCAAGGCTTGAACTCACAGCTGCTGTATTAGCTGTCAGACTAGACAAGATGATTACAAAGGAGCTTCAACTGGAATTGGACCAGTCAGTGTTCTGGACCGACAGCACGACGGTGCTTAATTACATTTCAAGTGAAACAAAGAGATTCCACACATTTGTAGCGAACAGAGTGGCTGTCATAAGAGAAGCTACAGAGGTGGCCCAGTGGAGGTACATAGGCTCTAAACAGAACCCCGCTGATGAGGCTTCAAGAGGACTGTCAGCTGATGATTTTCTGAAACGTGAACGTTGGCTCAAAGGACCAGAGTTTCTGCTGACTGAGGAAAGGACCTGGCCAAAACAGGAGCTAAACAAACCTGCCGTCAGCTTGGATGACCCCGAGGTCAAACAAGACCTCACAGTTAGTGCTTGTGTTGTTGATGATGCATCCAATACTATGAACAAGCTTCTAACCTATTTTTCAGACTGGGAAAAACTCAAAACTTCAGTCGCCTGGTTTTTGAAGTTTAAAGACCTGCTTCAACAGCTAAGGAAAAAAGGTAAAACATGCAACAAAGGACATCAACACAAAGCAAAGATAAATGTTCAACCATTGACACGGGATGACTTACATAATGCAGAACTGGAAATTGCACGCCTCTGCCAACAGCAAAGATTTCACAGGGAAATCTCCCTCTTGGAGAAAGGAGCATCATCTGTGCCAACCAACAGTGACATCTACAGGTTGGATCCCACACTCCAAGATGGGCTGTTGAGAGTAGGAGGCCGCCTGAGAAAAGCATCCATGCCTGAAACAGTAAAACATCCAATAATTCTGTCTAAAGATCAATACATATCCAAACTTATCTTACAACATATTCACAAGCAAGTGGGTCACGCTGGACGTAATCATATGATATCTACACTTCGAAAAACCTACTGGATAACAAATGCAAACTCAGCCTGCAGGAAAATCATTGCTGATTGTGTTACCTGTCGTCGTCTTCAAGGGAGAGTTGGAGAACAGAAAATGTCTGACCTTCCAGCTGAAAGACTCCTGCCAGACTTGCCACCGTTTACTAATACAGGCGTGGATTATTTCGGCCCTATTGACATCAAAAGAGGTCGCAGCATGGTCAAAAGGTATGGCGTAATCTTCACATGCATGACCAGCCGGGCAGTACACCTTGAAGCAGCCCACTCACTGACAACAGATTCATGCATAAATGCCATCCGACGGTTCATGTGTCGACGTGGGCAAATCTCCAACCTCAGGTCAGACAACGGCACCAATTTTGTTGGAGCTGAAAGAGAGCTAAGGGAAGCTCTTAGAGCCCTGGATCACAACAAAATTCAAAGTGCTTTGGCAAAAAGAGGAATAGCATGGACATTCAACCCTCCTGCTGGATCTCACTACGGCGGAACATGGGAGCGGATCATTCGCCTCATAAGAAAGGTGCTGTATTCCATTGTCAAACAGCAAACCATGGATGATGAGAGCTTTTGCACTATTCTTTGTGAAATTGAAGCCATTCTCAACAGTCGCCCAATAACCAAACTATCCGATGACCCTAATGACCTGGAAACACTTACACCCAACCACATTCTTCTGTTGAAGGCCAAACCCCTTCTTCCTCCTGGACTTTTTGATGATAGTGATATATACATCAAGCGAAGATGGAGACAGGTACAGTATCTGTCAGATTTATTTTGGAAGCGGTGGGTAAGGGAGTATCTTCCACTGCTCCAAGAAAGACAAAAGTGGACAAAGCCACGAAGGAATTTTTCTGTGGACGACGTTGTTGTTATCATGGACCCTTCTGCTCCAAGAAGTTCATGGCTGATGGGTAAAGTGACCAAAACCTTTCCAGACAGGAGAGGTGTTGTCCGGTCAGTTCAGCTGAAGACCAAGACAGGCTTTCTGGAGAGGCCTGTCACCAAGCTCTGCATGCTATTGGAGACATAAAGATTGTTATTAAAGACTGATTTATGGATTGACTTATGAAAGAAAGAAGATTTGATTTATGGACACCGACTTCTGAAAGAAGAAGACGAAGATTTGCACACACACACACTCTTTTTGGCTCCTTTTTGAAATATGTTTATATAATTGTAGTGCACACCAACACAATTATGGGGCCGGTGTGTAGGAGCCATTTTTTATGTTGTGTAGGTATTTACTTTTCCACAAGGGTGCAGTATTGTTTCTGTTCCTTTCTTTTACCCCAGAATCTGCCCCAGCTGTTAGAGATCAGGAGAGCTGATTAGTTTGAGTTGAGTGGTGGTGGGAGAGACACAGTTTTTACACGACAGCCAGAGAATCAATAGAAGCTTTTTGTTTGTCAACTTACCTTATCCTTTTTGTTGAAATAAACGGGAACCTCACCCAAAGACATCATAACCTTCGCAACCTTTCTTTTTTATTCACTCTGGAATCGAGTTAAGAACCATCCCAAACCACCATCAGGTGACAAGTTTTGTTTTTTGAATAGTCACCACAATAAATTATTGTACTGCTGTATTGATTTAAAAACCCAATGATGCAGGGGTCCAGCAAAACCATGAACATTCGGCTGAGTTACAGACCTATGAACTTCATAAAAGGGTTAAAAAAGTTTTGTGTAGTCATGGTGCTGACAGTGAATATGTTCTCCTTTCTTCTGGACCTTCACATCCCAGCAGAAGGCAGCTGTTCTCTACAGACCAAGTTAGCAACTACCTGGAGAGGAAAAGGTGTTTGAAAATGTAATGGTCACCTTGTACTCAATAAGCAGACAATCATGGGCATTGCAACAATGTGGGCAAAACAGGAAACTGCTCTGGGGCCCTGAACTAGAGGGGCACAGCTCATTATGTTGGTCCACAGTGGAATCAACGTAATGAGGCCCCAGACCACTAGCACGCTGCCAAAAGCCTCCTAATTTCAGAGCTGCTAATTATGAAAAATGAATAGCATTAATGTTTAAAGCTACAGTAAGCAGAATTACTAAACAAATTGTTGAATTTTGTTTTGGGATTACATCTCTGTTCAGGGCTCCTCGTCATTTGAGCATGGACAGGCAAACTCAATTTCATATGTGCCAATTGACCGAAGGACATTTTGTCCACCTGTATTCAGGCTTCCATTAAAATGTTTCGCAAATTTAACAGGATTTTGCCATTTCTGACATGTTTACGTTGTAAACGTCACACCAAACATTTTCCCACGCATTCACTCGCATTTCAGTCATTTTCATTTTACTCACTCTTTTATTTTGCCGCGGTAAAATAAAAGGGTAAAATAGTAATTATTGAGGTAAAATAATAAAATAGGTAAAATAGGGTAAAATAATAATTGAAAATGGAAGCGGAAATTGCAAAGCCTCTACGTATTGTCGGTGTTAAAGAAATTCCTTCATAATCCCAATCGAATTCCATTCCTTTTTAGGCTTTCACACCTACAGCTTTTGGTGCGCACCAAAGGTACCTTGGTTAGGTTCGTTTGCGTAGGTGTGAATGTAATCTCGGTACTTTGGTGCGCACCAAATCAACCGGTCCAAGACCTGCCTGAGGGGGTGGTCTCAGACCGCTTTATCTGCCCTACTTTGGTACGGTTCCTCTTGTGTGAAAGCAACCAAACCAAATGTGACAAAACGATATATTTTCATGCATTGTTGGTATATGATGAGATACGGGATTACTCTGAATTTCCACCGGGAGCGTCAGCGATTAGCGCCTTGTGAGCCAGCCGTATTCAGCAAGGCAGCCATCAGCTCCAGTGACCGCGTCGCTTACGTTCCGCGGCGGTGACGCGCCCTGTTGAAATCGGTGGTTAATCTGGTTCCTGTGGCGATGGTCTTCACAGTCTATTTTGGTTCGTTTAGAACTATGCATATGTGAAAGCAAACCGTACCCACGTCTGTTTGCTACATTGTTACATTTTTCTGACTGGTGCAGACCAAAGCAATCAAACCATAGGTGTGAAAGCACCCTTAATGTTCAAATTATATTAATTAATTATTATAATAAAAAAAAACAAAAAAAAAAACATTTTAACTTAATATCATGTGTTACGTATAGGTATACGTTCTGTCCACTGGGCCATGCATGGGACACTGGCGGCCTTCAGGTGCCTATCGGCGGTGTTTATATAAAAGCCACTGTCCATGGTGATGGCAAAGTTTTTGACAGTGTGGCTTGTCTGAGCTTCGATGGTTTTGAGAATTATATCTTTCAGCTCCCACTCCTGGTCTATGTGTCACATCCGTGCCTTGCAGTATGTTTTTTCCTGCGTTTCCCTTCCTTTCCTTGTGTGTCACTCTCTCCCTAGGGGCGGGCCAGACTCAGACGGCTGCAGGTTACACACCTGGTGCCAATCATCTCATCAATGCTCTGCTTAAATACTCCAGCTTTCTACTCACTCACCCAGATTGTTACAGTTTCAATGTGGTAAACTACTTCAGGCTGACTGCTGATGTTGTTTTCAGTGTTTCTTCACAGTGCTTTTGAGAACTTATTCTGTGTTTCCGCTTATTTCTAAAATACTCCTGCCAGCTCGCTGCCTCCCTGGAACCGCTCCATTCCCGGCTCTCCTCATCACTACCCTCCATCTGCCATCATCATTACCCCCACATCTCAGCTCCTCTGCATTCACTGGACCCCTCTACTGCCTTGCCATCTCCTACCTACTTCTCGCCCCGAGCCTCCTCCTACTTATTCCTTCCAACCTTTCCCCCTGCTCAGCGCTGAGTCTGTGTTCTGGTCCTAACCCCCACCGGTTATCAAACTATCAAATGTGGGCGCTTGCCTCCGTGGCAACTCCGTCGCTGATGGTCGCGCTGCTAATAACCGTGTACCTTGGCTCACCCTGGATTTCCACTGGACGCGGTACGGCCGCGGAACGGCAGCAGCAAGGTCGCCGTTGCAAATCGCTTCCATTCTAATCAATGAGAGCATTTACACCAGACGCGCTGCGGAGCGTCTCAGCAGCTGCCCAGAAGCGGCTCACTGCGCCGCAGCGCTATCGATAGGAATCAGTTCTATTTTTTCCGTTGCCGCTGCTGAACCTCGTCAATTTCAACGAAGCAGATCGCACAAGACAGGAAGTCCGACACAGTATCAAAGTAAAACATTTCCGCCCCCCTTTCAAAATAAAACACAATACGCAAGTCTTATAGCCTGTCACAACTTCACATCAACATTGCGTCGTGACCGGTGCTACCAGGTAAACAGTCAATTAATCAGAGCGTCTCGGAGAGTCATAATGTACGACGAGAGGCTGGTTGTTGAAGTGGAGAAACATAAAATAATTTATGACACCAGATCAACAGTTCTTCCACGTGGGAGAATGAAATAATCTGTGTAGTTGTTGTTTACTTTATACACACAGTCTATCGCTGGATCTCGCGAACTCGCGTCCTATCGCGTGATCATCCGTGAATACCGCCGGCTCCCAAGGCTCCGCGCCGCAGCCGTAACGCGCCCGGTGGGGATTGCCGCTGGGCAGAGGACGAAGCAGAACCGCGCCGCGGCCGTTCCGCGGCCGTTCCGCGTCCAGTGGAAATACGGGGTCAAGCGCTTCGATGAAATCTTAGAAACCGGACCCCTGCGATGTAAATCGGTTTCAAATCTTCACAAATAAAGAATACCAGTTTGTCTGTAAGAGCTTTCTAATGAGCAGCTGTAAACCCTGCGATGTGGAGGGAGGCAAAAAGAGGTGATCTCCGGTGGTGTTTTATCGCCGTCAGCCATTTCGGACTGAAGGTGAGATTGTTATGATTCAGAACATGTTATTGTTATGCAAGGGTCATACGTGACCATTCATTTTGTTTTTCACACAGAGGAAAGAGGGTCGGGCTTTCATCACCACGTTTTAACACGTTTTAAAAAACAATACATATTTGAATAGTAATTACAGCATTCGATTATCATTGATTTTTTTTTTTTTAATATTCAAATTATATTTGACTCTAGTTCACACCTTTTGAACTAGTTCAGAGCTTTTTCAACAATAAATGTTACATACAGTTGCACTGTTTTATAATTAATTCATTCATTCATTCATTTATTTATTTATTTATTTTTATTTTCCATGTAACAATTATAATTTTTAAATGACAATGTAACCAAATCTAAGCCATGCAGGTGTGAACAAATTAAAAAAAAAAAACTGCCTTTCTTTCAGAGTCAGATAACATAATCAGAGGTGAATACATGTATCTGTCTGTCACGGCTGAGTTCAAAGTGCAATTCCTTACCAGTTGAGCTAATGGAGCTGGAACAACTGAGGCTGATTTTCTGTCCCAGTCCATCCCTGGCCATATATAGATAATACATTATAACACCAAATCTGACTGTGGACCGTGGATACATAGTCCTATATCATTATGTCACTGATTTCCAACATTGTGACATTGTGACAAAACATATAGTTTAGGTCACCCAGAGTTCTACACGTCTCCACTTCTATTTACCATCTGAATAATCTGAGTCAAGCTTGATGTAAAAAGAAATAGTCTAACCATCTCTCGTCTCCTCTGGTGGAAATATGCAGGTTTTCACATGCATTAGATAAGAGTTGCACAAAAATGACCGTGTTGCAAACCAGGTATTGCACTGTTGTGTTTCCATGTATTTAGCAACATTGCTTGATGGTGGAAGGCAGAAGTATGACAACTACACCACTAAACCAAGAGGGTGAGAGTCTTTCCAAGAGTTGTTTGTTAAAGACACTCTGCAGGCTCACCTGAGGAGATCGTCCTCATCGTCCTGCAGCCAGTCAGGCCTCCTCTGCAGCAAATGAAGATCTTCTTCACAGCAGCTTATTATGAGCTTGTCCTCCAACTCAAATAACAGTATTGGTCAATTGCATTGGATTGCAACCCATAGTTATGTTCATTTGATCAAACGCTGTAGCCAAAATAAGTGCATATTTTGTTTGTTAGTGTCATTGTCTGTAACTTACCTAGCCAAGTCTTTTTTAACCCAAACCTCACTAACACGCACAACAAATACTGGTGTCATATATCTCCTCCCACTGGGGGTGATACTTTAGGAAATGCTCCTATGGGTCGTATTTGGAGGTTAACTGAAATGACCTATTGGAGGAAAGGTTAGAGGTTCAGGAGACACTCAGTCTTTCACGCAATGTTGTTGTGACACATGTTGAACCCCTGAGAGACCCATAATCAGAATATGGTTCCCAATGGGATTTGTCTGCAGTTTTCATGGTTGCCATACCATGCCAACAATATTGGACCATACTTTGCCCACCTGAAGCCCATTCCCTCTAGGGCACTAGAGTTGTCATGGACTTGAGCTGGGCACATTATTGTGGGTCCCACATGGGCTTCATGTACAAGAGGGGGCCACCAAGGAAACTTAAGACAAACCCACTTGGGACCTATATTGTCAGCCTGAATATAACGATTATGGGGCCCACATGGACATACTGGCTTGGACTAATTATTTTATAGTACATGAGATGACCTATTCATATTTTCGTGGCACAAATCAAAGCAGTATGAACAACTTTGTACAGTAAAAAGAAAAAAATCAATAATCTGAGACCCCCAGTGTAAAGAAGTTCATCATTGCATCGTTTAGCATCGCCACAGCAACACTGAAGCAGTCAGAGAATGTGATGCTACTCAAAAAGACAGTCCCTTCCTCTATTTTTTTCCCGCCAGTTACAGATGTGTGGCTGTGGTGCAGAGTGGAGGTAGTTAAGTCATCACTTTGGTTCCTCTGTTCATCCCAGAGGGCTCTTTAAGAAGCTCAAAGTTGGCACAGCCATGAGCCAGAGGGGAGGAAAAAAAGCAACACATTCACCCACATACTGTTTGTCCATGTGCACATGTTCTCAAGGTGGTGATAAGGAGCTACTTATGGGTATTGGGCTTTCCCACTTGAACACTTGTTTATGGGCTATAAGCACACACACACACACACACGCACGCACACACAGTCCTGGTGCTGTGTTTGCAAGGAAAAAACCAATGCAGAGAAACAGACGTGTAAATAAACCCACTTTATAACTGACTGATTCTCACACACATACACAAAGACTTGTGTGTGCTTCTTAGAGATAGAAAGTCCTTTTCCTGGCAGCACTTTCACAACTTCCTTCTCTCTGTCTCTTAATGAGGCAGTGACCAGCGATCTGGTTGGGATTCTGTCAGCGGGTGGCTGGAGCTCCACTGACAGATTAAACTCAATTATGTTTTCATTTCACGCTCTTTCATTGGACTTGATAATATAAAAAAAATGGAGGAGCAACTTAGTAGAGTTAGAGAGTAAGAACAAGATTAAGAAAAGGAATGAGGACAGGAGGAGAAAGCTGAAGGGAGGAGCATACAGAACAGGTTGTTACTTATACCTCATCCCTGATGGTGTGTTTGTGTGTGATTCTCTGCAGAAAAATAGCCATAACACCTGCAAGGGCATTAAAATTAGACATTAAGGCCATCCTGTCCTCCACAACTGTAATGAAAATAATATATAGTAGTGCTTAACTATGGCCTCCATTGAACATATACTGTAAATGTGTGGTTCCCAAACCTTTCATGCCTGATCTCCTAAAGTTCAGTCAGCTGAATTTGAGTAAAACGCAGCACCTCTCATGCTCCATATGTCCATACATACATTGTTTACATCTTAATTCTACACTGGTACCAATCCCAGCTGACATAGGGCGAAAGGTGTACACATTGTACAGGTCATGAGCCCATCACAGGAGCAAATAACCTCTGCATGTATTTTGGACATTTGGGAGAAAACTCGAAGAAAAGGCACACACCCACACTGAGTGGACTGGACCGGACATATCATAAAAAATGTCATGCTTTGTTTCCATAAAAAGGTTCTGTTTCAAATCATCAAACTGCAAACTCTGGCCAGTTTGTCCAATCAGGCACCTGTAGGAACATAGCCACACAATATGGTGGCCTCAAACAAGGCCCTTGCCTAAACTAAAGGTTATATAAAAAAACAAAAAAACATACTAGGACATTTAATGTCCTAGTATATATATATATTTTTTTTTTTTTCAATGTTACACTAGGTGTATCTATCTATAAAGCAAGTTGCGTCTGTTTGTCTGTCTGACTTTGACAGGCATATCTCGCTGACTGTTAGTCAGATTGCCCTAAGACTTTGGATATGGGTTGAGCATGCCTGACAGTGTACATCCTTGATTTTCAAATTTTCTGGAGTAATTTTAATTTTCACTGATTTATCACGCTACACCAGGCAGGCAGCGACTCATCAGCAGCAGCTGCGCTGTGTGGAGCCGGGAGGTGGGAGTGAAGAGGCTGTTCCCATGGTGGGTGAGACATTTTCACAGAATTCACCGCAGAACATGATGTTATACTGAAACAATGAGGTGTCCATTGACCAATATGTGAGCACATATTTATTTAGCATTATCATGCTACTACTTTGCGACTAACTTGGTGAGCCTGTTTCCAAAGATAAGGTAGCGAGGCTATGATTAGCATTAGTGTAGGACTAATGCTTGAAAATGAAAATGCTTGAAAATTTGCGTTGTGCCTAATGAGGTGGCACAGTGTTTGTATTATGTTAGCCTTTACGTTCCTTATCATGCATTACCATAACTGAAAAATCTTCTTCAGCTCCCACTATATAGGAATACATACTTCCTACTGGCATTGCACTAGTGTACATATAACTAGTGAAATGACTTACCAAACTCAAGTGATTCAAGGCAATCGCTTTACTCAAATAATATGAGTTCATTTAGCTTCCCAGGTTTTACAGTGCAGTTATACCCATTTTCATGTAGTTAACCTACAAATCAGTTGTGGTGCGTCACAAGAATTAATATATCAGATTATAAGTGGGTGGTTTGTGGGTGGGTGAGATACTGCATACTTGATGAGGAAAAAATTAATCAGTTCTTACATAATTCACTGGCAGAAGTGAAGTGAGAAATCAGTGCACGTGTGTGTCACTAAATTAAAGGAAATAATCAGTGCAGGAGGATAATTAATATGTGCACGCAGTGACGTCAAAGGTGATCCACACGTCACTTCATTTTTACAGATCAGTTCAGCGACTTACCAATGCCTATGCTATTTTCAATTTACAGCTTGCCTTTGTATTAATGATTCTAGTGGTGCATTTTAATCATTAATCTATAACTGTTAGCTGCTCACATCTTTTTTTATCTGTTTTTCACTAAATATCAATTATTAATCAGCATTTTAATTGTTTGTTTAGCCAGTTATCCATCTCCCTTATTAAACATCAAACAGTATTAATGACAGTGAGCTATTTAAACCACTTATCTGTCGTTAAGCACTATTCAACAATTACTTCTCACTCATTGATTGAAATGCATTGCTTTTCTGCTATTTCAACCATTACTGAAAAGCAATTATCGCAAAGTCATTGCATTTAGCCTGATCATGTTATATATCTAATTAATTACAGCTAATGTTAAAAATGATCTAGCATGCTCGCTTACACACACACAGTGGCAGTATAATGTTTGAGTGACAATGATTTTTACCTTTTAAGTTATTTTTTAAAAGGATTTTTACCTTGTACGTATGTGTAAACAGGACCTGTGCTGTAGTCTAGTATAGTGACACTATACAAAACCAGTGCCATCCTAAATAATTTTTCCATAGATGAGGTTGAGGCAAAAATGAAGTGCTTATTACTCTGCAGTTAATCGAAAAGTACGCTGACAACATGTGTTTGTGTGTTTTTCTCATTTTACTTTGCTCTGTGTGTGTATCTGCAGCTGCTCTCACTGGAGAACACACACACACACCCATCAATAAATATCCAATCACTTTAAGTATGCAAATGACCAAATCAGATTTCACATGCAGCAGGATGGAAAAGGGGGAAATACATGTTTTCTCACATGCTGGTCGTTCCATAATTATTTACAATAATAATAATAATAATAATAATGATGATGATGATGATGATGAAATAAAATGAGCCTTGTGTTTATTGAGCCAGCTAGAAAGCAGCGTTTAAAATGTTTTAGTTTATGTTGATATTTTCGAAAGGCTAAAAGGGGAACTTTCGAGTTTCGAGTGACATGAGTGAGGAGAGGCTAAATTTGCAATGAAGAAATGCTCCTCTGCTCACCCTTCACTGAGAGCTACAGTAGCCTCCATCAATCAAATGTTGTCCTCGTCATCTGTGACCGTATCAGATGAGGTTCCTGTATAAAGACATGCTTATAAGTTTTACTTGTGTATTTTGTTACTGTATAGGTCATATTCCAGTGAAACTTATCGTTATTTTTTCATATCCTGTTAGCATTTGATCGCTAACCACGGTTAGCTGTTTTTGATCACTAATCGTGGGCGAGCTGTTATCT
This sequence comes from Microchirus variegatus, assembly GCF_963457635.1. Taxonomy (NCBI): domain Eukaryota; kingdom Metazoa; phylum Chordata; class Actinopteri; order Pleuronectiformes; family Soleidae; genus Microchirus; species Microchirus variegatus. Next base: position 17,192,664 of record NC_139804.1, read on the forward strand.
ACGTTATCGTAAAAAAGTAACAATAATTGTATTTTACTGTACATGCTCAGTCTGAACGAGAGAGAGAGAGTATCCATGGTCATAGAGAGAGAAGCAGATGAGGGAAGGGGAGCAAACCTCTTCCTCCACAGAAGAGAAATGAAGCTCCTCACACACTGAAGTAACAGAGGTTTATACTGATAATAATATTATCAGTATAAACCTGTCCAGCCATGGCAAAACCGGTCACAAGTCTACTTAGGGACATTTGGAGTTATTTACAGATTCTGGAAGTGTGATTTCTACGCTTTCCAACAATGTCCAACACATGCAAATCAAATAATATTTGAAGAAGATATCGCAATTTGAATGTAGGCACTCCTCAAACTACTTTGAGGAGAATTTTAGCCTCAAAGATTTACACCTTCTGGGAGCCAAGAGACAGAATCATCACATTTACATAGCACAACCCCCTCCTGGTCTAAGCTGTCAGTGAAACCACACCCTGCTCTGTATGAGCACAGATACTATTGTTGTGAGCTACCATGCCACACAGAACACAGAATATCCTCTTGAAATGAAATAACCTAAAAAATATATGGGGGGGGGGGGCTTATTCTGTTATCATTTCGTGTCCTTACACTCCTGTAGTCATTGGTACAGTCAGTGGTGTGCAAAAGTTTGGGCACCCCTGTAAATCTTCATGATTTTCCTTTATAAATTATTGGTTGTTTGAAAAAAGACATTTCAGTTAAATATATCATATAGGAGACAAACACAATGATAATTGAGACGTGAAATAAAGATTATGATTTACAGAAAGTGTACAAGACTTATTCAAACAAAATTAGACATGTGCATAAGTTTAGGCAGCACAAAAGAAAACATTTGTGCATCCTCCTTTTGCAGAAATAACAGCCTCTAAACGCTTCCTATAGCTTCTAATTAGAGTCTGGATTCTGGAGGAAGGTATTTTGGACCATTCTTCTTTATAAAACATCTCCAGTTCAGTTTGATGGTTTGCCCCGGCACAACTTCAACTTTGTCACTGATTCCTGGATATTTTTCTCCAGAATCTGCTGATATTGCAGACTTTCTGTAAATCATATAAACTTTATTTCACTTCTCAAATATCACTGTTTGTCTCCTATATCCCAAACTGTTGCATACCACTGTATTTCCATCATCTGTTTTTGTTGTTTCAGGAAAACAAAATATACTATACTAAAGAGAGAAGGATCAAAGATAGACACATATTTCTAATATCAAATCAGACACTAATGAAATACATTGAAGTGGCTCTGTGGTGTAGTGTGGATGGATCAGTCTGTTCCTGAATGAGCTGATAATGTCCTAACTCTCAACTCAAATCATTAGCATCGCAGTCAATACTTCACACACAAAGCTGTGTCATTCACACATGATTCAAGCACTTCAGCACATGTTTGTACTGGAGAAAAAACCTCCCTATATGTGACTGAACACTAGTGGCACACGTTACGTAGATGAAAACTCTAAGAATAAAGAGCGGTGCTGGCGTCACGTCATCATCTCAGACAACTACTGTGTGTGTCCTGCTCTCTTTCAGCTGCTGAATAATCATCTGTTTGTTGTTTTTGTGATGATGAAGTCTGCTAACACGTTACCACAAAGATCGATTGCTTAAAATGCTAACAGTCCACACACCAGCAGTCTTTATGTTGTTAAACATACAATATTATTGTATGATTAACAACATAAATACAAGTATCTTCAGCTGACTGATTAACCAGGAGGGGAGAATTATTACTGATATTTATGCACAGATCAATTTATGTTACATACTTTTTTTTTTGTAACAATGAATAACCAACAAACCATAACATGCAGTTCATCAAACATCATTCAAGCAAACTGCTTCTGTGTTTTATGTACATAGACTTGATGAAGACGACTCTGGAGGAGCTCAGCCGGTGGTTACAAGTTTTTGATGCCCTGATGATGCATCACTGCAGGGATCATAACCCACCTTGTAAACTGGTGTAAACTGGTGTTGTAGGGAGATGACTAGGGACCAGCTGAGGCCAGGTTTCAACTATGTAAAACTACAACCACATTCACAAACATTGGGAGGAACTTACCAAATTCTGCCTGTATTCAAACATCACAATGTTCATATCAGGGCATCAAACTTCATTTTTATATGTATCTTAATAATAATTTTGCATTAATTCACCTAAATTGTTTCGTTTCCCAAACTTTCAACAAAGTGACCCGCTTTATAAAGATATCAAACAATCGTGCCTCAAATCACAATACCAAAAACACATCTGCATAACGGGTTAGGGTTACCCTTCGTAGTCGTAGAAATTAGAGTTGTACTCACAAGATCTTGCACTCACAGCTTTTAGATTCATACTTGCATAAAAACAATCCTAACCCGAACAATTTCTCAGACTCATGTGTATGACGGCAGAATTTTGGGTACAACTTTTTTATGTTAATCATTACAAATACAAATGTTTAGAATTATGGATTTTCGACAGTTGTCTTACTCCATAGAATTGGTGCTCTATATAATGTCAAATGTTTTGAAATGGTTTTGAAAACATAGGATTCTCTGCTCTTTTATGAAATGAAAATGTAGTAAAGCAGTGATGATGCTCAACATTTAACCTCACTTCAATTTGAAATCCATTGCTTCCAAAAGCAGAAATTAACCTAATAAAGTTAGTTATGTGACTAATTAGAGCTAACTGTCACATTCCACATTGTGATGTGTGTTTTTTAGTAGCTGTGACAACCAGATGCTAAACTTTCACCTGTTATGTCCCTTATTTTATTCTACAATATGTTCACATAGCTATAACATGATCACTGAACAATGGTCACTGCAGTGTGGCAGACGTTCCCTCCTTACATTATGGTCACATGATGCTTTTACTGCCTGTGCTTCATAAAGCATTTGTGATAGATGTGTTTTTGGAAAGTATTGTATTTACTTTTTATGATATCCAGTCTAGTGGTTTTGGCCAATATAAGACTGATATCAATACTAAGGCTGCAAAAAAAAGTATTATTTTATTGTATGAAATTAAATCAAAATACATGTCAAAGGTGCAAAAAAAATGTTATTATTATTGTTATAATAATAATAATAATAATAAGAAGAAGAAGAAGAATAAAGGGACAGGAAAAAGATGTATTATCTAGATATTAAAACCATTAAATCAAAAAGAATGTCTCAAACAATTATAACATCACAATAAATAAATAAATAAATGAATGAATGAATAAAACAAAAATACATTAAAAACATTACAATGATAGACAACTTGGAACTATTTAGATGTCTAATGTCTAAATCAAATAGTACTACTACTAATAAATACAAGTGTGCCCTAGAATGTTCCCTTCAGTCCTCTAATTCTACAGTCTATGGTAACACTGGTGCACATGCTCTCCTGGAATCACAACATTACATAATGACACAGATTAATAAGTGGGTACACAAGCACTGTACAGCATACCTTGTTCTACCATTGTGCATCATTACGAATAGGTGTCTTTGTTGTGAGGAAAAACAACCACACAGAGAGAAAGAGCTCTCCTCTTGCCCTCCAGTACACGGGGAGTAATTGATTGATTGGACAACAGAACACAACAGGCACATTTAGTTCAACCTGGTCATCTTGTTAGTAATTCCCTGAGGACCCTGTCAATGTGTTAGACACCCACCTCATCACGCACTAACAGGCACACTACACACACACATTGATGTCTTTTTACACAGTTGTAAGGACACTCAGTGATGTAATGTATAGGACCCTATTTTTTTTTACTAAACCCAGTCTAGAAACCTGCATCGAACTACAGGTGCTACACCAAATTAAACAAAAAAACCTTTACAACATACTGTACAGTAAAACATGAAAAGATACTACTGTGTCCTGAACATGCTCCTAAAAACTTTCTGTAGGGTCCGGGCAGCTGGTTGGATGGTTTTAGGGACTTTTGTTTTAGTGTTTTTGCCATTATAGGTGGAAGTGAAGGTTGAACACATACAATGAACACACAGGTCTTGGTCCCAAGTCTTTACCACCTTTCATCAGGGCATACGGAACATTTCAAGAAAGGTGGTGCAGCTCTGGAACAGAAGGTTGAAGGGACTTGATGGAAAAGGCAGCATTAGAAATAGACCTAAAGCATTTCTCGGACATTCATAAACATTTGTTTTTTTGTTTGTTTTTGAAAGGCTGATCTTGGGGAGCAATCGAGTTATAACCCCACCTAAACTTAACCCTCCTGAACTGAACTATCCTATCTAAATTCTATATGGTATATAGCTCTTTTATTGTCTTAATGATTTTCATACTTGCCATTCACCCGTTCAGTCACATTTTCATACAGCACATTTTCAATCACTAGTTTTTCATACCCATTCACATGTTGCCGTGAATTTTATAGGGGCTCCTGGATTTAGAACTCCAGGAGCAACATGGGGTTAAGTGTCTTGCCCAAGGACACATCAGCATGGGAATCAAACCAACAACCTTGAAAGAAGACTCGCTCTACCTCTGGGCTACCATCACCCCTATCAAATCTTAGCCCCTGAAAAATCCGAAACGTTTTGACGACCAGCCTTAAATGTCCTCACATCCATAGAAAACCATGAGAGCACTCACACAAACATGCAGCCATAATTTCCTGCACTTCCCATAAAGCCATTCCCATTCCTGTTCCAAGGCTCTGACTTTTGCTCTTCCCCTGGTTTAATCACATGCAACCTCTACCCTCTACACCCAACCCCCACCTTCACCCTGTCCATCACTCTATCATCCCACACCTCATCCCCCTAATGCTTACGCATCCTTACCTCCTTCTCGCTGCTGTCGCTGTAACACTTTTAATTACAGCAAGTTAAAAATTACGAGCCTGGAACACAGAGTCACTGGCAGGTTGACTTTAATTGCCTCATGTTGTAATTCCGGACACAGGAATGGGAAGGGCGGTAGGCGGGTTGGGGGGGAAGGGTCACTCTTGGGTAGCAGAGAGAGAGGGAGAATAAGACTCACTTTCAGATGACCTCCTTAATCAATTTACAACCACTAGTGAAGTAGAGCACTACTGCGGTTTCCTCCCTCTCTCCTGGTCTTTGACACACTTTATCCACCACTAGTGCTCAGTGTATTTTATGTGTGCTAGAATGAGGGACAGACATAGTCAGCACTGACTGCGCTAAACTCTCACCCCATGTGCTAAGAAACATCTTAAGACGTATGGCCGACAGTGAGGACCACAAGGAAAACAGGTTTTAGCCACTTAACCTAAAGGCTCACCTAATAAAACTGGCACCTTGATACGTCTACTATATCTTTAGAATATGTGTGTCACTTTTTCTCTCCATTAGACTCCTTTTCTGACTGAAATGTCAAACTCAAACCTCACAAGTCGTACAGAAAATCAGCATTTTTACGTCACTACACTTCAATCTGCAATTTTATGACATATTTGATGTTTGAAATCTATCATTCAGATTTACTCCAGTGATACAACGTTACCAAAAAAGGCACCAATACCCTAGTAGTGTTCCTGCTAGGTAAAAGCACAGCACATTTGCCCTATATGTACTGTGGTATTGGAGAGTGAGCTGGATACAGCTGTTTAAAATCCGTATAACGTGGCAAACATTTAGATGACACATAGGTGCACCTAGTCACAGAAGACTTCAATCAATTTTAAGCTTTGATTTTTGAGCTTGTATATTAATAAATGTATTAATTATTTTAAAGGGATTGTTCTGATTTTTTTTAAGTTAGGTTGCGGTCTGAGGTAATGATATATAATCAACAATGATTTTGCCATCCATGTCACAATTTTCATTTAAGAGACTAAAATGGCGGTCATCCAGGATTCATAGAACCGTAGTTACATACGTAACTTTCGTTTTTCCCCTGCTGAGTCCTTGCTGGCAGTGAAACTATGTCTCAAAGTGGTTCACGACACAAGGAGCAAGCTGGCACACGCACAGCACAGTCAGCACTGCCTAAAAACCTGAACTATCCCTTTTAATTTAACACATACACACAACGTGTCTTCTTCTTCTTACTTTGTTTGGACAGCCTAAACAAACCAGTATCGCTAACCTTGACCTTAACCCTAACCAATTAATGCGCTAAATTTAAATCACAAGTTGCCCTAAACTTAAACAAACCAGGTTTTGGTGCCCATACTTGTCCTGACAAGGTCAGTGTGTATGCCAGAAAAGGTCCTTTAAGAGGTAGCACACACACACACACACATACTCAGCTGATGTGAGTACAGTGTTACAGAAGTAAGCCCCTCTTGTTTTTTGCTGACCGTGTCTCACTGCATTTGTTAACTGGCACCTCTCTTGGTGGTCTGTTTGGTAATTAAAATGAAATCTCGATGGCAGATGCCTTTGGCCACCTTTCCATTTCCAATTCAAAACAGAAAAACAAAACACATGCACTGCCTCCCACTCCCTACTGTGAATTAATTATGATTTGGGGTGATTCATGTCTCCGCCCTCCCTCATATAGATGATCACCACTGGAACCACTCACATATATTAAAATGGAGCGCACCCCTCCACCGCGGCACTGACCGCTGTGGTTACCTAACCTAAATACACTCGACAGTTCTTGTGTAGCTTCAGTGTAGATCTCAGACCAGCAGAATGACCACACTCTCCTGATGACTCCACCCATCTAATGGCACAGATATATTTTTGTCCTTAGCAGCAAATGTGCTTTAAGATGTAGGTCGCTGCAGGGCTAAGTGTGTGTGTGTGTGCACAGATGGTGACTGACAGAGATGTAAGTGATGGTGGCATCTAACCAAAGGATCCATATAGAGATGACATCACCCTCTGAAGGAAGAAGAGGAGGAGGAGGAGGGAGAGGGTGGAGGGTTCAGCAAACTATGAGCTCAGAATATCAATGTAGGAGGACAGCTTTAAGCACTTCTGGCACTGACTCTCCAACCCTCTCCATCCCTCCCCTCAATGTCTATAACTCCTCTGCTGCCAGCCTTTCATCATGGAGGCCTGACACCTGTCCTTTTCCCCACAGCTCCCTCATGTTCACCCATCTTGCTCTCAGAATTCAGGTTGCCACCTGCTAATCTGCTCTGTGCCTTTTCCAGTCACAGCTGTCACACTTTCCCCATGAGCCTCAGTCCTTGTTTCCTCTTTGTTTGTGGTCCTTATTGTCTGTGCTTGGCTAACAGAAAGCATGTTTGGCTTATTTCAGATAGGGCTGGGTAAAGTTTGAATTGGAACCATTCCGCTTGCAATTCGGCTTATCGATTCCATTTTTTATTGATGACATTTTTGATTTGAGAATTGTAAAGAGAATGTTGGTGAAGAGTGAAGTAGGGACAGTGAGCCACGACCAACTCTGGAACACTGTTGGCTCAGGTCAAGGCTTGCCGTCCTTGCTGAATTCTACTTTATGGCCAATCTGTTGATTTCCATGGTCAATTTTCACTCTGCAGCTATAGCATATGACCCATAAATGCTAAGAGCTAACTCATATCCAAATACAGCCACTGTTGCACTGATGCATGACATTGATGAGACAGTTAAATAAGTACTCACTACCAATCTCAAAGGAAACTCAGAACTGATTTTAGTTTCCAACCATATACTGTGTATAAAATGTATAGATTATTTCAAGCCTTGAAATTTGAAAGCCTTGAGATTCTACTGGTGTCATGGTCAGTTTTTGAAAGCAGACGTTCACAGACCCACCTGTAACCAGGCTATCAGTGACACTGGTGTGCACTCATACATTATGTGGTGTGCAAAATGGAAATATAATCAGCATTATGTGGCAATGACGAAGACCTGAAACTTGCTACAGAGACCATTCACTCATCAAATTGTTGAAAATTGTGTTATATAATGTTGTTATAAATCAGGTGGGAAGCTCTATTTCCCCACAGACTTCCATTCAAACTGAGTTTTTTTTTTGTTTTTTTTTAACCCTAGAACACTATCTCTCAATTCAAAACACCATCACTAACGCCGGATGATTTTTACCCGAGATAATAAATACACCCAATAAAAAGTACTTGTCATTAAAATATATCAAAACATGACAATACATGACAAATTTGAGTAGTGTTCTTTTATTTTAAACTGTGTCATGTCTAACAAAATGAAAGAAAAACATCATGAGGGGACCATATAAAAATGCTCCAAAATTACTGGAAAATTAGGAATTTGGGAACAAAAAATGTCTATAAAAAAATAATGAAGATGAAAACTTGGTGTTCATGAAAATCACATAAATGTATTTGCCCGGCAATGGTGTTCTAGGGTTAAAAAAAAAAAAAACAGCAGCGTTGCACCCTGGTGACTGCTGCCACTTTACAAACTGGAAGAGTACGTTTTTGTTTAGTTGATTTTCCCCACTGTAACTTGAGACGCCCATAGGTGTACTAAGTCACACCAATACATCAGTTTTGAGCTAGTAAAATGTATAAACTATTACTACTAAGGTGTAGTTCAAGTTTTTGAGCTGTGGTTGTATGAGGTAATGTTTGCCATTTTTTCCTCACCATTAGACAGACTTTACCAGCTGGAAACTAAAGACTATACCACGCACTTCCCTGTACTTAAATCCAGGTAAGAAAATTAAGAAGAAAGAAATAAAGAAATAAAGAAAATGAAGTATCCCTTTAATTCCCCCAGGGCATTATTTGTTATTTAGACCTGTCTTTTATCCCTAAGTACACCTATGAGTGATCATAAAAGCCAAATTAAATGTAGGCTCAATCTTTCTGTCATCTTCCTTTGCTCACTAAAATAAAATTTGGAAAGCTTCCACAGGGATAAACTTCACTTTTTTATTGTGTGACATTTCACATCTCTTCAGCATGAGAGGACAAAGACTGTGCAATAAAAGAACAATCTTAAAAGTTTGGTGCTTGTCAAACTGTGCTGGCTGGGTCTATACGGAAAACTTGGCCACAAATACTGTCATGTGACATGGTGAGATAGATAAATTGGAGTGCTGCAACATAAATAGACAAAAAAATGGCTGACATCATCCCGCCGCACTGCTCCAGTGTTTTTAAACTGTAGCAAAGCGACGTGTCTTGGCTGTGGCACTGGCACTCCAATGTTTCTAAAACCTTTTGAAAGAAAAAATAGAGGGTAACGTGGAATGCTAATTCTGCAAAGTGAATTTAAGGGAAACATTTTTCTGGTATTTTGGTCTTTATTTGATGGAGCAGATGCAGTGGGGAAGAGAGACAGACAGCAAAGAGCCTGAAGTTGGAATTAAACTTGTGACCACCGCACAGGAGTTTAAACAGCTGTACCTGTGAGCTGTTAGCTGTATAATATTTGCATGCCATAACTTATACTCTGCAGCATTTTATGATGTATACACATTAGTTTACAGGCTCATCTTTGGTCAAAGTTCAAACTCTGAGTATTGAATATTATTCCTTCATATTTCACCAACTTGTGAAATATCCTTTCATTTGTTAAAGCTGAGTTTGGCAACTCATATTTGGCGGTATCGATCAATAATTCCATAATAACCTTTCAGCATAATGTAAATCAAGAGAACAAGACTCTCTTTACAGCCTAGGGAGGAATCTGGACCATGACTGGAGGCTTTGACCAAGGGTTTGACCACCAAATGGTCCTCATATTGGCTGCTAAGATGCGTTTCCACCATGCAGTACAGTGCAGTTCAGCTGGACATGGTACACGTGGCACATAATTAGTGTGACATCACCAGGGTGATCAAGTGTAGCTGCCAAAAAATCACACGAAAAAAAGAAGAAGAAAGAAATCAAGAAGAAAAACATTTAAATCAGGTTTTATACTGAGTAGCTGTGAGTGCACATTCCCTCAGTGGAAAACTTCCTATTCCAACTTTGGTAACAACTGCCTATTCTGCAAAGAAACCTAAAAATTGGGGGGGAAAGGGTGTAAAAGAGGTGTAAAATAAATGTAAAAATAAGTGTCCATATGGGTGGAGACTTCCAGGCTTCCAGTTGCATATGAAGCTTGTGCCTCTGTGCTCATTAGGTGAGAGGTGCTCTGTCCTAAAAAAAATAGGATTTTAAGACCATGGGAAGAGACTCAACAATAAGCTATATGGCCACATTTACACATCCTGCATGCTATTTGTAATATGTGTCTACACTCGTGTTATTATTACCAAATAGTATATACAATAGCCCCAACAATACCAAAATAACCAGACCCAACCGTTACATTTTTGGCACCCTTCCCTTGGACTACCAGAATAAAATGGTACATGTGGTCAGTAGACAGCTGAGTGGGCAACAGAAAAATGTCAATCCCTTGCGACTAGTGTTTATTCAACAGCCACAGTCTATTCTCATACAAAGTTTGATGTCTTGTTGAGACAGTCACAACCTGAGCAAGAGCTGTTGTATGTCCTCCATTGTTGTCTGTTGTGTTGTGTTCAATGTCATCTTCTGTTGTCGTCGTACCGGTACAATGTCATGCTACAAATCAGGCACAGCGCACGACCCGCCCACCGAAAAAAGGTACTGTTCCCAGTTGAGCCTGACCCAGGTCATGACCATTCCAAACCATACCGTACAGTAAAGTAGTTTTTATGCAGAAAATGCTGGTGTAGTGTGGAGGGCAGGTGTTTCCAAAGCAGAGCTGATTTCATTATTTTTCAAATGAGGGTGATTGCCAGTCATGTCAGGTAGTTTAACCCATTGATGACAGAAGGTATCGCAACATATCACCAGAAAATATTGCTAATTCCTGAAGTGAAAAGTCTTCCTACTTCACACTAAACACAGCCTGGCTACTGTGATTGCCCAATCATAACTGTACAAGTCAACAAAGGACCCAGTGATTGAGTTGTGTACTCAAATCGTTGGACTGCTTAGCTTAGAACCAAGTAACGAGTGCCTGTCCCAGTAGTAGGTTTCCAGCCACTAATGACATAGACGTCACTAGTAGCAGCCAATCAGTGCTGCTGTAGTGACATTCTGATGAGCTTCTGATGAGGTCATGCAGGGAGCATTTACCCATAGTGAGACACCAAACAATGCTTTGAAAGTGAACCTATTTTTCTCATGATCCTGCCTACCGCAGCTTTAAATGCTTCTTCCTCCACAAAGTTCCATCCATTGTCATTTCTTCTTTTTTAAACGGTTGTTTGCCACATAGGGAAATGTCCTCCTTTTTTGGAAATTTAATTATCACTATCAAAGTAATTATGATACCTTTGTTTTATGTGCGTAAACAATCAGTCCATGATGAGCAGCTTTAATCACTTTAGAGAGTAGAAGAATGAAGAGTGGCGCCACTGGAGCAGTAACTGGTGCTCACTGTAAACGCGTAAAGGCGGCTGCAGGTTGCCAACCATCTGGAATATGGTCTCATTTTGTTAAGAGTAATTACAGCAACATCTCAAAGGTAATGTGCTGCTGATTTACTGGAGTAAAGCTGCTACATCGACACCTTGAAGTCACTTCCTGTGTTTTTCTTCCCTTGTTGAGAAGTATATTTGTTCCTGCACACTCTCATCCACCCCTTCATCTCGCCTTCTCTCATCATCTCAACATCATCTGACGCTGTTAAACTTCCACACCACCATCCTCCGCTCCCCCCACCCTTCCCCCTTCTCTGGCTGTTTTAGAGCTCTTTGAGGTGCCACTGACTTAATTACTGTAATGGGGTTTGTGACACTTGAGACTATGAGGAAGTAAAAAAGACGGAGACGTGGGGCTGGGGACGGGCCAAATGAGGGGACATTATTATTAGTTTTACATAAAAGCCTTGGTGTGTGTGTGCAACAGAAATTAACCACAGTGGGACTTTCTGTTACAGCACTTTTTTTTTTCTCCTTGCACTTTCCATGACTCCTTGTTTATTGTGAAAGTTTAATTGCATGTCTGTGTGCGAAAAGATTGTTTACCTGTGTCTGTGTGTGTGCGTGTGTATTTGTGAGCATTTGCATAGCAGGCCACAGCATTCAGAGGTCTTCAGAGGAGTCTCTCAGAAAAATTGTTAATTAAGCAATTACTGAACACGGCACCTGTGACTCGTGGGAGATGTTATTTGAGGTTTTTGTTTTGCAGGTTGTTTGTGGCAGCAGTATTTAAACTGCCGTTCAAGGATTTTCATAGTTCCTTGAGGAGATCAGTGGGGATTGTTTTTTTCTTTTGCAAACAAGTTTACTCATTTTAGTTTCTTTCCAAAGGTTGCTTTAAGAAGTCAGTCTCCATAAGTCAGGGATTTAGTTTATGAATTTAGTTGTATGGCAACACGGCAGAGTAGTGGCTAGCAGTATTGTCTTGCAGCAAAAAGACCCAGAATCATGACCCTGACTGACCAAGGGCCTTTCTGCATAGAATTTGCATGTTCTCCCCATGTATGTGTGTGGGGTTTTTTGTGGGTTCTCCAGTTTCCTCCCACAGTCCAAATGCAGAAGTGGTGTGAATCCTTGCTGTCTCTGTGTGTAGACTCTACAATGGACTGGCGACCTGTCCAGTGCATATCCCGCCTGGCTCCAGCAGCCCTGCCACCCTCATGTGGAGGATAAAGCAGTAGACAGTGAGTGACTGAGAATTTAGTTTTCCAAATGAAAGACAGATTTTAGTCGACAGTCCAAAGTAACCTTGACCTATGTTGCATGGTACGCAAACCAGTGCCAGGACCCAAATGAGAGAAGGAGAGAATAAGAAAAAAGAGGAAAGGAGGAAGAAGAAAAGGATTTAAATAGGGAGAATAAAGATGATAGACAGAAGAACGTCGAGGAGAAGGATGAGGAGGCAGGAAGCCAAGTTCTTGTCCATCTTCATTATGAGTCATATGCAGTCAGATGTTTGCAGTCCCATTACTGTTCAGTAATTCTGCATTTACATATAGATTAGAGATAGAAATACCTACTTTACTGATCCTAACATGTACATTGTTTTGCTTATTTTACTTTAAAACGTATATACTAGGACTGTCAATATGCAATTAACTATTAAATCTCCAATTTTGAAATTAGGATCTCGATTAATCGCGATTACATTTTGCTTTTCTTCTAATGGCTAAATTAATGAGTAATCAGACAGTACGCATTAAACACAGAACACATAGAACTTTGTGATTTCAAAGGGTCTCAGGTCTATCAAGTGGCAACGAGGACATCTTAAAATAAAGGCCAACATGCATGACTGCCATTATGTATGTAACAAGAACATGTGCTAACATCACAACAAAAAATCCACCTGAGAATGTCCTTAGAAACTCAGAGAGAGAGAGAGAGAGAGAGAGAGAGCCATGCAGGGTAGGTGTCCAAATGGAAGCTGCCTGGCAGCTGCCAGCATATTACAGACACTATCAGTACCTAGAGTGGTTAGTTTCCCACCACTTGTGTCAAGGAATTCCTCTGCGCAGGTCTCAGCAATTAGTCACGCATCTGTTTTTTGACAGACAAGGCAAAGGATTGCAACTTCCAGTCATTGTCAATAAATGGTGCCTGTTAACTTTAATATAAACTGATCATTTAAATCACCTTGTGAGCAATTCCTATGATAAAATACACTACTATCTTAGTGGTATGTGAAAGGATGACACTTCGGACTGATGGTGGAGGTAGAGGGGTCGCTAGGCAGGTCTGGGTCCTCTGAGCAGATATATATATCCTGCCCGTCTGACCACCATGGGGGCCAGAGCCTTCAGCCGCTCTGCCCCCCGGCATCAGGAACATTGTGTCATTCCCCATCTTCAAATCCCATCTGAAAACCCACATTTTTAAACAGGCCTACTCCCTCTAACTCTCTAACTCTCTACCCGTTGCTGTTACTTTTTGTTGTTATTACTTTGTTGTTGTACGGCGACCTTGAGTGTCTTGAAAGGTGCCTTAAAATATAATGCATTATTATTATTATTATTATTATTATTATTATTATTATTATTATTATTATTATTATTATAATATATGGACTCTCTGAAGCATGAGAAGCAGAGTGCTTCATGGGCTATATATTCAAAATATCACAGAAAGTGAATCTATAATTAATAATAAACTACATTACAGAGTCATTCATTATATAATAAAATTGAAAATATTAGGACAGAAACAATCAATGGTAATTCAAATTAAAAGGGGATTTGTAAAAACAACAAAATAGTCAATAAGTGTGTCATTAAAATGCTGTAATTAATTCATAAACACATGATGGAATGAAATAAAAGTCTATGTTGGCCTTTTTAGATGCCTTCATGGCCCCCCTTTCATAATGTTCTACTGATGAGAAATAACAATGATGAGAAAAGCATGAAATCATATACAACTTTCTAGAGCCCAAAAATCAGAATGTTTTATAAATAGAGAGACCTATAGACACACTGACGGTAACACAAATTTTGATTCTTATCACTTAACTGTCAGCTATGTACGAAGATTCCTGTTAACACCAGTGTGCCTTTGCTCAGTGTACCTGAATGTGATTACACCATGATGGAAAACCCCCAAACCTGGCCAGATGCCTCTCACTTACTGCAGTTCAGGTACATGTAGGGCCCTTATGACTCTTATCTGAGAACCCTAAGGTTTTTAAATGTGTAGAAGAAGACCAAGGACAGTCCAGAACATCAAAGACTAATCCTCTTGGGAGCATGAATGCTGATCAGCTGAGTGGATGGAAATGTGACCAGCAGGATACTTGTACAGAAGTACAGAGAAGTGAATGTTGACTCAGGACAAGGAAAATTACCTGAGGATCTGCTGTTCAGGAGACGGGATCCTTACGTCACGATTCCAGGCTTTTTCAGATCACTTGCAGCGCCTGAGAATACAATAAAACCCAGCTTTCTCAGCAGTGGCTGAACTGTTTGTTTTAAAACTTTTGGGCGTAATAAACGAGGTGATGGCGCAGATACACACCAAAAAACAGCGTTAATTGGAACTTCCGGTGTATGGGAGCTTTAAAAACATCTGAAATAACCCCTTCTGTGGTTCTAGTAATAAGAAGTACACATTCAAGCTTGTATTATTTTGAACAATGACCTCACACATAAATTGCTTCTCTTCAGAATAGAAGTACAAAATCTAACACACATACACAAGCACCCACATATATCTATTTAACCCCTCTGGGGGGTAATGGCGGCCTATCATATGGCAAAGGAAGGGTGCCAGTGGGGGCCACGGAATATAAATGGTGCTCCCAGTTCTCCATTACTCTGTCTGAGTGGATGGGCAATGGATGTGTGGGGTGGGGTCAGAGGTTCAGGTGCTGAGCAGACAGGAGAAAAAAAAACACCCCCCATCCTCTTCCTCTGCCTCGTCTTATCTTAGTTGTTGCACCTTTTTTGGAAAGCAACCTCATCCATCTTCAGTTTGGCTAAACCTGAGAGTATACCTGGAGGCTACTTCCCCAATTCTATTACACCCATCCCTGCAGAAGGCGAAGTGTAGAACACTGCTCATAACAGCTAATATGATCTTGTGAAATCAGCTCATTTTCCGCCGTATATAATTTGAGTATTAACATCTCCGTCTCAGGCTTAACGTCCTTTGCAAGACGTCCGCTCCATCTGGGACCTCGATGAATCGAGTGAACCAGGACAAATGTGATATTATTAGACACTCAAAAATAGACTTGTCGTCTGCAGCTCATGTCGACTTTTCCATTATGTGCCAAGTGGAAGTGTTTGGGTGAGTTAGCGCAGGTGTGTGAGTGTGTGTTTGCTTGTATATGTGTATGTCCATGAGAGTGAGTTTCCTTGCCTTTATCCTCGTGGCAGCAGGTGTGTAAATAACAACCTAATAAAAAATGAGGCTGAGTCAAATTGCTGAGGGACCAGACCACCACTCATCCATACCCTCCCTCCTCTTCTCTTTGTCAAACCCCGACATTGATCCCCGCTCATCTGTTCATTGTCAGTGCTCCCCCCACCTCCCGGGCTGCACAAGGCCTCCCTCCCCTTTGCTCTGCTGGGGCACTCGTTGTAATTCTGGGTCTGTAGGCCGCCAGCATTGTGGCATCATTTTGCCAAGTGTCCCGCATATGACAGCTGATCCACTGAAATCCACTGCTTCACTGAGCTGCATTAGAAGTGTGCAGAGTTTGCCTTGTTGTCGCCCACTATTGTTACCGGTTAGCCAAATGAGTCCAGAAACAGAAGGGAGTGTTAAGAGTTAAATGTTAAGATCATAGAAATACATCAATGTTCAAGTAAAACCATTTATATCTTTAAAGGTGCATTATGTAATAAATCTAAAGCAACTGGCCATAAAATCCTCCTAATATGTCACAGAGGACAAGGAATAATGTTCATATAACATACTGAACTCACCAACAAAAGTAGTAAAAAAAAAAATATTTGCATTAAAACAAATATTTTCCGCACCAGAAAGTTTGTTTATGTTTTGAAATTATGTTTTGGCATGACGCGCCATCTACCGCCGTCTACCAATCATAGCAGTCAGTAGAGTCAGCTGCTGGGTTGCCAGTTACGTAGCTACAACTGAAATGAAACGAAAGGAAACCTAAAAGACCTCGGTATGAATGTCAAAAACGCCAAGATAAAGTTTACGGCAAAGCGAGGGTCTATATAGGACATGCTTTTGAACGGTGGAGAGAGTTTAAAGCTGAGAGGAATTTCAAACATAGCTCGACTGTCGTGTTCTGTTTTGAACTGTTTCCGCTTAGGTGCGGCGGGGGTTGTGGCTCCGGGCAGAACCACCACCACCGCCCCGTGGTGGAAGGCGTTGCCCAGCGCTACAACCGGTCTGCCTGGAGCCACAACCCTCGCCGCGGCGAATCGGGTATGGCAGCCGCCCACCCAGCAGTTCTGTTCTGTCAGCGGCTGGTTCTGCTTGGCGCAGGCTACGGCGGCAGTTCAGATGACACAGAGATGCGTCTTTTAGTCTCTTTCTAATCTAACCTAATGGTCTTCTTCTGACATGCACTGAAAGAAAAACAGCGGTAGTCGAGTGGTTAAATAGGTTGATTTGTGTCAGGAAGGTCAGTGGAAACATTATTTACCTTATTATTGTATAAAGAATTAATATATTACATAAATATATTACATATAAATATATTGGGTTTTTTTTAAAGACGAAGTCGAGTCGACAAGTCGTTTGATGACGTCATCACATTGACACAGCGGAGGAACACAGCTGTCCAACAATGAGCAACTTTTATTAGTTCTCTGTAACATTAACAAGTACAGTAAAGTGCACTTTCGAAAAACAAGAATCAACATGGGGGTGGTGGTGGTTTTAAAAAGGGGGATCGGAGGGTGTGTTCCAACTATCGGGGATCACACTCCTCAGCCTCCCGGGGAAAGTCTATTCCAGGGTACTGGAGAGGAGAGTTCGGCCGATAGTCGAACCTCGGATTCAAGAGGAACAATGCGGTTTTCGTCCTGGCCGCGGAACACTGGACCAGCTCTATACCCTTCGCAGGGTGCTCGAGTGTTCATGGGAGTTTGCTCAACCAGTCCACATGTGTTTTGTGGACCTGGAGAAGGCTTTCAACCGTGTCCCTCGTGGCATTCTGTGGGGGGTGCTCCAGGAGTATGGGGTCGGGGGCCTTTTGTTAAGGGCCGTGCGGTCCCTGTACGACCGGCGCAGGAGCTTGGCTCGCATTGCCAGCAGTAAGTCAGACTTGTTCCCAGTGCATGTTGCACTCCGGCAGGGCTGCCCTTTTTCACCGATTCTGTTCATTATTTTTATGGACAGAATTTCTAGGCGCAGCCAGGGGCCAGAAGGTGTCCGGTTCGGGAGCAACTGGATTTCATCTCTGCTCTTTGCAGATGATGTGGTCTTGATGGCTCCTACGAACCAGGAACTCCAGAATGCGCTGGGGCAGTTTGCAGCCGAGTGCAAAGCAGCTGGGATGAGAATCAGCACCTCTAAGTCCGAGGCCATGGTTCTCGACCGGAAAAAGGCGGCTTGGGAGGTGGAAGTGAAGACGCTGTCCTCACAGTAAGTGAGACATTTTCACACGGTTCACCACAGAACATGGTGTTATACTGAAATTAGCATGCTACTACTTTGCGGCTAACTTGGTGAGCCTGTTTCCAAAGGTAAGCTAGCGAGGCTATGATTAGCATTAGCGTAGGGCTAATGCTTGTAAATGAAAACATTTGAGTTGTGCCTAATGAGGTAGCACAGTGTTTGTTTTATGTTAGCCTTTACGTTCCTTATCATGCATTACCATAACTGAAAATTTTTCTTCAGCTTCAGCTCCCACTATAGGAATACAAACAGTCCTCACGGAGGGTCATTTACGGTTCACCGCAGAACATGGTGTTATACTGAAACAACAAGGTGTCCATTCACCAATACGTGAACACTTTGGGGCTAAATTGTGGAACCTGTTTCCAAAGGTAAGCTAGCGAGGCTACGATTAGCATTAGCATAGGGCTAACATAATACAAAATATCAGCCACTCCAGTTAGGCTTTACGTTCCTTATCATGCATTACCATAACTGAAAAATCTTATTCAGCTCCCACATAGGAATACATAGCTTCCTACAGGCACTGCACTAGTTACGAAGTAATGGAAAATGACGTGCCTAAACCAAACAGAGTGTATAATGGAAAGCGCCATAGAGGCGAAAGACATGCGTGTATAAACCATTTTATATGGCTGCTTTTCTACAATTGGATTTTCAGATTTGCACTTCACCTCTTTTTAATTGGCACCTACTGTTGAGCAGCATCTATTTTCCACAGATAAGTCAACAAAGTAAAGGTCAAAGAACAACATATTTGTGTTGACACTGTCTCTAAAAACCAGCCTCCACTTCTCCTCCTCCTCCTCCTCCTTCATCAGCTCTTTCCTCCTCTCACTCAACAGTTGGGGTAATGAAATGGCCAGTTAGTTACTCAGTAGATTTGCATAATAATATTAGTTGACCTTTTTGGTTTGATTAGTTTGGTTTGTGTGGGTTTGGGGCTGCATGGAGATGAATGTTCTTCGCTTCTACAGCAAATGTTTAACGGTTGTTTAGAGCACAAGATTTATTACAACAGACTGAGATTTGGTACTACTCTAAAATGTTGCAGCCCTATTATATCAATCAGCCGAATAGACTTAGTCATTTGGGAATTAGTTAATGTTTAGCCTCTGAGCCTGTGGGAATGTATGACTTCATTTCTGATCTGCTCCTTTAACACAATCAGAGAGAGACTGAAATTTGCCATTACTTTTAAAGCTGGGGGACTGGAGCACGCAGAGAGAACAGTAGACACTATTGTTCCCTTTACCTCATAGCACACAGTGGGTGAAATGTAATATTTCCAACAGTGCAATTTAGATTGATATGTATCTATGAGTGTGAACGAGTCAGCAGTTTTCTTGTGGATGTTTTCATCCAGTAAATATTCTTTCAATATTTCATTAAGGATTTTCTTGTGCTTTTATAGAGTCGATTTTTTTCTTTTGGAAATATGCCTTTGAAGGACAAAAACAGATTGAGCCCCATCTTTAAATGGACCAGTCATCTGATGGAGAGAGCTGAGTCTGTATAGTCACTTTTATTTTTACTGAATTCCAGCGTCTCTCACATCTGGTTGAAGATTTCAAATCCCAAGGGACAAAATGAACAGCTACAGGAACAGCTTCATCCCACCTGCAATGGAATACTTGGAATAATTGTCTGACTCCAGTTTTATTTCACTTATGTCTACTGTTATCCTATTATCCTGATGTTTTGAGTGGGTGTCCCGCTTCCTTTTGAAAATCTTTTTTTTTCTACTTTCTGAAAACTGTCATATCCTCCCTGTTTGTGTGCTCTCAGTTGCTACAGTACATAACTTTTTGTGTTTTTTGTTGTTGTTGATGTTGTTATTCTGCCTCTGCTTTGTTTTTTTGTGAACAGAAATAATGAAGTAATAATATTGCTGTATACAGACAAATATTATTTGTCTGTATACAGCAGCAGTACAGGGATGGGCGGTGACAAGAAGAAAACTTTCCCTGGGTCTGCAGCTTTCAGTTTCAGCCATTTTGGTTTACCTGCACATGTATAGCCTCTATCTGTCTTGATATAAAACAAATCACTTCCTGTGTGCAGCACAGGAATGTCACTTCGGCCAGCCCTGCCAGTTGGGATGTGGAGTTTTCCATTCCAACATCATGTGCCTGTTATTTCATGTATTTCTATTATTATTATACTGTTATTTGCTCTAACTGTGCATTTAATACAGCTGTTTTTGAGGTTTTACATCATCTCTTTTGCTCTTTGCTTTTTTAAGCTTTTAGTTTGAAAACTGCCTGTCCTCTCTGTATCTGTCCTGTCAGTGATTGATGGTTGTTTTGGTTTTCAGAGAGAGAGAGCGAGATGTACATATTTGCATTGAACACATTAACATAAAAAGTCACCTCAACCTGAACAACAACACATTAATAAGTCTAAATGCTTAAAATATTAAACATAATCAGTCACACAAACACCAAGTTGCCAAGAGCAAGCAAACACAAAGCACCGAGCGTATGAGGAACAAAAACATATAAACCATATCGGGACATTTTGATCCTCACAACTTTAAATCTTTCTGGGGATTAGGAGGTGGTTTTAGTGTTATAGGGTTATACCTGGGTTCAGGTTAAGGGTTAAAGTTAAACATTTTAGCTGTGATGGTTAAGGTTAAGATAAGGGATTTAGGGAATGCATTATGTCTTGAGTGTCCTCAGTAGGAATGCTGCCTGTGTGTATTTGTTTTTCTTAACTCTTCAGGACCTTCTCTGGTAAAATCCCTGACTTTTTTTTAGGACTAGTCGTCCTCATGCAGATCAAACCCTGGTCTGACTGAGGCAGAACTCCTCATAGGTTAAGGTTAGGGTGGGGAAATAACTTGTTATGGTTAAGGGTTGTGGTAAGGTCTTTGTCTAGGCTGTCCATATGAAAAACCTGAGTCCAAACAACAATTACTGCGCAAACCTGAGTGTGCGTGTGTGTGTGTGTGGGTGGGTAGTTGTCAGTCTGTGCCATACCTTGTTAATGAAGGACCCCCGACTCTCGACCACCCCTCTCTCTCTCTCCTGCCTCCTCTCAGTCATCCCCCACTCCCCCCTCCTCCTCTCTCTCCTACATACATTGGAGGCTGCGAGCTGCAGCGGCGGCAGACATCGGTGCGGATCGCCGTGTGTGTGCGTGTGTCTGTTGATCTCTGGATGAGGAGGAGGAGGAGGAGGAGGGCGAGGATAATCTTGTCAGACCTTTAGTGGTGTGGATCTCCCGCACCCACGGACACTTTTTTCCTTTTCTCAACGTGTTCACATTCACTCACCACAGGTAAGCTTAGCGCTCTCATCTTTTTTTTGCACAACTTTCCATCACGTGAAACCGGCGTTTACAGCGTATTTGTGTGTACAACGTTGTTGTACAGGATTAGACTAAGATATAATTTTTCTTAAGTTATGTTGATGATGATGATGATGATGGATCAAGAAGAAGTGCGATTTAACCTGGGAGTCACGTCTCGATAGCAGCAAACACGCAGATGTCCACTCAGTCTTTTTACGCACTTTGTGCCACATTTGATTTTGTTTTCTTAACAGTCTCCACATGGACGTGTGTAGAAGTTTTGCTGCTCAGTAATACGACGTTGCACCTCATACATATCGGCTTTATTTATGCGTGAGTAAAAGTGTGGATTATAAATGATAGGTCCACGTTTTCTTTTTGTGTACGGGATCAATAGTGCTGCGCTTTTTACGCACCGCGAGCTTTGCATCCCCCCAAAAAACTTTTCCTTACTGCATTGACAGTCGTAACTGTCTCCAATATTCATACAGTTCCACTGCTCTGTGCATCTTTACAGACGCGCATTATGGAAGAAATTAAGGAAAATTCCTTTGATTGACTATTATTGTGCCATATGCCCAGCCCAAAACGTGCTTACAAGACGTTTATGAACATTAATGACACATAATACCAAACACGCGGATCTCCCTGTTGCTTTTAACAGGCTTTAGACACATAATGCATATACTAACTTGTAGAAATTAAACTTTAATGGTACCAGTATTCTTCATTCATCATAATAAGAAAAATACACAATAAAGTGACTCATTCTCGAGTTCTTTTAATTCACTTAATTCAGACAGCCCATTATTCTTCTACATTTTCATATCTGCCAACTTTTTGTCAAGGTTTTGCATTCACCATGGAAATTATGCATGCGTTTGACTATTCATGTTCATAATTTTGCCTTTTTTGTTGTTTTTTTTGTTTTGTGTTTTAATGGAGCCAGTTACTTTATTAGTCTTGTTTATATTGCATGGAAAAAACAAGTTAGAAAAGAAAGAAAAGATATATCGTTCAGCTCAAACTCAGCCGTCATGATGGTATACAAACTTTTAGAACTTCTGCACCCTTTGGTAGAAATACACCGTGGGTCACTTTTAAGGTAATTCTAATGTGTGGGTTGGTAGAGATTGTGGTTTGTGTGAACGTTTGACTCACTGTACATTTAGATGTAAATATTTGACATGATTTACTGCTGTGTACAGAAAAAGACTCATGAGAGTCATTAAGGTTAATAGTGTTACAGCATGTAAGTGCTTTATACCTGCCAGTCATCCTGTGTGTGTTTGTGGGTTATGCGTGTGTAATTATTCTTCAGAATGACTCGTATTAAATATAAAGAACCCCCTGAAAAGGATATTTAATCCTGCTCATGTGGGACGCTGAGTAGATTGGTAATTTTTTTTTTTTTTTTTTAAACAGCCACATAAGGCGTTTCTCCTCAAGTACCAGTCTTAAGAAGTCTTGTATCTCCTGGTGCTATATACAGGACCCTTGAGCTGTGTGTCCAAAGCTGTAGCCTCGTACAAACACACCGTAGCACTCTACTGCAGCCTCTGGCGACTGGTGATAAGGCGTCAGGGGGGTGAGCCCCAACACTGAACCCCATCATAGAGAGTCATGGAGCTTGTGGGTCAGGCTCTGTGACCACTTTGATTAAGGGATAATAAACCCATTTATAGGGAGCTTTCAGGTGACGTAATGAAGCAGAGAGGAGATAAAAGCAGAGAGTTTCCCCTGCTAAGCTCTTATTTCCAGGCACCAACAAATATAGTAAAATTTGCACTCAGCAAATTTATGTTGAGGTGTTAAGTTTGGTCGCGTGGAAAGCAGAAAGTAAAAGTGTAATAATTTCTGTGATAAGTTGTGAGGGAGGTGGCAAACACATCAGTTGCCTGAGGCTTATATTGCAGAGGATATGAATTAACAGGTCAGGTGTTTGGTCACAGAATACACTGTGCAACTATTTTTTTTGTTACTCTCAATTCAGCAGTAAATAATACTGACACAGTTTGGATTAACAGATACAGTATATTTTACGGTCCTTGTAACACGCCTGCTGGCAGCTTTGTAAATCTGTTGCCAGACAATGTTGCCCCCAGGTGACTTCACTCCTCAGTAGCAACAAATCTGGCTGCTTTTGTCATCCCGGGGGAACAATTTCTATGTGTAGTTGATGTGTTAACTTCCGCAGCGCTGAAGCCTGTCGGCTCCTGAAGCTCTTTCTGCAAGTCTGTAGAGATAACTCAGCTCAAGCTGATACACACATGCTTACATTAGTATTTGATTTGCTCACAAATCTGCGAAAGAAAAACATCCGCGTTCTTGCAAAATTGATGACTCAATCAGCTCACACATATGGCTGCGCAATAATTCTATAATAATAAATACAACTTTCTTCAGTGATCATGGAACAGAGCTTCAATATATGTATCGATATTTCCCCTTCTTATGCATGTAATCAGCTCGTTGCCAAGAGAGGAAAGGAATTGGGCTTGTAATTGGAGGGTTGCCAGTTCAAATCTCGGGATGGTCCAAGGACATTCCCCATTGCTCCCCCGGTGCAGATATAGGTGCTGCCCACTGTTCTTGTTGGTTTGTGTGCGTTCACTACTGGTGTGTAAAAGGGATGGGTTAAATGGTTAAGGTTGAATTCACTATTACTAATTGACAAAAATTACAAATTCTCATTGAACGTTTTACCTCAGATGTGTGAAATATTTCAGTCTGTAACGTCATGTGTTGCTCTTTGCCCATAAAAAAAAGTCTAAAACCACAATTCTAAAGGTTTTGTTAACTCTCACAAAAGAAAACATACCTACGCTTAAAGAGAAGTTGCACTTGGCTGCAAGTATGGAAAAACAGATTGTAACTACTTAACAAAAGGCTCGTTGAATAAAATCTACAGCTGCTTTGGTCTACAACATCTCAAAAATATGTTTGCTGCTTTGTCTGGACATTAGATCAATGTTTCTGACTGAAAACTGCTCAGTGGGTAACTGCTTTACTCGCTCACTCTCCTGCACAAAAGTCCATAGAAAAAACAATGGTTTTACCTAGGCCTGGGCTATATATTGATTTTATCGATTAATTTGTGTTTAACGAGTGTGAGAATTTTGTTCCCAAGAAAGGACGAGTATCTTTAGTGATTTGGAACTAGTTTGGGTTTGCGGCAACAGGCGTGGAAAAAGTGACTGCACACTGCAAAGTTTGTTTAAAGCCCATTTCAACAAAAGGCAGTAGCATGAGTAGGGAAAACACCGCTGATCGCGAGCGGCAAGCTATGTGACTGAGTCTTTGCTCCGGAGACCTCCGACACAAGGATCAAGCCGAACAGTGCCGAACTGTAGATCATTTAAAAATATTTAACAGTCCCAAAAATGTGGGTTAATCTCCGACAATTACCAGGGAAATGTCTAAAATCGCTGTCGCCTTATTTTAGCCCACAGACACGGAGTGTTCAGTTTCCTGTAGGAAAAGGCTGCCCAATTGCTATATTGCAAATATTTATATATCTTATGCTATGTTATGGTATGGTTCCGTTTGGTACAGTATGGTACGGTTTGGAACGGTAAATCTTTGGGTCAGGCTTGCATTTAGATTGAGAACGGTACCTTTACTTGGTTGACGTGGTATGGGCTGTGAGATCGTACCAGTGAGTATTTTGTTAAGTGGCTAGAATCTTTTTTACCTTCTGTCCATGCTGGAGGCCATGTTTCAGTTCATCATCCAAACATTTCAAAAAACCTGAACTCTCTCGTTTACATCTCAGAGAACAGTAGAATGCATCTATGGAGTCTCTGTAACAGTGACATGAACCTGACCTGTTAGAGGTCTCGGCTTATTGATTAGCCATTGATCCTCAGTGAGGATTTATAGGCAGCAGTTAGAGACCTGAGATAAAAGTCCTCAGCCTTTAAAGCAGGGGTGGCCGGGCAATAGTAGCTGGCCCTCCTTAAGCTACACGAAAAATAGGGAAAAAATTGTTTATTTTGCCGGTCTACATCCTAATATTATTGTCCAATCAGCAGCCTGACTCGGTGTCACTCCCCCACCCCCAACACAATCAATAGCCCCACACCCTTGGGGTGATTTCAGTCAGATTGAGGTGCTCTCAAAGACTTACATGTTGAGATTCTGACGTGATTTCGTCATACTCACTGCTTCGTGCTCGGACGATACCTCCCACGGCCTAGCAGACGCCTGATGTCGGCAGAAACGGAAATGCCTCTGCTCGCTTCTATGTAAATTGTGCTAACTTAACCAGCCCTTAATTGTTGGTTTCATCATCGAAAAAAGAAGCAGCAAACACCTTTCGCTCACTGCAAAATAAGGCGTTTCATAGTAGAAAAGCTGCGGCTTACAGAACTCGGACCCGACCAGCGGAATGTCGCCATAAAGCAGCAAACGAAAGAGGAATTACACTCGTTATTTCTCTTTCAAAATGCCTGAAAAGTGAAAACTTTTTGTTGTGTATTTTTATTTTATTTAAGTGAATCTTTTAAAATCATGGTATCAGTCGTGCGAATGGTACTTTGGCGTGTCCTAGTGGTGATATGCGGTAAATTTACACATGTAAAAAACTGTCTTGCCAATTGCGCACGCCAAAAATAAATTTCACCAGCCACCACGGCTTTAAAGACCTTACCCTAGCTCTAATATGTGCTGCTTTATCAAATTCACTAAATGAATTTCCTGAGACTGTGGTCACCTCTGTCACAGCACTGTCAGATCGGTGCCTCGCCGTTCTTCTGTATCTCCCTCAGCCTTAAAGCAACACTGTTGTTGGTGTTCTCAGATGTTTTTAGCGCCTTCGTATAACATCTGATATTCATTAAGAATTCATAGAACCATAATAACGTACGTAACTCTTGTTTAAAAGTCTGTACCGGGGCCATTTTAAACGTACAACACACGAAATTATTAAACACATATTTCACACTAACTTCTCTAATGTGACGTCTCACACTGCTTCTCTTTGGCGTCTGCTGTCAGATGGTAGTGATGATGATGATGATGATGATGATGATGATGATGATGATGATCCTGATGAACCAGGTTTCCAGGTTTGTTCTAGTCAGTTTTAAGCAATCTTTTTAAGGTTCCATTTTGACGAGAACTTCTCCTAGTTGTGCGAACCTCTGCTGGTGTAAAAGTCAAAAGACTTACAATATACAATACATTTATATTGTGTTAATTCCTAATGGCAGTTAGCGGTAGAAGTAGCCTGATTGATTGATTGAGAGTATTATTTATTGACTACATTTTTGTTCTCAGAATCTTGATAAATCCTATCACTAAAACTTTATTTTTTTAATCCAAACGTTTGACAAATATTATTTTTTATGGCTTTTATTTCATATGTGGTTTATATATTATTTTTAATGTCACGAGCCATGGAAAACCCCACATTGGTTAACCTCTAATGGCTACTCATTAAATCACTCATGGTCAACCCATACTACTTGAAAGCTGAAAATGGTTTTGTTGCACCCAGGAAGTGACATTTTTTATGTTAAAAAGGCAGAATTACTGGAAGCTTAATCAGTTCCACAGACTGTAAAATGGGACCAGACTAAAATAAAAGGTCTTAAAAGGTTCTGAGAGTTTGCCTCCCTTGGAGGTTCCTGGACCACACTTTCAGAACCTTTGCTATAAGTCAAAGTCACTGGGTGGAAAAAAAAAATATCTAAGGAAAATTCCTGGCAACTGACAAGGTGGTATATGCATGACCGGGTGAGTGTGTGTGTCTCTGGTGCAATTTCAGTTCTCATGTACATTTGTGTGTGTGTGTGTGTGTGTGTTTGTTAGAGAGCGAGACCAGAAGTATTAGTATAACTTAAAGATATTAGGCCCTGTCGTGTTTGGTAAATAGCCATTCATCATGCATGCCTCTCTGTGATGGTACCCACACAAGACCCAATCCATTAGTGGGCTGGGCGTTGACTCTCAGTGTATGTGTGTGTGCGCGTGTGTGTGGATGAGAGAGAGAGTGAGTGAGTGTGCGTGTGTGTGCATGTGTGTAATTTATTATAATGCCTCAGGAGCTCTGACACCGCAAAAAGTGCATGTGCATTTGAAAGAGAGAAGGAGAGAACGCATTTATTTTGAGCAGTAATTCAATGTTGTTATGATATTGGTGACCAAATTTAATTTCATAGATACAGCGTGTTTCTGACTGTGTGTGTGTGTGTGTGTGTGTACTTGTATTTGTTACCTCTTTGAGACCTTTTTTGAGCATAAACACTGTAGACACCAGAAATGTGTGTGGGGGGACAAAAAGCAAGTCCCAATAATGTGAATAATTACATTTCAAGGTGAAAGCATGTTATATAGATGAGGTGAGGTTGAGTTAGATTAGAAGGTTAGATTTAGGCCTGTAATAGTTATAGATACAGTTAGTTTCCAGCAAATGAATGTAAGCTAATGTAATGTCCTCGGAAGTCATGGAAAGCAGACATGTGTGTGTGTGTTACAAGGCAGAGGATTGATTGATGGTATGTTAAACAAACCTTGATAATGACACTGCACAGAAACACTATATCCTTGACTCTCCCCCGACACACACACACACACACACACACACTCACACTTATAAACAACCTTCCTTCTTCGATGCACAAAACAATCCTGTCACTTACGTCTGCTGTTGGCATCTAGAGATTGAAGACAGACGTTACATGTTGTCACCAGGCACCTCTCTTTAAATGGCAGCCATGAGCTGCACTGGGAATATGTGTGAACTTAGCAGCCCAGTCACACCAAAACGCAACGTGTGTTAAGTGCCACGCCGGCATTATTTTTGTGTAATTTGTGTCTGTGGTGTGATTGACACAACTTCCACATCATTTCCTTTTGTGGAAGAAATGTTGTCCTCCATTTCTGAAACAACGTCGTCGTGGTCGTCATCTGTAAACTCCTGACGATGGTTTGGTTATTGCAAAACATGTCACTCAGTTTGGACATTGGACGAGACAACACGTTTGACACAA
This sequence comes from Microchirus variegatus, assembly GCF_963457635.1. Classification (NCBI taxonomy): domain Eukaryota; kingdom Metazoa; phylum Chordata; class Actinopteri; order Pleuronectiformes; family Soleidae; genus Microchirus; species Microchirus variegatus. The sequence continues at coordinate 17,220,913 of NC_139804.1, forward strand.
CAATTTGTTTATTGCTGCCTCATGCGAGTGACATTCTGGCCATGCCTTTGAATTGACTTTGCATGCAATTTGGTCCTGTGAAAGATTTTTGGTATCTCCTTTGGTGTGAGCACAAAGTCACTATCCTCTTCGTTTATGTTCAAGCACCCCAGAAAACCAGCAGAGGGCGCTAGACAAGGAACAATACAGGACACCCTTAAAGGGACAATGTGTAGTATTTATGGGTTTATATAACCCAAAATCCACTTTTTTATACATATGTGCTCCTGCATTGTCTAGTCGCTGTATAATATTTTTTGTTTCATTTTCGTAGTGTTTCAAAAAGTCATGTAAAATAACATGGTCGCGGGCCGCTACTGCATTGCCACGATGCCATGTTTCTACGGGAGCCTGTATAGACAAACGCGAGAGAACAAATCAAGCGTCTCTTTACTTGTAGCAGAAGTCCCGCCTCCTCTCTCTCCGCTTCGTCTGCTACGGCCACGGTAGCTCGCCCTCTCCCTCACCTCACGAACCTCATCTGCTGACACGGAGAAAGACGACGAGGACGACATTTGACCGGCTGCGGATACCGTAGCGCTCAGGGAAGGGCGGGAAATTGCAACGCGTGTCCGTCACCACGATGCAGAAGTATAAAGGCTCGAGGCGTCTCCGTGGTGACGCAGTCGGATAACGCATTACGCAGTCGGAGAAGTATAATGTGGCCTTTATATTCACTTGCATATCATGGCTAATAAATCCTGATTGGCACATAATCAACAGTTGGCTGTCACTAATTGTGAAATATTTAAAGACATAAAGCCTTTGATTTGTCTGCGAGTCTGTGACGACTCTGTGAAACCAAGCTTAATAAAGTCTGGTTTTATGCGTAGTTTTTGTGACCACACATGTTTTAGTAACTGATCGGGCTCCTTGTCATTAAATAGTGTACTGTTTGTGTTAGTGTGAACTCTCAGCAGCAAGCATGCAATGCAATGTCCACCACTCACCGTCAACCCAAGTGTGTCAGCGAACTATGGTGGCCTTCACATACCAGAAAGGATGACGTTCATCTTTTTATCACAAATTTTCACTTCGAAATGTGACATGTTTGTCAGTTGGAGCTGCAGAAAAATGAATGTGCAAAATGAGGGCCTCTGTAAAACAAGGCTCTTGCCTACAGTACATACTTTAGGCAGGTTTATTATCATTATTATTATTATTATTAGAATTTTTATTTTTTTAAAGCTATATACCCTTATACAGTTACATTTCTGTCAAAAGGCCCTCACTGTGATTGAGCAGGGCTAAAAGTAAATGACACAAAAAATGTGATGTGGAGTTAATGCACAAACTGCACAAATGTATGCAATACATGGATTAAAGAGTAAATCTGTAAGTTATGATTTCTTATCCTTCATAAGACACCACACAGACTTTAGAGTGACACAGGTTTATGTTTATATGCAGTACAGTTAGTCAACAACAACAGTGTAACACTATAGAGCTGAGACTCACATGCAGAATGAGCTCCCTGTGTGGTTTGTGGTTTGGTTTGCAATGAGTGAACTTTTAATGAGAGATAAACAATGTGATGCCGGACACCCCCCACATTTTGTTTTTAATTGAATTGCAGCTCTTCTCTGTGATATAATTGTGCGGGCTCCCATTGCAATTATGATTTGATAAATTGTGCAGCACGAGGTTATTTACAAGATAACACCACAGGGTTCCTTTAGTGGAAAAGCCGGTGGAAGCCTGGAATTATTGAACTAATTCATACAGGTTGCTAAAACGCAGCTGCAGTGAAAGTAGATGTGATTTGTATTGAATGTGTTAAAAGAGCAAACCTGTCTGCACCTTTCGCCATATGTCAGCTGGGATTGGCACCAGCACCACCTATAAACCACAACCCGAAGTGGAGGATAAAGTGGTAGCAGATGAATAAATGAATGAATGAATGAATGAATGAATGAATGAATGAATGCAGATTATGATGGAATAAAGGTTTCAACTCATACATCCCACCCTCTCCTCTCAAAACCACGGCCCCAGAACACAATGCATGAAGCAGACCGGAGGAGAGAGCACTGTGAGGAACTCTTTAGTGATACTGACCACATCCTGTCAGAATCACCTGAAAGAAAACACTAAACATTATTGTTAGTGACAGGTATGCAGTGGAAATGAAAAAGACTGGTGATGTTAATAACAGTATTATGAGCGCTACACATACTTATTTACAGAGACAACGTTTATCTATTGATGGCTGCTAGGCTCTGAGGAGAATTCTAACAAACAAGATACGTTTTTAAGAAACCAGTTACGGATTATAGCTCACACACCATTAAACATCTGTCCTCCACCGCCTCACACAGGATGAGATAACTGCTGCTCATCACTGTTCACCTGCAAAGACCAAATTTCTTATATCTGTCTCTAATTTTCTCTTCCTTCTTCTCCTTTATCTACCCTTTATAATGCACTCTACCATTAGGCCTGGAAAAGCTTGTTAAAGACATCGCTGCTGAAGTTTGCTTTTCTTAAAAAGGAGATAACAGATCAATTTCCACACATTGCTTCACAGCATTCAGTGAGTTCACTGTGCCTATACACACACACACACACACACACACACACACACACACACACTAAGACAAACTCGATGGAATAGCATCCAAAAAAACAATTAGTCTGTCAGTCTCGCTGTCTAAAGGCTTGTGATCTTGCCTACAGGCTACAAGTAGAAAGCATCAGCAGAGGCAAGAGGATTAAAACTGTTTTCATGTGTCTGTTAGTGCTGTATTATACCACAGCTCATGGACAATGCAGTGAATCCAGAGTCTTGTAGGGCTCAATGCCATTTCATTCCTTACCACTTAGCTCTACCCCTCCATTTTGCACATTCACGTAGGCATCTGCTGTTCTCTTTGCGGTAGAGTGGTATGGTGAAGTTCAAGGGCTGGTTCTTCAAACTTAGTTTTTTTGAAGGAAATCAGAGGGTCTGATTATCAATAAAAGTACCTCTTAGCTCAGTTTCAGGTGGGAAGTGACACATATAAGAAATTGTATTGAGCCTAAAAGGCATTTCAGTCACACCAGTGTAAATACAAAGTTGCTTGGAGGGGTTGGAAAATCGCCAGATTTAGCGACAAAGTCGCAAAGTTGACAACACTGCATCAAAGATTCATACTGAAGGCTCCAAAAAGTAATGCACGATGCTTTCGCTCGTAATTTTCACCACTGAGCCGTGGTCATGTGGTCTGACGATGCGCTACAATCGCTCCCCTAACCCTGTCCCTTTCCTTAACACTACCCGTCACGATAACCATAACAGTAACCGTAACGTGAGGTAGAGACCTGACAAATCTCCATAATAACTGAGAAACAGAAGATAATCCATTCACCAAACGCATGTGCACTCGCGCTTCACTCACAATTTTTTTCACTGAAGTGTGTGCACAAAACAAGGGGTACATACTTTTACGTATACGTTTTCATACGAACCCTTGATGAATACGTTGTTGGAAAAGTGAGGACATTTTGGTTAGAGCAGTCTCCAGGAAATGAATGTAAGTATGGATACCAGATTGTGTGTGAGCGCGTGTGCCTTCAGCTCAGTGAGATGGAGGACATAAATCCTCCCTGTCCCTCTGTAATAATAAAAAGTTTAACATCAATTTGAACTGACACATGCTAAGTTATGGTGATTGCCACGCCTCTACTTGTCCAGCTGATACTCAGCTCTTTTCTCGTTTCACCATTGATCATTTAAAGCTAAAGTGTCACCTCTGGGGCATCTTCCACTCGAGGGATGACTATCACCAATCAATTCAACAGCTTTCGCTGACAAACAACAGAGGGAAACTGTTAACCGTAGGAATGCGCCAAAACTTTGTCAATCTCTGTCGCTGTAATTGTAGATTCAATTTCCAATCTCTCTCTCACTCACAGCCTTTCCCTGTCTCATTTCTGTTTTTATCGACAGCTGACCTGTAACTGGTTGGAGCGAGGGAAGAGAGAAGATCAAATGGAAAAGAGGAGAGGATGAGTAAGAGAAAGCTGGACCCAAGAGATTCATTTTACACAATGGGAGCCTCTGGCTCTGCACACATTTGATTTCCAAAAGAATAAAGGGGCCTTTTCCTAAAGAAGCCCGACAGGATTTCGACTTCACTTTAGTGCTTTGGCCTGTAGTGAGAGAACAAGTCATGACAGCACTCTGAACAGAGAGTTAAGTTCTTTTTCATCCCATTCGCCTTAAGCCTCTCTGCAGCTTTTCACCTAAAACAATTCATTGCCATGGAGAAAACATACTCATTAACTGCACACTATGATGAGTTCCAGGAAGTAAAATACGGCGGTCGCTACAGCAGTGATATCCTCAGCAACGGAATGACCCTTCACCTGGGAGGCAGTCTGGACCGCCATGTGGGGCGGAGCAGAGGAGGGACCTGGTCAAACGGTCGAAACAAAGATGTAAGCAACGGCAGCAGCAATGGAGGGCTTCCTCGGTGGAGCCGCAGAGAGATCTGTCTACTCTCTGCTTTGGTCTTTGCAGCGGGCATGTGTGTCATTCTGGGGAGCATGCTGGCACTTAAGTACATTTCCCTGGACGCACAACAGGACCCGCAGTGCCGGCAAGACTGCCAACGCAAACGCTCGCTACTGCGCACAGCTCGCATGGTCCAGGCCAATATTGACCCAACGATCCAGCCCTGCCAAGACTTCTATTCCTTCGCCTGTGGCGGCTGGCTGAGGCGCCACGGCATCCCCGAGGACAAGCTCAGCTACGGCATCATCACCGCTATAGGGGAACACAATGAGGAGAAACTACAGCACCTCCTGATAGAGCCCATACAGAGGCGTGGGCCTGACTCAGCAGAGCGCAAGGTCAAAGAGTTCTACAAGTCCTGCATCAACGTCCAGGAAATTGACAAGCTAGGGTCGGACCCCATGACGGAGGTGATAGACAGCTGCGGGGGGTGGGACCTGGTGGGGGTTCTCCCTGGTGCTGCTGGATGGGAGCAAGAAGGTGCCCCACAGAGGCCAGACTTCAACGAGCTGCTGTACAGGACACAGGGCGTGTACAGTACCCCCGTCTTCTTCTCCCTCACTGTCAACGTGGACGACAAAAACTCCTCCAGGAACGCAATCAGGGTGAGCAGCTTTGACAGGTGCATGTTTTTGTAAGAACATCATGTGTGTTTCAGGATATGATCAGCAGTAATGGTACATTAAAGGGATAGTTCAGGTTTTTTTGAGACACTGTCACATGGTCAGTGTAATCAGACATGGATGCAGATTTGGGTCACTTAACAAAAAGGCTCACCGAATAAAACCTATGCCTACATAAGTGGCAAACATATTATCTCAATCCTAGACAGACTTTTCTGTCTGGAAACTGAAGTTTGCGTTGTTTATAAACCTCTCACTCACTCCTTGCACCAAAGTCCACAGAGTAAATCATTGATATTACATCACAGCACACAGGAGTTGTTGATCCACTGTTACCTCCACCACTCAGTTCAAATGTGTTATTTTGTAACTGTGGTGATGGTAGTATTTCATTTGGATTTACCTAAGTGACACCAATGTCCCAAGATCAGAGTGGGGAGTCAGCAGTTTACAAACATAATTTCACTTGGAAAAGGCTCACAGCAATGTAAACATATTCTATGGTACTGTAAAACTTAAGAGGCATAGATTTATAAGGTGAAACTTGCGATAAGTGCCCTCTTATTCTTGTCATCTTCTCCTCTCCCATGTGTCCTCTTCCGTCACACAAACTGGCCTCATGTTAGACCAAAAAATCAAAAGCCATGTATGTGACCAAACCATCTCAACCATTTTTCAAACCGTTCAACCTGAGCTGTCCCTTGAATATACTAATTTCTAATCCTGTCCATCCTGGTCATACCCAATGAAAATCTCAGCATCTTCAGCTCTGCCACCTCCAGCTCCACCTCATGTCTTTTAGACAGTGCCACTTTCTCCAAACCATACATCACAGCAGGTCTCACTACTGTCTTGTAGACCTTCCCTTTCATTTTTGCTGCTATCCTTCTGTCACACAACACCCATGACAATTTATCTCTTTGTCTCCAGCCTGTCTGTACTCTCATCTTCACCTCTGTTGTCCAGTGTCCATTACTTTGGATGATTGACCCCAGGTATTTAAACTAATCCACTTTCGCCAACTCCAATCTCATTGCCTCATAGTAAGTGGCTAAAATCTGTTTTCTAAAACAAAAATCTCTGTGTCCCCACTGGCCGCCATGTTTTCAGAGAAATCGAGCATCTGTGCCTCAAGTTAATTCATGCCACACTATTGTGGATTTCAAAGTCAGTGCCGATTATGCGTTATTACACTTGGAAAAAACTTGAACTATCCCTTTAAGTCGAGGAGATCTAGGAAGCATCTGCAGAGTCTCTGTAACAGTGTTGTGATCGTGATGTGTCAGAGGTTTCGGCTTATTGATTACCTATTTATTTTCACTGAGGATTTGTAGGCTGCAGTTAGACAAGCATTGTTTCACTAAAGAACAACCTAAGAACTTGCTTTAAATTTGACGTGTTCAGGGTTAGTGCCTTGGTGTTAACATGAAATTGTCCAGTGCTGACCAGCATGTTCTCCCCCCCTTCATAATCCCTTTTATCCCTGTGGTCACATTTTAAGAGGTCAGTCCTGGGCCACACCAATCATGTATATCTTGCTTTTCACTTTGTCGCACTAGTGCAGCAACACTGCCTGCATGGGATGTGTGTCTTTGTCCTGTCAGCTGTCAAACGTGTCACAAAAACAACACTTTCTGTACCAGTTTCAAAGTAAAAACATTTTATTTTATTTTTTTAATCCATTTATTTATTTCAACTACGCTGTTACTGTGAAATATCTGAAGTTATTTATTTATTTATTTTACACAAAACCACAAGAACAAAAATGAGTAAAATGTGCACGAGTGAAGAATATAGAAACATGTTTGTGGCTTATATGAAAACCACACCCAGAAAAACACAGATCACACAAGTTAGAATATCAGACACTGAAAAATCAATCATGTGTAAACAATATAGGAGTGTGAGATGCAGTAGATACACACATCCTACTGCGGCTGTGCTGCCCTGGTGTCAGTGTTTGCATTATTTCTGAACACACCACAATGGTTATGGCTTTCTTTAAGGTATATCATCAGCTCAGAAACAGAGTGAACAGAACTATTGTCAGGTTCTGTGATGCACAGTCGAAGAAACAAGTGAAAGCTTTAAAGATGATCAATCAAGTGTTTCTTAAAAATTATGTTTTCCCCACAAGTCTACTGGCTCTAAATTATCTTTTGTAAGGAATATATTTTCTGAGACAAAATTGCATTACTTATATACATATCTACAGATGTATCATTTGAAACTGAGGTGATCATAGTCATTTGTGTTCAGGTTTAGGCACAAAATGCACCTGGAATAGAGCAAATAATAGATCATGACTTTTCCTCATATAGCACCAACATCCAAAACTACTCTAGGTTAGAACAGACTAAAGGTGTGTCTCGTTTCTTAGGGGAACGTTCGTACCCCTCGCTCCCTCAACTCTGTTTTGAGGGCCAAGGGGAACTCCGACAAAGGGGTAGGGGGAAGGGGGAGGGCTAAGGGGTGGAATTGGGATTCAACCTAAATGTCCTATAGCAGCAGTAAGTCTGCTCTGTACATGCCACCAACCATCATTCTGGTATGTGCTGTAACTGTAGATTTAAGTGAAGTTGTGTGAGACCACCTGGGAAATTAAATACTGCTGTACGTGATGCAAAAATTGTTTGTTAAAATGTTTTCATCGTTTAGTAACCGCGGGGCTTGCCGCCTTCGAATCCTCAAAGGCTGGGGTACCCAATCCCCTTCATTCATAACTGGACTTGCTAAATTGATCCCAGCCATTGGGGTGGCACATCCGGTGTACGCCGAGTGCCCTCCCCAAGCCGGGATATAGTATGTGCTTGTCAGATGTGTTGTGTCAGATCAGGAATCACTGCCAAATCAAATATGTGAATCTTACACTGTGACAAATGAATAAATGATAGATAATTGACATATTAACCTCTCGTCTTTGAAAATCCAATGTCTTGTTTGTGTGTGTGTGTGTGTGTGTGTGTGTGTGTGTGTGTGTGTGTGTGTGTGTGTGTGTGTGTGTGTGTGTGTGTGTGTGTGTGTGTGTGTGTGTGTGTGTGTGTGTGTGTGTGTGTGTGTGCAGATTGATCAGGAGGGGCTCACACTTCCTGAGAGAAGCCTCTATCTGGGACAGGACGAAGACAGCGTAAAGGTAGATGTGTCTCCTTCTTTGTCCACCTCCAGTCCAGACCATGTCTTTTTGACCAATTACATGTTCTCTTATGGCTTCGTGCTTCAGCAACTGTTACTTTTAAAAACGTATATGTGCCACATTACTTTACCAAGTCTCAGCCTTTATTTGACTTTGTTTTGACACAAAATGTAGTGTCCAAGGTTAAGGGGTTAAAAATGTAACTGACAGATACACATGGTTTTAAACAAGATCATTATGTTTTGTAGTGTGTGTCCTTTGCTGTCAATCAGGGTGTTTCCATGTACAAGTAAATTGATCTACGGTTTAGTTGCACTACTGTTCTTGTCCCAGGATACAAACACTGGAGAGGAATCGATTGGTTGAATGAAGTGTGTCTGACTCGTTTTCTTATTATGTCACAGACCAAAACAACTTATGCTGGTGGCTAGTTTTTAAAGGCTAATCTATAAAGTTGAAGATTTTAAATTGTTTAAGCTTACATGCATTCAGTCTCCTTATCTGTCAACTGCACTGGTGTGGACTTGTCATAGTTTTCTCTTGACTTCTTCCATTATTTCTGTGTCAAACCCCTGGGGGTAGGAACTGTGGAGCAGCAAAGCCTTGAGGCCAGTGTGGTTTCAGTTGAACACATGCAGTAATAATTCAGCTCACAACTGCATGATATAAAGTCAAATTCCAGTAATATTAATATCTTAATATGTAAATAAAAGTCTATTTTTAGTTGGACTAAAACAATAATTTAAGTCATGTACATTCTCTCTGAATGGCCTACAAGGACATGAGCAGGCTGAGGCTGAGTTTCACTACATCCTCCTTGAGCTCTTGCATGTATGCCTGCCTTTTGTCTGGACTTCAGCAGAACATTTCAGACACTTCTGTGTTTTCATTTTTTCGCCTTTCTCTGCTCTGTTCAAGCCTGCAGTCCACACAACTCTGGAGTTTTGGAGCCAAGATAACAGAGAAGTTAGAAAATGCTGCTGGCTCCATTTTAATTTGAAAACTCCTGAGCTGGGTTTTATTCTGGAGGGACAGAAATGAAGACTTTTCAAAGTGATGACGCAGATACCTGCCTTCTCATCCTGATTTGCACTTATTAATGGCTGTGAATGGAAGTCATCGATGACACATACTTTTAATTCAGTCCCACCTTGATATTTTACAAAACATCCTGATCCTGTGCTGTTAAAGAAGACCTCAATCTAGTGAGTGAGGCATTGTCTCTACTGGTGCAGTGCCCGTAGGAAGTATGTATTCCTATAGAGGGATCTGAAGAAGACTTTTCAGTTACGGTAACTTGATAAGGAACGTAAAGGCTCATGCAGGGCAAGAAAGACTAAGCAAAAAAAAACAACACATTAATGCAACGTTAAACACATCAGCCTCACTCAATGTGAATGAGAAGTATTTCACTTGATGCCTCCAACACATCGTGTGAGGTGACTTTTACAATTTCGCACAGCAGCCATTTGATATGTATAAGCAGGAAAAGCACAGGTGTTACAGTGATCACATTAGCAACGGCTGTGTTGAATTCACGTAAGTCAGGACAGTCTGACAGCGAACCAGCATGCACCCTGAAACTGGGGAAACTAAATAGAACTTCATTCAGCCATCATTCATTTAATTACTTGTAATTTTCTACTCTGACCTCTCAAAATGGCTGCTGCGCAAAGTTCCCATTACCATGATGAATCATGCAGGTAGGCAGGTCACTTAGCAAGAGGTACAAGAAGGAATCAATCTGTTTGCTCAAAACAAAATGATCACCTGCATTTATTACATTGTTTTTTTTCTTCAGTTTTTCAGTTTTAGTTATCAGGACCTGAAGAGGATTTTAATATAAGATCAAAAAGTCTTCCAGAAACCACTTAAATAAGCACATTAGCAAGCAAATTAAACCCTTTCTATGTAATTAATTTATTGACATAAAAGAATGGTACTTTTTAAAGACCCCTATTTGACCCCTAAACAATTGCCTGTTTTGCCCAACCTGTTACAACCCCCTTTTTTTAAATTTGGGAAACATTCCTTTAAAGTGCTTTATCTCATACAGGCTTCTTTCTTCATTGACATAAACCCAGTCAAATGGAAACTGACACTTGTAAATTGAAAGCAGGTCATTTAATTTCAATTTGAATGTGTTGAAGCTCAGAAGCAACTGTGTAAATACTTGAGGTCTGGACTGTATTTAACTAACCCTTGCCTGTCTATCCCTCCTTCCCATCACCTCATTTTCTATGTATGTTTTTCTCTCCTCCAAGTCACCCCCTCCCACTTCACCTCATACTTGACCTCCCTTCGATTCTTTCTCTCCTCCTTAACTTCACTCACTCCTCTCCCCCTCCATCTGTGCCCCTCGCTCTTCTCCTCATCAATCCACCTGTTTTCCTCTGTCACCCGCTGTGCTTTTCTTACCTTGTCCACTTAGCCACATGTCAGCCCCATCACTGGCCGATACTGATGGTGTTGTGTCTCCCCTCGTCTATTAGCACTGATGTCCCTGTGATTCTCAGATCCTGGTGGCGTACAAGGCCCTGATGGAGCGCTTGCTGAGCATGCTGGGAGCTCAAAATGCCACGCAGAAGTCCAAGGAGATTATAGAGCTGGAGACGCGTCTGGCCAATGTGAGTTGTGTTTGTGTATGTAGTGTCAAGCGAAGCATATACACACAGAATATGCTGTGCAGTACGTGGCCCCTGATTCATACATCAGTGTCGCTCTATTTGTCCAGGCAAAACCAAATTTGGTAGTCAGTTATTTTCTGGATACAAATAATTATAACGTGGAAATGATATTTCAGGGCTTGCACTCTAGGTGGAGTAGGTGTGTCCATGTCATGTCCATGTCTCCAGTTACCGATCGTTTTGATTGATAGGCTGTAATTACTGCTATACATTGAGACACTGATGTCTTAAGGTCAAGCTTGAACATAAATGGTGTCACTTTCATGGTGATAATGTAAAAAAATGCCCAAGGGAAAAACGCCCATGGAGCAAAATAAAAAAAAAACAACCCAAATAGTTTCATATTATTATGTTGCTAATTTAAAATGTTATTGCACAACATTTAGTGATAGTGTTGTTGGCCTATATATCTGTACACAATTATTTCTCACTTATATGCCTTTTATATTTTTACCATTTAATTTAAATATGTGATATTGCTGGAAGTTCAAAGTTGTAAAAAATAATATGGCAGCTATTTATTTTGATCCCTCGATTGCTAGGGTAGGGTAGGGTACACGGCGGAACACGAGGTACAGGGTACAGTGGTCAGCATTGTTGCCTCACAAGAAGGTCACTGGTTAGAATCCTTGTTTGATTGAGGGCCATTCTGTGGGGTTCTCCCCGTGTTTTCCGGTTACCGCACACAGTCCAAAAAAAAACATAGGTTCATTGGACACTAAATTGATTGTAGGTGTGAATGTTTGTTTATCTCTGTATACTTGCCCTGTGATGGAATGGTGAAATGTCCAGGGTGCGACCCCGCTTTTCATCATATTATTTCTTGAAATAGTTTGAGAAGTTTAAACATTGTATTGCTCTTTCAATGTCCTTGTTTTTTTTGTATTTATTTACAATGTGATGTCAACCGATTTGAGAGCAACCGTGACATGTCACTACGATATAGGCCAGAGGGGCCAGTGTTATGTCAACATATATTACACATACTGTAAAGTCTCTGTCTCTCTCTGTAGATCACTATGTCAGACTATGATGACCAAAGAAAGGACATCAACACCATGTACAACCGCATCACCCTGAAGCAGCTGCAGCGCATCGCTCCGAGTGTGAGTGCCCAACTTTCCCTCATTCATTTGAGCAGCGCAACTGCAAGGAGCAATGCCCAGCTAGTGAAACTGGCAGAGACTGTTTACTTTAGAGCACCATAACAATATATCACTAAATCAATATTTTGACCCACCCCTAATGCAAACGTTAATACTTTAGTTTAACTGAATTTTAGAATGCTGAATTTCTTAGTCAGACTAACCTAGCATATAGGGTAGTTGGAAACGTTCTCTTAAATAATTGAATCCCCAGCTTGTGCTTGTATACTGGGACAAGGACAGCAGTCCAATTAAACAGCAAAGTCAAGCTGTGAGATGCTGCCAAGAAGAATAGTATAAAGGCACAAATTAGAAGTTGAAGGTTCAACCACAGCAAAGATGCTGCTTCAACATGGCTTCAGTGTGTTGATGCTATTTATTTGCTTTTACTCGGGTCCAGAGGAAAATTACCAGTTATAGGGATGCTGCTGTGCAATTAAGTAACAACAAAAAGCATGATTTTCAAAAATAAAAGGAGGAAAAATAATAAATAAAATGTTGGAATGTACCGGGGATTATCTAAGGCAGTAAGACCAATGTCTTTTGGCATCTTAATGGTGACTGAATAAAACTGAATATTAACTATAACTATATATGACTGTATATATATGTATATATATATATATATATATACATATATATAACAAATATAACTAACTATAAACAATTTGATATGTCTCAGAGAGCTTAAAGGCAGAGTTTGTGTATTTTGCGGGGTGTGCCAAGTACCTACAAGGGCAACAAACAACTTTTGTGTCAACTTGTGTGTTTTGACGCAGGTAAGGACACAGGTACATCTCTTCAGAGCTAGTGTTGTGTTGAGTCTAAGCACCGCTGTGTGAAAAACCGAAAAGCAAGTGCCATAAACCGGGTTCAGTACAATTCAATTCAATTTTATTTGTAAAGTGCCAAATCACAACATACATTATCTCTAGGCCCTGTACAAAGCAGAAACCTTTACAATATTGTAGAGAGCAGAGTAAATCAACAGTTCACACAATGATCAAACACTAGGCGTCAGTGGAATGTGTATGTGAAGAAATCTCTTATAGAACCAGACTCAAAGATGTGCAGCATTGAGCTTGAAATTAGATATATAAATATTCCATCAGGATATTGCAGCAAAAAATATTCATGATGGTTTAGCACATCATTTCAAAATAAACATGTTTGCTTTGATATGGAAATATATATAGGTTACATATAATAAAAAACATAGAAAGAAATACAATATAATCAAAAATCGAATTCATCATCAATAAGAATTGAAATTTAATCAATAACATGCAAACAATGGTCAGTAAAACACTACAATGCTTATATATAATTTAATGTTGAATGTACATGTGTACATTACATTTACCTCTTAAGTGTTCAAAAAAAAAGTATCAGCATTAAGGCAAAATTCTGTGACTCCAGAGAGGACAAATACAGTTGAATGGACTTGAATAAAATGCCACACTGATATTAGTACCAATGGAACTGTTGTTATGCCGGTGAGGCAAAAAAATTCAAACACAGCTCTCTGCAAATAAAACAAGAGAACTTGACCAAGATTTATGCATTTTATTGCATGTTGTTGTCGTCTCATGAAAGAAGGCCCAACTGAAGAAAATTAGCAAAATGTCAACTTTATAATTTTGAATATTTTGCCATGTTTTCTTTTGGCACCATATTTTTATATTTTCTCAACATATTAGTTCTACGACATAATATTGGCTGATTTGGCCACAGTTTTATACATAAATACTGTAAGTATAAAGGCAAGGCAAGTTTATTTCTGGTTAGCACTTTGCCTTTGCAACAAGAAGATCTGGGTTCGAGCCCCGATTGGAACAAGGGCCTTTCTGCATGCAGTTGTTCTCCCCGTGCGTGTGTGGGTTTTCTTCAGGTTCTCCTACAGTCCAAAAACATGCAACATGGATTAGGTAAATTGGACACTCTAAATTGACTGTAGGTGTGAGAGTGAGAGTGAATGGTTGAATGGTCTCTACATTTGGCCCTGCGATGAACTGACAAACTGTCCAGAGTGTACCCCACCTATCGCCCTATGTCAGCTGAGCTGATCCTCCTGGAGGATGAGGCGGTAAAAAACGGATGTATGGAAGTCTATTTCTCCAGCACATTTCTACAATAAGGCATTTCAAAGCACTTTACAATAAAAGGAAAGACGAATTCAGCAGCAGCAGCATAAAATAATATAAAAGGCATGAAAAACATTTAAATAGAGAGGTAAAAGAAAGAGAGAGAGAGAAGAAAGAAATTAAAAGTCGCAGTTCCGGTTGAGCTGCAGCAGTGATAATAATTTTAATTTTATAATATATATATATATCATTTTTTTATTCAAACGCAGTGGCAAACAGGTAGGTCTTCAGGCAAGATTTAAAAGATTGAATTGATTTAACAGACCTGCACTCTTCTGGGAGTTTGTTCTAGATATTTGTCCTGGTTCCAGGGACACAGAGCAAACCTGACCCAGATCACCTCAGTGGTCTGGATAGTTCATAGTGAGCGAGCAGCTCAGAAATGTATTTTGGTCCTAAACCATTCAGTGCTTTACAGGCTAACAGCAATTGGACTTATGTGTTCCACTTGTTTAATCTTAGTGAGAACACCGGCAGCAGGGTTCTGAATCAGCTGCAGCTGTCTAATGGATTTTTTGGGGAGGCCGATGAGAATAGAATTGCAGTAGTCTAGTGAACTAAAGATAAAGACCAGCTTTTCCAGATCCTGCTGCGCAATAAGTCCTTTAAGTCTTGATATATTCATTAGATGTAAGTACACAGACTTTGTGACTGTTTTAATGTGGCCTTTTAAAGTCAGGTCAGCGTACATGAAAACGCCAAGACTTCTTGCTTGGCTTTTGGGTTTTAATGTGAATGACTGAAGGTAAGCTTCCACTTTCCGGCTTAACTCCAAAGACATTTCCTTTTTCTGTTTTGTTTTACATTTATGCTAAGTATTCACCTATTCACCTGTCCTACTATCATTGAACAGACCTAAGCCTGTGTGTGCCTGGCGCTCCTTTTATTTTGTGTATCGTAGGTCCACTGCCTGCAGCACATTCTCAACTTGTCTGATTACAGACCAGGGCACAGGCAGACCTGTAGCAAGGGCACATTTTTAATGGAGGTTCATGAGCAGCTGTGGGGTCTACATGAAAGATTTTTCTTTTTTTCTCATTAATTATATATATAACAGCTCAGAGATATTACCCTTGTACCATTCATTTAAATGCACAGTTGATCTGCCTGAGTCTCTGCTGTCTGAGTTATGATCCTCCACCTCTGCATCTTCATTTAAAGGGAATGTACAGATACTGTTTTACTGGTTTCACAGATGGGTGCAGCACAGTATTATTGTGAGGTTATTTCATTTGTGATTGTGACTTTGCTGAAGTTATTGTGTTTCGAGGCTCTGTGGCCTCTTCCTTTGCATCTCTTATGTTTGTACTTCATACAAAAAGCTTAAAAAATTCTACAACACATCAAAACCTATGTTAAAAAGCAAGATTTGGTTAAAACATGTAAAGTCTGATTTAAACTCAGTTGTACTACAAGTGACAGAAATGGAGAGTTGTGCAGAGTTTTGTCATTTCCCTGTTAGGGTTAGTTAGTTAGTTAGTTTATTTTTTTTTTTCAACCAACATGCTAGCTTCAGTGAGGTTAGGTGTTAGTGAGGTTAGGGTTAAAAAAGACAAGGCAGTTACAGACAATGACGACACACCCAAAATATCAGATTGCTGTTATTTATGTGACCACTACAGGGTGTCTATTTTAAAAACATGACTATGGGTCGTAATCTGCGACTTGACAGACTCGAGATTTGCAGAATACATTTTGAGCAGCTTAGTATAGTTGTGAACTTTACATCCCACATTCAAAATAATATTACATTTTGAATAAAAATTGAAGACGTAATTCATTATTTAACAGCACTCTTTAACTGTGTATGTAAAAGTGCTATATCAGGGGTTGACAAGTTTGGCCTCGGGCCAATTGTTTTCTAAGTAATTGTATATCGGGTCAAAACATCATATCTTCATCAGGCGAAATCAGATTGTTTTTTTGTACTGTGATATTTCAGTGTATCAATTTTTGTCCCAACCACTAAATATTGTCAGACAGGACCACCGTGTTTTGAAAACCTTGGATCAGGACTCCCGCATTTCAAAGAGCAGTTTGCACATAAAATACAACAACTGTAATTAGCCACACAAAAATGAACAAATTGACCAAAACGTTAATTTTTTCTACCACAGCTTCACTGGAAACGCCTGCTCGACAGGATCTTCCATGACAACCACTCAGAAGACGAGGAGATCGTGGTGCTCGCCACTGACTACATACAGAAAGTGTCCGACATCATCAAGACCACTTCCAAGAGGTAACAAAAAGAGAGAGAAAGGGAGCGGGTGGCCGGGTGGTGAAGGGTTGATGGTCGTGAGCTTGGAGTTGATTGAGAATGATGCGGACGCTGAGGTGTACGGAAAATCAATGAAATTAGAAGTCTGCATTTTTGAGTCTGTACTTATTCAGTGCGAGTAAGCACTTTTGTTTGAGGTTGTTCGGTGTATGTGTGTGTGCGTGCGTGTGTTGCCTTTTGTTTTGGGGTGTCACTAAAATGTTGGCTATAAAGCAGTGTCACAAGGTGTATGGATTGGATTTTGAGCGTTGCTATGTGTGTGTGTGTGTTTGTGCGTGTGTGTTTGAGGTGAGTCACTGCTGGGTGAACTTCCACTTCTGCTGCAGCTGATTATTATTGATCTTTCACCCACACCTGTTTACCACCTGGAGACACACTCACACACACACACTCTTCCTCTCCACTCGTTGACAGACTCTGGTGGAGGCCTTTAGAGGGCTGATGCACATCAGGATGTGTGTTCCAACCATCGACAGGTCGCCAATAGTCACACAGTGCTCCACACAAATACACAACAGCTCTGAGTCAGTCCTCGTGGATGGTTCACTGCTTGGATGACTGGCGGCTGGATTATGTGCTTGTCAGTTATGTGTGAGGCTGGATATGTGTGTGTGTCTGTGCATCTGTCTACAGCATAACGTACTCAGACATTTCACGATTCACCAGTTCATGACATTATGACAACATTTCATGCTGGTACTTAATGTTACTCCCCTTTCTTTTCAATTTTAAACACCATGCTGTGCATACACAATTGTCTCCGTTGATTGTGAACAAATTTCAAAACTGATGAGGCGCTATAGAAGTAAGAGTCACAGTTCTAGTCAGTTGTGCAGGCAAGGGTGCCAAAATATGAATGGGGCAGGTTCTGGATCCAACCTGTCAGAGTTCACTGCACACTTTGAGTCCACAGAAATCAACTGATATATTGCAAAACTTGACAGACTGACTATGGTTGATCCTTATAAAGCACCGGCATAAGAACAGCCAGAGAGGGCATTATCCTGATATACTGATACAGACCTGTATCCAGACATCTTCAACTTCCGAATCAACTTCCATTAATCTTACTCACCGTTGCTGATCGCTTCCATTCTAATCAACGTGAGCCTTTCCACCAGGCACCGAGGCACGTCTCAGCAGCGTCCCCGAAGCAGCTCGCTACGCCGCAGCGCTATCGATAGGTGGCAGTTCTATTGTTGACGTTGCCGTTGCTGAGTCGCGCCAAGCTCAACTGAGCAGATCGCACCAGACAGCAAGTCCGACACAGAATCAAAGCAAAACCACGCCGCTGAAGTTCCGCTGCTGTAACGGGCCCGGTGGAAATCCGCCATAAGACAATAATTGTGTTTTCTTAAATGGCACACACTTATCATATAAGACAGCAGTAGATGAGCAGCTCCTTTGTCCCTGTGACCTACAAAATATGTTTTCAATGGACTTTGGTGTAGGGAAAATGAGCAGTTCCATTTCAAACTTCCGTTTCCAGTAAGAAAAGGCTGTCTAGAGCATAAAGCAGTGAAGACATTGTTAAAGTAGAGTCGACTTTAGCAGCTGTACATTTTCTACCTCAACCAACCACGATTCAACAAACCTAACCTATAATTTTAAAGTCAATCCTATAAAGCAGTAAGGATAGTATATAATGAAAGGCAAATAATAATTGTAATTTAAAAAAAATAAATAAAAAGAGAGAAATTGAGTGATTTTCTGCATAGGCCAATGTTATATAGACGAAAACACAGTTCACAGCAGTTCATTGTGGTGCCCAGTGCTCTTGTTCAGGCCCAGGTATCCTTCAGGTTGTTGTATTCAGCGCAGTTGTTGCACTTTTGATAAAAATTGCCCTGTGTCCTCCAAAATAGTATGCTCATAACAGGGAGATGCTGAGATACAGAAAGCTGCAGAGGGGATGTTGGTTCATGGTTTCTCTGCTTGGGTATTTAGTTCTGATTTGTTTGTACAATATGTTCCAGACATATAGGCTGACTGACCTGAAGGACAGAGGCAGGGTTACACTGACCTGGGTCAATGTTGAGCGCTGTTGGGAGAGTAGCTGTTGTGAGAGCAGTTTTGGTGATATGCTCGTCACAAGTATGGTCGGAAACCTAATCGTGTTCCAATTATCCAAGCCTACTTTGCAGCATAGCAATTCTTCCTCAACAAGATAAACCTAATATGATTTTCTTCATTGCATAAAGCAGTGAAAGCTGCACGATCGCTAATGAAAGAGACATCTCCGAAACCCCTCACCAATATACAGTAGAGCTCCAATAGCTGACTTCACACAACCAAAGGTAAAGCCCTCTGACAGGCAACGACACTGTTCACCTCCATACAATATATACTAGACAACACATAAATCAGGTAATAAGTCGGTCAACTCGTCTCTTCGCTGGCTGTTGACCTCCTTAAAGTGAAGACTGATAGATGTTGTGCCACAACAGTCAAAGACAGGCTAACAGGTGAACACTTTCCAGACTGCCACATATCCAGAGAAACATGTAAAAAATGAGCAGGAGAAGACGGAGCAATGAAAACCCACAAGCAACAGATTCTGTAGTTAACTCATCATGCAGGAAGACTAGATTTACCATTACACTGCCTGTTGTTAATGCTCACATTAAGCTATATTATGCTAATGTGACCCATCCAATGCTATTTCTAGACTTTAATCGAGCTCAGGCCGTAGTCCGACTAAGACAGGCAATCAGACACCTTGCAGAGGCCGGTTGTTCATGCGGAGGACAAAATCGATTTATTGGCTGTGTATGCATGACCCCGCCTCCATAGGTGGTGCTTTTACCTAGTGTGTATTGAATCAGTTTCCTGTTGACCTTAGCTTCACAGAAAAACAAACAGTGAACATTGAGATGGACAGTGAGATGGATGGTGCTGTGGTTCTGTACATTTCCATACATTTCGTACCTGCCGTATCATGTGAATCATGATACAAATTAGATGGAGCAATGGAGCATATGGCTGTGGTTGCTGTGTTGTCCGAAGAAAGCTGCACTGCCGTATGAGTTCCCGCAACAGTACTACAGTACTGTCGTCTTCTTCTACTTGTTGGTCACAAATTTTGGTGCAGAAAGTGAGTGATTTTACAGACACCAACTTCAGTTCCTGACAAAATACAACGTATAACCAAACCTGCACCACTGTCCCATCCATTAGCACAGTTTCACTGCTCCACAGGTTGCAGAAGCCAGGTTTGATGCTCTGTCTCCTCTGTTCTTGTTTACCAATCTTCTCTTTGAGTTGTCCATTCTCCCTGATGGCTTTGGTAATAGACTACACCATACTACATCATTCTCTCTGCCTGTCTTTTCGTCCATCCACCTGTCTGTATGACAACCTGTCTCCTCTCCCCTTTATCGCTCGTTCACTCAGTTGGCTTCTATTTGTGGTGGATCAATGTGAAGCTTCGTATGGTGACTTTTATTCAGTTAACTCAAATGCTGGCCATTGTTTCTTAGTGATAATCTTAGCAAAAGTTTCACTTCACCCTCCATCAGTCAAAATGATCAGCTTGTCGGAGTTAAAATTGCACTACCACTCAATGTGCAGCCTGGTCCCATCATGACTGTGCACGTCCTCAGAAATTAACATGAGCCACAGCCACAAAATGTAGCTATTGTATGAAAGTGAAAATGTTCATTGTGTCTCACTGCAGAGACACAATGTACATTTTTATTTTTGCTTACTTATCAAAAGGATCACCTAAAGTGTACTCTGCACTGTAAGAATGCATTTGCTGCTTTATTTTGCTGTTAAGATACCGTTCTTCAACTATAAACTGAAGTTTGTAAATTGCTTTCTCTCTCACACCAACGCCCACAGAAAATATCACTGCAAGCCATGATATAAAGTTGGCGATTTTCTCTGTGGATTTTGGTGTAGTGTATGGTTGAGATGCAAATAAGACCACCTCTTGACTTACTGTATGCTAACCTTAATGACCCTGCAAAATGAGTGCATTTCCTACAATGCAACAAGAGCAAGCGTTCTGAATTGGGCTGGAAGGGTTGACCAATGGTTAATAATTACACAGAAAACTTTCACACACACTATACTGTGACAAATACAGAGTACAGCGTGCTAGGCCAAGTTTTCACCATCTGCTGAGGATATAAAAATCTTTATGGATTTACTCGATCGGGGCACTGGCCAACCGACGTGTCAGGACTTTTGCTGGTGTTGTCAATGGCCAGTCAGTCATACGGGTCAGTGTGAGAGAGGGAAGGAAGGGGATGACAGCGGGTCTAGCAGCACTGTGTTTTAAATAAAATTCTATTTTTTAAATTTGGTAGTGAGAATATGAGTCAGGACTCTCTGCAATTTGCCATGTGTTCTACCACTAAAGCTCTCCCCGTATGTCAATCCCCATGCTTTACAATGTCAGTGTTTGATAGAGATTACATACTGCGTGTTTAAAGGTACTAGTGCAGCGCCTGTAGAAAGTATGTATTCCTATAGTGGGAGCTGAAAAAGATTTTTCAGTTATGGTAATGCAGATAAGGAACGTAAAGGCTAACATAATACAAACAATGTGCAACCTCATTAGGCACAACGCAAATGTTTTCGTTTTCGATTAGCATTAGCGTAGCTAGATGTTGGGACTGTCAGCTACGAAGAAAACGAAACAGGTTCTCCAAGTAAGCAGCAAAGAAGTAGCTTGCTAATTGCGTATTGGTGAATTGAAACCTCGTCATTTCAGTATAACATCATCTGCGGTGAACTGTGTGAAAATGTCTCACCCACCGTGAGAACAGCCTCTTCACTCTTACCTCCCCCCCCAGACAGCGCAGCTGCTGCTGATGAGCCACTGCCTATATATAAATAAATCAACATTACATTGTAAAGAATCCACATTATAAGACAATATAAATATATAGAAAAATAGAATACTGTAAATAACATTTCAGTAAAAACAGCCCTCAGGCTCCGAGTGTCTGGTGCCCCCTATCGGCTAGGGGCCCCAAGCAGCTGCCTGCCTTGCCTGTTCATAAACTGCACGTACAGTGATAGCGTCTACGGATCACGGCCAAAATCACTTGGTCCTGGTCCCATTGCGGACATTTCTTGAAAATGGCCTCCAAATCCGTCCATGACTTTTCGAGTTATGTTGGTCACTAACAGATAGACAAACAAACTACGGCGAAAATAAATACCTCCTTGGCGGAGGTTAATAACATAATAAAACATAACATACTGTGAGTGCACTCAATCTTCTGGCTCTGTCAGAGAGGAGGGAGAATCAACTCACTGCAATCAGGTGTGTGAGGCACTGATTGGCGTTGATTAAGCCCAGGTGTGGAGAGTGTTCATATACCCTGAGTCTGCAGTGCTCTGTGCTGACTCATTGTCTCACCTACAGAGGTAGTGAGAGGTTCTCTCTGTAGCGTCTTAAGTTTCTATAAATGTATTATTCAGAATGATTTAATGTCGCTCGGTAATTATCAATCAGACCCGGGATTTGTCCCCAAAGCATGCTGGGAAGTGTAGTTCTTCATTAGAAGCGTTTTTTTTGTTCCAGTGGAAATAACTTGTTTTGATAAACAGCAAAGGTAAGACAACATTTCTGCGTGTATTGCTTGAAAGTGAGTTGTATTATTTTGGGGCTGGATCCGTGAATATTGGTCGTAGAGTGATGAAACTGGTACCGTTGGAATCTGTGGATTCTCTGCTGTCCAGCTGATACATAATCACAATGACGCTCCGGTGCCGCTTTTCAATGTGTGCGCTGTAATGTTTTTTTCCAGTCCTACTAGTTTGATCCATCAGTGTTTTAATGGTGTTTCGTGAACATAAGAATGCTGCTTTTAGCTGAGTTTCTGACCTTTCTGTGGGTATGCAGCATGTCTGTGTTTATTATTATTAAGCATGGTTACATTTTTCTCGGTACCGGTACCGGGGGAAACAGGGTAGAAGAGGTTAAGAGTTTTAAAAACCAAAAGTAAAATTATAAATTTAATCCTACTACTAACAGGAAGCCAAGGAGCACAACTCAGGTGTGATGTGGTCTATCTTCTTATTTCCAGTCAAGGCAAGCAATAATATCATTGACAATAAGGGCTATATCAAGTATGTTGGAGACTTCAGGTAGAATCAAAACCCAAAAGATGTAGTTTGTCCACTGAGGGCTACTGTAAAAACATGGTGGTCCAAAATGGCAGCCTAAATATGGCACTTTTCTATGTTGCAGTTCTCGCACTACTCTGCTCAACTACACTGTTTGTTGCTGTTGTTTTCCATTAGGGGTAGTACCTGGTGTTTTTATAGTACCTGTTCTGGCTAGCTGACACTAAAATGTGACATCAACAGACTGTCAGCCAGTGATTGGTCAGAGGGTGTCGTCACTGGAAGAGTCATGTATACGACGCCTAATACAAGAATCAACCCCATGTTACAGCGAGCTTACATGGCTGCTGTCCGCAAAAACAATCAGCTTTGAGGGGGAGGGTTGGCCTACCGAAGTCATGGTGGACTTCCGTGTGGGATGGCGCATTAAAGGCAGGTGGGAGAAACCTTTTTCTTCCATGTCAAATAAGGCTTTTGAGGAAAGGGACCGGGTTGCCTCCTCCTGGCAAAATGCCAGCAGCCGCTGTTTTGAGGACGATTTAGCTCTGTGTAGACGTTTTCCCAATTAAATAGACGTGGTGGTCTCTGCGGGGACTTCTGGCCATGTAATGCCCAGCTTTGCAGCCGCTCTCTTGCAAACTTTGTGCAGGTCCGCACTGGCAGTCAGGTTTGGGGAGCTGCTGCGTGTGTCACTTTGCAGCTAGTTTAGGGAAAAGGGTTCGACATCTTGTTCGTCATAACCAGAACCAAGGCTCACAGACTCGTCTCCTGTGTCGAAGTTACATTCCCCGATGTCATCTTGCCCCATAGGCAGGTTGCTGGGAACGTGATCATCAGGGTCAGCAGCGTCAAGTTGATCACCCCAGCAGGCTCCCGTGGGGATGGTGTTCCCCTGGGTGCTCTCCATTAATTCCAGTGGTGGGAACAGATGTCATGTCTTCCTGCCAGTCAGGAGGTGGCACAAAATTCTGGGTCTCTACAGAAGAAGGATAAGAAGAGTAAGAGTATCCCATGCATACCAAAAGCTGAGGTGACATTTCACATTATTTTTATATGCCATCCTTTATTTCCGAAATCTATTTACATTGCACTTATTTCCTTTTACCTTTTATCCATCGCAAACTTTCCCGCCTTCCTCAAATGTATAAAATAAATATAGTAAATATATCACAACATTTGTGATATATTTCAAGACTGTTTTGAATGGTCTCTGTTTTCATGCAGGATTTTTATGCACAAATCGAAAACGTGCATAAAACAGGCTGATGAAAACCTACCTTATAAAACCATAGTAAAAACAAGTTAGGCAATATAATCTTCATGGAATGAGCTTTTATATAGTGACAGTGAATAGTCACAGTCAAAACTTTCTTTCTGAGTCTTTTTTTTTTTCTCTCTCATCCTCCCTTCACCAAACAGTGTTTTCTCCAGCCTCCTCTCCACCTGTTTCACTACACCTTTCTTCAAATTTGTGTGAGCACCCTCTAATTCCCATCTCTCCATCTGCTCATCCACCATTGTTTCCCATCCATTCCTCCTTCAATCAATTATCTAAGCTACACTCATGTCATCCTCCTCCGCCTCTACTGGTCCTTCACTCTCATGTCTTGTTGCTGTCCTTTCTCTTTTTTAATCACTCTCCTCTTTCTCATTCTCCGCCTCCAGTCTGTCTCCAGGTTCCGTTTCCCAGGAAGCTCTTTTTTTGGGCTTTAAACAAAGGTTGGCATGAGCACACACACACACACACACACACACAGTCATCCACATACAAGTAGAGGAACAGCACTATGAGGTGTTGCTCATTAGCATAGCTTATGAATGCCCTGGTTCCTCACATCAAGGGGTCCTTTCACTTCCTGCTAGTTATTAGCGAGTCACTCAGCTTGTGGCAAGAAGAAACATAAAAACACATGCACAAATATTGAAAACAGACAACAGGAAACTGAAGTTAACACTCACACAGAGATAACACCAGGAGGCTTTTTCTTACTTGACTTCATGTGCAAAATCCTGTCAAACACCCCCCAAAAAACCATCCCACTTTGTCCCTCTACTGTTGTCATCCATGGGGTGTTTACATGTTTTAGTTTTGTTTGTTCCATTCATCCATTTTCTACCGCTTTCTCCTCCACAACAGGGTCGCGGGGGGTGCTGTGCCTATCTCAGCTGACAGGCGGGGTACACCATATGCCCACATATAGAGACAAACAACCACTGAACCATTCACTCTCACACCTATGGTCTATTTAAAGTTTCCCATTTTAACTATCCATCCACCCATTATCTACCGCTTTATCCTCCACCAGAGGGTCGCGAGGGGTGCTGTGCCTATCTCAGCTGACGTTGGACGATAGGCGGGGTACACCCTGGACAGTTCGACAGTCCATTGCAGGGACACATATAGACAATCAACCATTCACTCACTCTCTAACACCTACGGTCAATTTAGAGTGACCAATTCACCTAATCCCCAAATCTGCATGTTTTTCGACTGTGGGAGGAAACCGGAGAAAACTAATGCACACATGGGGAGAACATGCAAACTCCATGCAGAAAGGCCCTTGTTCCAACTGGAGCTCAAACCCGGGTCTTCTTGTTGCAACCACTACACCAACTGTGTGGCAGTTTTGTTTATTGTTCTTTGTAATTAATTTGACAATACAATATTTCCCTGTTGAGAGGACATTAATTATTGTGTTAGATCAACTAAAAGCAGACTCACAATTGTCTGACTTAAATTGTTCTAATTTGAACTTCTCAAAGTTGGACTATTTCATGTCAAAGTTCTACTGGACCCATATATATTTGTATATTGTGTGTATATTTTTATCGACTTTATAACCGTATTTAGGCTGGACAGTCCTGGATTTTAAATATCCTGTCCAGCACAGTCTCCAGCCATCTGTCCTCCTTTTTGGAATTGCACAGGAAGCAGCATAAATCCCAAAACCCTAAGAACTATGGTCTATCGATCAAATATGTCTACTATATCATTGGTTAAAAAAACATAAACAAGGCTTCACTACAGGCTGGCTACACATGGCAAAGCAGTGCTACTGCAGAAAAAACTTCTTTTTAATTTTGAATGATCAAAAGAGTGTGGCTTTATCAGCAACAGTAGGAAGGTCGACTTTCATGTGCTTCTCACTATTTGTCGCTGAAGTTGATATAAGTACTCAATGAAAAAGCACCATTGAAATACATGTTTCCACAGATAAACATAAAAACAACAGATGTACCAAAGATACCTCTTCCATAATGTTGTGTGTGTTTTTTTTCGAGCTTGTACATCTACCAGATGTTTCTTGGCAACAAAAAACTCCTGGATGCTGCCAGGAAATCTTGCTGATAGACACTCAACTATGCATATACTTGATATGATGCAGCTTTATTTTTTGCAGTCCAGTAATAATCTGCTTTCTGGCAGTTTGTTCTTTTGCCAGTGTATGGCTATGAGTGCAATAAGTTAAGACTTTAAAGAGGTATTGTTCTCGGATCTCGGTTGTCAAACGAAAACATACTTCACGTGCCAGTGTTATCATGGAAAAAATTGTATTGTACATTTCCTACCAAAGTAGAAAAACTCCCTTTCTGTTATCAATGCATGGTAACATAGGCTTTCTCAATCCCAGTCCGAGGGACCCAATGATTCATCACACGATTCAAGTGTTCAGCTCGTCATCAAGCTCCAAGGACCAGGATTGAGAAACCCTGAGCTCACACACACCGGCACTCACACTGAGAGCAATACATCATTTTGTTCTTACAGCCATGATTGTCAATGTGTATTTGAAGGGGAAATGAGATCCCAATCAGATGTGGACACAAGAGGCTCATCCAGGATGTATTTAAATGGCAGGTGTGAACAGTCGAACTGTCCCCATAAGATCAGATCACTGAGAACAGAGTGACACAATGTTGGATTTCAGCCTCATAATCTCTCCAAGATTATTTTGATGGTGCCCCCCTCCCCTTGAATGACACAACAAACAAAGTGACAAAGAGGATGTCATGGCAGAGTTAAAGAGAGTGATAGAAAAACAGACTGAAGAAGGGAGAATATTGGTTCCTCTAGCAAGAGAGATGCTTGACTGAGGGCGACCTGGTCCTGTTACTGTTGAACTAGTAAGTAAGCTTGTCATCGTTTGAGCTTGCTGTGCGTCAGGCCGTGTCATTGAACTCATCTCGCCACACACACACACACACCTTTGTGCAGCATTCGTAATGAGCACACTCATAGACATAAGGCCTTCCCCAGCTCCAACTAAACCACCACTACCAAATGCCTGACCGAATTTGAGTCCTAACCCTAAAACCAAGTCTTAACCCTCAAATAAGTACCTTTTAAAGGGCGACAGTATGTGAGGATCAACCCGTCCTCAGTGCCTAGTTTATGAGTTTTTGGTCCTCACAAAGCCATACAAGAACACACACACACACATACACATGCACAGCTCCATTATTTAGCCTCATGTAGCTCGAGTCAGAGGTCGTGGCAGAGGTGTTGGTCCATCATGTCAGTGTCCAGGAGAGCATGTGGTGGTTGTGTCCACAGGAACACTCTCTGTAGACTTTGAATACTCTGCTGAACTCTTGTCACTCACTTGTACCCCGCTACACAAGAGTTCAATAGTACACTTGAAGATACAGTGTAACAGCTGCAGACTGACAGACGTATGAATCGAGGAAAATGAGAGGAAAGTTTGGATTCTGGGCAAATTGGAGGTTCAGTCTGAAGTTGCACTCAGAGGTGAAGAGGAGTTGGACAAGTACACGCAGACAGGTGCTTCATCTAGACAGTTGTGAGTGTCAGCATGACAGGAAAGATGGTTAAAAATGAATGGATCAGCCTTCCACCATTTCAAAACCTTCCTTCGATTGCTTACTTTTTCATCCATGCTTTCCTTCTTTCTCTCTTCATTTCCTTTTTTCCAGTTTTATTTCCCTTCTTCATTCTGTCTTTCTTCCTGCCTCTGTTGCTACATGTGTTTGTCTTTCCCTCAACCTCTTCTTTATCTTTTCCCTCTCATACTTCCTATCACTGTATTTTTTCTTTCCCTTTTTGTTTTTCACCCATTTTTACCATCTTTCTCGTCAAAACCTGGAGGTGTTTTTCTTCATCCCTCTGTGCCCTCTTTCAAACTCCATCTTAATCCTTTCCTTTTCCTACTCATCATTTTCCTGCCATGCATTATTTCTTTTCTACTCTTCTGTCTTCATTTTCTTCAACTTGGTTTGGGGAAGCTATTGACATCTCCATCCATCCATTGGACTTCCATTTTCTCCTCTATCCATTCTTTTCCCTCTCTCTTTCTCCACCCTCACAGGCATCTATTGACTGAATCCTCCTCTCCATTGTTCTCTGTCTCCATCCCTCCCTCCCATGCTCTCACAACTGATGGTTTTCCCATCATACAAGGCTGACAAGAGGAGTCACACCTCCTTCTCTTCATCCATCTTTCATTTCCTCTTTCTCTTTCTACAGTGTGTGTGTGTGTGTGTGTGTGTGTGTGTGCGGTCCCCTTGCACTGGGAGTGACTGCAGCCAATCCCATTAGCCAGATGAGCAGGTCTCCAATGAAGGGGAAAGCACCCCCCCCCCCCTTTCTTCCTCTCTCCGTCTGCTCCCTCTGTTCATCTGTCACTCTCCAGGGTGTGTGTGGGTGTGTGTGTACATGTGTGTGTGTGCATGGGTAGTTGGCTTATGTTGTTTTTCCTTGCAGTTTTCAGGCTGCGTTTGAAGGCTATTGCG
Source organism: Microchirus variegatus (assembly GCF_963457635.1). Taxonomy (NCBI): domain Eukaryota; kingdom Metazoa; phylum Chordata; class Actinopteri; order Pleuronectiformes; family Soleidae; genus Microchirus; species Microchirus variegatus. The sequence goes on from NC_139804.1 coordinate 17,249,295, forward strand.
GGATATTCCATCTTTTCATGTACGTGTTTACAAAATATTTGTGTTTTTACTAGTAATCCAAAGAGCAGATACAGTCACAGTGGAGGGTTGGCTTCCCACTGGCTTCTCTACTTTATAAAAAAAAAGCACCCATAATGTAGTTGTAAAGCTTTATTTTTTTTCACTTGAAGCTCTTCACCTAACGGTGGATTTCATGGCTCTGTAACTTTTACCAGTCAAGGTCAGATTCCCAGCTGGGTTTTCTGAGCTGAGAATATATGCAGTCATGATGGAGATAAAAGACTTTGATAAAAGATGTAGATAAATAGACTTGAAAGCATATCACATTTTGCGTGTGGGTTTTAGACATACTGTAAATAAAAATATGGACCTCTATGGAGTCCTCTGGTTTGCTTGCTGAGGAGAATTTCAGCAGGGGTGACGTCACTGGTTGCACAAAGAAGTTTGTTTATGGGAAAATGAGTCTACTTTTCACTTAATTTATGACGTCAGTAAATATTTTACAGAGGAGTCAAGAGAACCTGATGTCAATTTGGTGGATATTCTTTTTAATTTGGGGCCAACTGGTGATAACGTGCCTAGTATTTTAGCCTCACAGCAAGAGGGTTCATGGGTTTGAATCCCAGTTCTGCCAAGGTTTGCATGTTCTTCCTTTGTGGGTTCTCTCTGTCGGTACGTCCTGCTTCCTTCCACAGTCCAAAAACATCCCAATTGCTGGTTTGGTTAATTGGAATGAATGGCCATATCCATTCATTCCATTATGTTGGCTGTATGTTGGCGATGGATTAACAGCCTGTCCAGGGTGAACCCCATGAAACTGCCTTTTTGCCTGTTTCAGCTGGGATGTAGCTCCAACAGCTTCCCCCATGACCCTCATAGACCCTGTTCTCTCCACTACCATTGCCATCGGTCACCCAACCAAGCAAGACACCACACAGTCAAGCGTTAAAATGATGTATGTGAGGGCAGCATGTGTTGTATGTTTTTTGTTTGTCCACCAAGATTAGGGTCTCTATGACCTAACAAACCTTTGTTGTGTTATTTTAAAAAAAGCCTTGAGCTTAATGATGAACTCATTCAATTTGAATTGCCTAAGGTCAAATGTTACAGTGGCCTTGCAAAACCTACCAGAGCTTTTGAATACTAAATTAAATTTAACAAGCACGTTACATGACTCCACATTATCTCTCCAACCTCCTCCATGTGCACCATCCCTCCCGGAACCTGCTGACCTAGGTCTCCTCTCCATTCCCATACCTGCAGGCAAAACTTTGGAAACAGGGCTTTCAGTGTCACTGCTCCAACCCTCTGGAACTGACTCCCTCTGGCTATTCGCCAACTCTGGATCTGTTTAAATCATTATTGAAGCGACACTTGTTCCTGCAAGTTTTTGCCACCCGATTCTTTGTTTGTTACTGTTTGCGTTTGATCTGTCTTTTTCAGATTTTCTGACCTTGGGTTTCATGAACAGCGCTTTACAAATCTAAGTTATTATTATTATTATTAGCCACTGTTTGAATTTACAGATGTAAAGTTGGCAGATGTGAAGTTCCTCCCCCTCCATTGACTACAGGGTCATTACCTGTGCTAATGTGTTGATTCAGTCCACAGTGACAGTATCTTTTCATCTCTTTAACCAGCCCCATTAAAAAACATTCAGCTAATGAGCCTTCACTCAGTCCTTGAGTGATTAAGACCTACTTGCTGATCTGTATGGGGCTCTCACCAGGCGACAGGCTTTCTGCATTCGTTTAGCTCAGCTTTGACTCCATTACTGGGGAAAGCCCACACTGACACAGGAAGAGTGGGCTGAGGCCACCCTGTGTGGAAGACTGAAGGGAACTAAAGACAAATTGATGGTGGTGTGAAAAGTAGCAAGAAGGCCTGGGAGATATGCCCAAACTGGGGCTGTCACAGTTATTCCAATACCATTTTGTCACACACCACAGAGTCAAACTCAATATCACAACACTGCAAAAAGTAATTGTAAATAATAATTCTTCTTCACGCCCTGTTTGGAGGATTTGATTCTGATTGTGACGGTCAAATGTAGTTTGGGCGGGTGGCAGTGTTGGCTCGCACAATTTGTTTGTAGAGGGGGGCACAGTTTGTGAAAGTCAGTCTTTCAGGTATGGGTTATATGGGTATGAAAGACTTATAAGTGTTCTTGGTTGGTGCTGCAGCTCTGTAGGGTTTGCTCAAGGGCAGTTTTATGATTTGTTTTGGTGATGGTTAGGACCAGTCTGGTTTTGGTCGTTGATGCAATATATCCTACCATGAATATGTGTTTAAAGCTAAAACCCTTTAAACTGGACTTACTGTTAATAAACAGTTTCTAAAATGTCCTTTTTACTCTGGTACACTTAGGGAAGGGAAGGGAGCCAAACACGACATAGTTGGGGCCAGCTATTTCGGTACTATCCCTAATGGAAACACAAAACAAAAGTCTGACAAAAGTCTGCTGCAGGAAGTACTGAATGATTCAGTGAACACATTTTTAATTAACTGATTCTAATGATTCAGTACACCGAAAATAACTGATTTGCCCGTCTCTAGTTTGTGTGTTTTATATAAAACATCACAGCAGTTTTGTGCAGCCGTTCTATGATGACCCCATCCATATTGAGGATGTACGGTGAAGTAATGGAAATCGACTTGCCTGATACCAAACTGAGCAGTTGAGGCGAGTAGAGCTCGAACTGTAAAATAGAAGTGCCAATTTTGTTTTTGCATAAAATATGCAACTTACACTTACAAAAGTTTAGTCTAGCGTGACAAACCATTGTTTCAGAAACTACAGACTCTTCATTTACGATCATATATGATAGTGTCTTTTTAAACAGGGACCCACTTCTTATGACAAACTATATCACCCACTTGTGACAAGTTGTGTGTATAATATAACATTTCAGACTATTTTTTACTGCTCTTTCTGTGAGTTAATGTACTTCAGACACACCACTGGTTCCACACATTTCAACATTCAAACCATTCAAACTTCAAAACTTCTATCCCTCAATTCAGCTCTTTTACGACCGTCACAGAGTTTTCACAGTTATGGTGGAAATTTCATGGAACTTTTAGCCTATTCCATAATTTTACATTGGTGTGTACTGTGTGGAAGGTTCAGAGCTCGAGTGGATGACATCAACCTCAGGAGTGGAGCGAGGTTGTTCAACTATGTAAATATTTCTCTTCATCTAGCTCTCCATTTCACAACTTTCCCTACTCATACATGATTTGCTACCAGGATGTAGACACATTTGTGAAAGAGCTGAAAAGAATAGCATACTCTTGTCATACTGAAACCTTATAGGACGATGTGTCAGCCTTGTGTCATCTGGGGTTTTGCTGTGGTGGCTGACTGATGTTGCGTAATCTGTCAGTGTGCATTGATTTTCAGGCTAGCTTTACACGACCACGATCTGAACACAAACCGCAAAAGTGGCGTTGCGTTCTCACGTTGCGTTTAGACGAGGGTCTTTGGGTGGAAATCTGCATGCACACGGTGACGCTAAAGTGTGTGAAATTTGATGTAGTATGCATGCCAGGTGGCTAGGTGGCACTGTGAAGCACTGCCATACAATAACATAAGGAGTGCGCGCATGTGTTGAAACTTCCTTCTACTTCTCTCTAGTAGCGCAAAGTAGCCCACAGTTGAAAACCAAAACATTAACTCGGCTTAATTGCTGAAATGACTCCTGGATAACTATCAGAGCAGCTAAGGCAACTTGAATGTCCGACTGATGGATATAATCCGACATGTTTGTTGTTGTTTGGCTGTACTGCACATGGATCTGACGTCAACACGTACAGGAGGATAGCCAGCGTGAGCAATTCATAGCACACTTTTGTGTTTTCAATCCTTTAGACGCGATGGTGGAGCATTTTTTAAGATTTCCACTCTGGAGGGTGGGTTCATTTTGTTTTTAAAATACACAGTCGCTGTCTAAACGAAAAGGCACATCTGATAAAATATTTTGTAGGTTTCACCCGGGAGCGTTGTCATGTAAAGCCAGCCTAATACTGAACTAAATATTGGGGAAACATCCTGGGTGGTTTTGTGTGTACTCTGGCAGTTTTTCTTTAACAGTTTTTGGGCGATAAATCATTGCCCCTGTCTGGCAACACAGATTTTTTTCTCTTTTTTTTTACTGCCCAGTCAGTCACTGTTGTCACTTCTGTGCATGGGTTAGTTCACTGCTGACCTCTAAGTGCAGCTCCAGTCAGATCAGCTTGCGAAGCTGAGATGTCAGATGTTTTCTGTACGGACTTAATTCTCGTTGTTCTTAACTTTAGGTGCTTAAATGTGACTGTTTTAGTGAGTTTATGATTTTATTTTATTTTTATATCCCTGTATTAATGATCATTTACACTGTGCAGTTCATTGGGGTGTGACATGTTTTAAACATCACTCAACCCCCTTTTCCTGTTTAAATACCTGTAAATGGCTAGTGCAAACAGTAACATGCAGTATTTCAGTGCACAAAGTGATTTGATCTCCTACCTTGTGGCTGATGAGTTTTTCTTTTGTGGCGGCAGGGTGTAAAAACACAGACACATCTACCTCTGTCTCTGCTTCCCCCTCATGAGTAAACTGTTATAGTGTTGATTCAGCTGAGAATCATAATACAAACATGCAAATGGCACTTTTCCACTATACAGTTCCAGCTCCAACTCTCATGTGGAGAAAGGGGAAACTCAGGGAAACTGAGTACAGCTGATATTCCCTGCATGATGCTTACAGCAGTATCAATGGCTTTACAAATCCATACTCTGACCATAACGACTCTCACATCAGTTGATATCAGTAATTGTCATGATAAATTAAAGATTGATTTTTGCTCTGAAGTAAAAGTTGAAGAAGGCACTTTTTTTCTGCATTTACTTGTTTTTAAACAACATTTCACACATCTTAGGTTATAAATTCAAATCGATTATACACTGTGTGCTCTATCAAAGTGGCAACCAGTCATATTTGAATTTGCATTTTAAAACCAACATAATTAAAATTTGGCTGGTTCCATGTTGATATTAGGCATTAGCATTTGAATGCTTTAAAATACTTTTAAATGTATATTGCCATAATTACTGTTCGCGCCACACGGTCAAAGGCCAGCACTCTTTGCTCTTGCAACAAGAAGACCCAGGTTTGTGACACGGTCAGAACAAGGGATTTTCTGTATGGAGTTTGCATGTTCTCCCCGTGTGTGTGTGTGTGAGTTTTCTCCAGGATCTCCATTAACATCCCACAGTCCAAAAATATGCAGATTTGGGGATTAGGCAATTTAGAGAGAGAGACTCTAAATTGGCCAGAGGTGTAAGGGGGGGGGGGGTGGGGGGGTGGATGGCTGTTTGTCTCAGCAAATTTTGATTTAGTTGTGCTCTTTCTAAAGTGTTATTTAGTCTTAGGCATATTTTAGTCATCCTAGATGTTTTAGTCAACTAAATATCATCATATTTTAATTTTAACACACTTTTATTTGTCTTTTCATTTCATTTGTCAAATACTTCAGAGTCTGTTTATCCTGCCATCAGTGACTGAAACCAAATCAAGAAAAACAAAAACTCTGTATTCCATCATTGAAAATGGCAAAGGCTGTCAAATGTAGGGGATACAACTGTTCTATTTCAACATGGATAACTGCTAGGCTACAATGCAATAAGGAACTAAAAATCCACTCATCAGAGAGATATAACTAAGCTAAACCAGTGGTTCAGAAACAAATACAACAAAAAAAAGATATCAAAGGAAATCCAGCTCAAAGTCTGTGCAAAAGTCACAAAAACAAAGTGTGACTCCTTAGAAATCAAGTGCTTGGAAAACCTTGCATAGTGCACAGGACATTTGGATAGAATTAAACTTATTCTAGCCTCTCAGTTTTCTCATAGAGCAGATTTAAACACAAAGTGCAGATCACTGTCCACATGTCACATATTTAGTCATATATATTCTGTGCCAGTATACAGTATAGTTTAGTTTAAGGTAGTATTCATTTTCCTTAATTAAAAGACAACAATGCGTGAAGATATTTTGTGTGATATTTTTTCCAAAAAAAATGAACATTAATGGAAGAATTATTTCACTGCTAACACCTGTCCAAATGCTGAACACTTAATTTCTTCTACACGTAAGGTTTATTTGTTTTAATGAATTCCACAATTTTTTAATTATATATTAATATACCCTCTGCACCATGAGGTGAATCCCTGACTGGTCTGTCTCCCTGAACACTGAAGAACAAGATTGATATCATCCATCCATCAAAATAATAGATCACTGCCAAAACCTGATAATTAGAAGTTGGTCCAGTAGGAAGTCAAATTGCTCCAACATGACCTTAGCTGTAAATTGTTGGGTGATGAAAATCACTTTTAATATCCTGATGATTTCCAGTGTTTCACAATGACCTGATTAACATTACAAATTAGAAAAATACGTGCATCATTTTCACCTCACCACACCACCCTCTGAACACAACACTGTTCCAACTTAATATAACTTTAAACTGTTTGGGTTGGAGCACTTCCTGGACTGTGGCCGGTGTTGTCATGTGACAATGGCATTTCCAGATAAAACGATATGAGTCCAGGCACACCTGGATCAATATGGAATTCGATGTGTGTCAATATTTGCAAAAAACACTTTCCACGACGCAAGCAACACTTAATGAACTGAGCAAACAAAAATGAACCATCCATCCATCCATCTCCTAAACTGCTTTATCTTCCACAGGAGGGTCGCGGGGGGTGCTGTGCCAATCTCATAAGACATAGGACTATAGGCAGGGTACACACTGGACAGTTCGCCAGTCCATCACAGGGCCACATATAGAGACAAAAAACCATTCACTCTCACACCACGATATTGCATGATTTTGGACTGTGGGAGGAAGCCGGAGAATCCAGAGAAAACCCCTGCACACACAGGGAGAACATGCAAACTTCATGCAGAAAGTCAGAGGCCCTTGTTCCAACCGGGGCTCAAACAGTGGACCAGAAGTATCTCTGCCCATGGTCAGGATAGTAAACAACAGCACAAAGAACAAATCAGGGAGCGCAAAGGACAAGTGAGGGAGTGATTAACGATTAAAAGAACGATTAATCGATATTTTATTTGCAGTTTCTTTATTTTGAGTTTGTGGTTGATTTTTTGTTTGCTCAATTCATTCAACAATTTCCTAAAAAGTGTCGCTTACTTTGTGAAAAGTTTTGTTGTCACAAATCTGATTCCATTACCCATGAACACTGGTCTATACCTAAAAAAATGGTTTAGCGGTTTAGTTACATTTAAAGGTGAAGTAAGTAGTTTATAGTGACATCTAGAGGAGAGGCTGAAATTTACAACAAAGAACTGCTCTCTGCTCACCCCCTCCCTTCCCTGAGCGCTACGGTATCCTCAGCTGGTCAAATGTCATCCTCGTCGTCTTTCTCCGTGTCAGCAGATGAGGTTCGTGAGGCGAGGTTGTTCTCTCGCGTTTGTCTATACAGGCTCCGGTAGAAACATGGCGGCGTGGCAATGCAGTAGCGGCCCGCGACCATGTTATTTTACATGACTTTTTAAAACACTACGAAAATGAAACAAAGAATATTATACAGCGACTAGACAAATACAAAAGTGGATTTTGGGTCATATAAACCCATAAATACTACACAGTGTCCCTTTAAATAATACAAAAAATACTATTCTCAACTTTGCAGTCCTCAAAAGGGAGCAAAACACGTGCACATTTCATTAACATTGTTTTATTGTACGCATGCCCCTGAGTGTGGATTATCCCCCTTTTTACTCTTTGAAATAAATGTCTTCACTTTTTTTCAAAGATGCCACGAGTATAATGCTATACTGTTCTCTAAATCGCTCCCACACATCAGGGCTGCCGGAGTTCAACCATCATCAAACACAGTAGCTGCATTTTTGGGGCATACTAATAATCTGCCACTAACAGGTGATGACAGTGTTACAACAACCAGCTAATCAAGCAAAGCAGCAACACCTGTAACACATGTTGATTAGCTGATGGTTGCTGATGATCAAGGACACCACCTGAGGCTCACATTCATTTATTCATCCTCCCCTCACTTGCTTTTCCCGTCAATTAAATTCACTTCACAAGTGCTTTGTTGGCAGGACCTCAGGCTGCTGTTGCCAAGATGGTTTTGATTTAATATCTGTTGCTGCATGGGAAAAAAAAAAACAGGGAGAAAACAACAACAACTTGCCTTAAGGCTCGTGTAGAGATTTCACAGCAGGAGCAAAGTGGGGGCAATTGTCCCCGCAGGGCAGATTAAATGTGTGTGCACTCAGTGGCGGTATGAGGACACACAAGCGCTCGACTCTGGTCGGGGGGGTTGAGACACAACTTGAATACATAAATGAACGACCCACGCTACACATTCTTTACCCCTCTGCTGCGAGTCGCAGTGGATCAGAGGGAGCTGTTTCTGAACTGTTAGACCCTCTTGACTCCTCACCGTTCACTCTTCATCACTGTCACCCTCTTGTTTTCTCGCTAACTTCGCTGACTCTCACTGGCTCAGAGGGCAAATGGAAAAACAGGAGCTTTTGGCCACATTATAGATTACAGTTTGACACAGCAGATGTCACTTTACAAAGACAAGTATGTGCTGCAGTCTCTCCCTAAAGCAAAGCAATGTAACTTTTGAAAGGAAAAAACTTGTCTCTGGCATAACTATAGTGTGTTTATAGAGCTCCAGGTGTCACGTGACAGCTGACAGTGTCAAATTCTGTGATCTTTGGCATCTGGACTAATATGATTAAAAGTTGGTCTTTTTTATAATATCTGGGTTTAACTCATACAACATGTGTATGTAATGATCAAGCATGTGTTGAATAAACCTGGTGTAATAGTTCACAGCAAATATTTGTAGACAAATACAGGTTTTACCATTAATTCAGGTTCCTCTCCAGGTGAAAGAGTAAGTCTCATCAAGTGCTTGACAATTACTAATTAGTAATTGGAATCCATGTTGCTAATTGGTAACTTTGCAAGTTATGGAGTCAGAGTAATTTTTACGATACCACTGTAAACATCCAGCCATCCATTGTCTACTGCTTTATCGTCAAAGCTGACGCTCCCCCCTCCCTTCCCCTCTCCTGGCCTTGAGCATTTGCTTTCAATGGAAATGGCAAACACAGGCTGCAGAGCCATGTCCATGCCAGCATCTGTTTTGCATGCTTCTGTTTTTTGGATGTTAAGTTGTGTGAGGCCCTCACCCAGTCAGACTCTGGGTCAGTCAGACTCTGCGTGAGGGGCCAGAATTTTCCTCTTCCTCGCTTTGTTTTTTTTGCTCCTTTTTATTGCCGGCTCTGCCATGATGAACGTCAATAATGACGAAATCATTGGCCTTGATCTTCTAGCCAGTACCTGGCTAGGATGTGGGAGTAGTGCCGTAAAGCACTATGGATTTCTCAAGAGACCAGAGACTTGGCAAGGCGGTAGATGGTCTTGATCTTGCTAAGTTGGTTTTCTGCTAACAGACAGTAGGGGGGAGTAGAGAATTGTAGATTACTTAAAAATACTTAAAAATCCTAAAAACATGCACGGGTCTCCAACATTTGGCAAGGAATTTTCGAAAATCTCAATATGAGAGAGAATATGTGAGCCGAATCACAACCCGTTCAGACGTATTTCACGTCAGCGGCTGTGTCAGATGGAGTCTGTGCTCTGGTCATGCAGGACATATTGAACTATTCAGTGAACAATTATTTTTAATTAACTGATTCTCTTGATTCATCCATCCATTGGTACATCTTCAACCGCTTTATTCTTCACATGAAGGTCGCGGGGGGTGCTGTGCCAATCTCAGCTGACGTAGGGCAATAGGTGGTACACCCTGGACAGATCACAGGGCCACATATAGAGACAAACCATCTCACACAGACGGTCAATTCAGAGTGTCAAACTTCCTAATGATTCAGTGCACCGAAAACAACTGCTTTGCTCATCACTAGTTTGCGTGTTTGTGCCACGTATAACACGATAGCGCTGCAGTTCCGTCTAGCCATGCTATAACAACATTGTAAACGGCATGTCTGATACCAAACCGGGTAGAGTCGAGAACTCCGAAGTTGTTAAGTTTGGGTAAAAATCCTACATCTTTCTAAATGTTTCCTGCATATTCTGAATGTATTCCATTTAAGTGATTGAAAAATAATGATACTGTATGTTCGGTCATTATAGCTGTGCTTAAACAATGGATCTAATGGTGTCCTCAAACTTTTGCACAATACTAGCTTACCCACTCTTATTGTGTCTTCCATCTTAGGGTTGTCCATAATTACATGCTGTGGCGAATCGTGGCAGCGTTGAGTGAACACCTGTCCACCGCCTTCCGCAGCACCATCCACGAGTTTTCTCGGGAGATTGATGGCACCGAGCAGCAGCTGGAGCTGGGCAGACTCTGCCTCACCCAGGCCAACAAACACTTTGGCATGGCCCTGGGAGCCCTGTTTGTCCAGCAGCACTTCTCCTCGCAGAGCAAAGCCAAGGTATGTTTGTATAGATGGATGTCTGGATGGATGGCAATCATTTTGTCTGTAGTGACAAAATACTGTTTATATTAATTTGATGAGTTTGACAGGTATCAAATGAGGATGGATCGAGAATAACAGGAAATTAAATTCCACTTTTTTACATTGTGTAATTAAACAGTATTCTGAACACAGAGTTTGTACAAAGCAGAGTGAATTGTTTCACATACTAACTTCAAATCCAAAGACTATGAGGGAGGGTTTGGTACTATCCAAATGTAATACCACAAAATCTTCTCCTCATTTTCACAGGGCATCTGGAATTACTGTGACTAATTTGAAAAAAACAATTCATAGGACACAGAATGTCACCATAAATAAAAAATAACAATAAGTTACAAAGGCAGCAACAATGCAATTGGTAATATCTCTGGTGTATTATATTATTATAACATTCCCTCATGTAGCATCATAAACTTTGAGTTAATGTCACCTCCCAAATGATATATGAAATATATATGAAATATTATTATTATTATTATCATTATTATTATTATTTTGTTTTTTATTTTTTTTAATGATGGTCATGAAACTGATGTGGTCATTTTTAGATATGGGAAACTTGGGTATGATATTATTACCCAAACCTACATTCTATATGCGTTTGATATGTTGGATGAAACAGAGATTAAAAAAAAAATCTCTTTTTCTTTTCCTCTGGGCACTACACACCACACTTTACTTAACACACAAGACAAGAACATACCTGTAGTTATACATCTGGAAAAAGTGCCTTCACTGGTATAATATTGTGCTTAGAGACACCAGAAATGTACCTTTTGCCTATCATTGTCTGTCAATCAAAAGATGGAACTGATTTGTACACACACCTATTTCTTTTAAAATGTTAAAAATGTTTACATTACCACTGGGCATTTCATACATAATGTTTGCATTACATATTCTTACCCCATACATTAGCATTGTCTTCATGCAAGTAAACAGTCAAAATGCAGCTATCTTGGGGAAAAATAGTTTGTTTTTGTTTCTTTAGCAATAGAACAGAATTTATGTACCATAGTATTGTAAGGGTACATATACTGTATGTACTTAGTGCAGTGGTTCCACCTGAGAAAAAAATTAGCTCTTAAGGTAACTCCATTATCACAAATGTCAGCTACAGACTTCTCACAGGAGGCAGATAATGATAATAATTATATATATTATAATATTACTTTTTTTGTATTTGTTCCATTTACTATGCACTCCAGTCAAAATTCCTCAGCTCCACTCCGATCACGTCCCCTGGTATATACAGTGGCACAATATTTCTGATTTTCCTCCAAGTATGTGTACCACCAATGGAACATGAGCTTCCTCTGGTGATACACCTACCATAGTTTTGAGAACCATGACTGTAGTGTATTAAAGTGTACTTAAACTGGTCCAGTGGGATAAGGTACAGAAATTGAATCTTATTTACAGGTACAAAATTGTCTTTTAAAAAGTCAGACCTCAGCGACAAGCATTTTAGCTCCACAATGGTACTTCTGTTACTGAGAGTGTACCTGCAGTACATGGAAACATGTCATTTGTATTCAGTACGGTGGCCCAGAGGTGTCAGGCAAAACACAAACGCCACAACACAAATACAAACGGCGGTGCTTTATCTAGTTAATGTTATACATCCATGGCAACAATCCGCCGCATTGTCAACATCCCTTACCGTTCACTTCCGTTGTAGGTCACTTCCATTGTGGCTTTTGTATTTGTGTTGTGGTTTTTGTGTTTGTGTTGAGGCTTTTGTGTTTGTGTTGTGGCGTTTGTATTTGTGTTGTGGCTTTTGTATTTGTGTTGTGGCGTTTGTATTTGTGTTGTGGCTTTTGTATTTGTGTTGAGGCTTTTGTGTTTGTGTTGTGGCTAGAGCTGCAACTAACGATTATTTTCGTAATCGATTAATCTGTCGATTATTTTCTCGATTAATCGATGAATCGTTTGGTCCATAAAATGTCAGAAAATGCTAAAAAACGTTGATCAGTGTTTGCCTAAGCTGGAAATGACGATGTTCTCAAATGTCTTGTTTTGTCCACAAACCAAAATGATTCAGTTTTAATGATGTCTTTGTTATGTGGAGCAAAAAAAACAAGAAAATATTCACATTTAAGAAGCTAAAACAATCAGAAATCTTGTTTTAATCATGAAAAAAGCTTCAAACCGATTATCGATTATCAAAATAGTTGCAGATTAATTTAGTAATCGATTAATAATCGATTCATCGTTTAATCGTTTCAGCTCTAGTTGTGGCGTTTGTATTTGTGTTGTGGCGTTTGTATTTGTGTTGTGATGTTTGTATTTGTGTTGTGGCTTTTGTATTTGTGTTGTGGCTTTTGTATTTGTGTTGTGGCGTTTGTTTGGCCTGACACCTCTGGGCCACCGTAATTCAGAGACAACAAAAGAAATGTAGGATTTGAGTTTCATGTGGAAAAAGCTAAACCACACCCTGCTAAAAAGAAAACTGCCCACATCCGTCCAATACTTTCTCACATACTGTTGAGTTCTGACTGGGAAGCAAAGTTTTAAATTCATCTTGGAGATGATGTAACTACGTAGGTTTTGGCTACCATTGTTTTGTTAAACACACGCACTTGAACTTGCATGAAACAGAACACACAACACTGTGGAGGTGGTAGTGGAGCAGATATTGTAGTTTTAAGCAGCAATTTTGAGCGTGTACCCTTTGTCAAGCCGTAACTGCCTGATAATGATCATTACTAAGTGTTTCCACCACTCGGGCTTAAATGTATGCTGTAATTAGCAGTTTGCCTGCAGTCCCAATTGGCTGCATATAAAAGAAATACAACATTCAAAGGCAGCAAGAGGAAAACCCACATGACTGACCTTGGATTTTAATTACATTTCTGTAAACATTCTGAATCTCAACAATATTTCAGTCTTTTGAAACACTTGCATAAATAACATTTAAATGCCCAAGGTTTTTACACATTTTCCAGGACTGTGACAGTTTTCCTTAATTGTTTTCTTTTCCACTATAGGAGCTCCCATTATTTTTTTCTGTGATATGATTTTGATCCTGAACTGACATGTGGAACATGCGATTCACACCTCTCTGTACAGCCTCTGCCTCTCACTGCCTTTTTTTTGTTTCTATTTTGCTCTCTGCCGAGGTCAGTATCTAATCCCCCACTTCTGCCATTTGGTCCCCTTCTCATACACTCTAATCCTCCCCCATATGTATTCTTATCTAGTGCCATGTCAGTTCTAGGACATGGGGATGTGGTTCCCAATGGGATTTCTAACCTCTGTAAGCTCAGACCTTTTCTTTAAACCCTCCATCATCTCCCCTCCACCTTCGTCTTATTCTTCTAATGCTCTCACCGTTCACCTATACACACTTTCTTACTTTCTTGTCCTCATGCAAACTTTTTTTAAATGTCTGCCAAAGCTCAGGCCTGCAATGCAAAAATATAATCTGACATGACTGTACACTGGTAAGCAATGTCAATGTGGTGTGCATTAATTGAAATGTAAAAGTTCCAGTTTGTTAGTATTAGTGACATGTATAGACTCTTCCTCTCGCTCTTCTCTATCCCAAGTGCATTCAAATTCATTTTTGATTCAGCTAATTTGAGGGTCTACTCTGCTGCTGTGTGAATTTAGAAAAAGGCAACTAAACACAATCAAATCCAAGATTATTTTGTTGCATGTATTTAAGCTAAAAAAAAACTAAAAAAAACGAAGCAATACTATTTACAAAAATACATTGTTGGAATTGTAAATTAATTTAGCATTTTAATCATAACAATCACAATTTTTACATTAATCAACTGTTGACTCCTCTACAAAAAAGGATGTTAACACTGCCACAACTTGAGATGTTGGCACAAGACTGATCTTCACAAGTTATGACACTTAACTAAAGGTCATTGACTACAAAATATAAATATACTATTTATCCATACAAAATATAGTACAAAAAATAATTTTAAAGTAATAATATACATATACAAACATGGGTAGAATATTTATTTCTACCTATAACCTCTTCCACATGTTACGTACAGGGCTATTCAGATAAAGTGTGAATTTCAATGCCACTTCAAATTTATGGCCCTTGTCTGATGAAGAAACAGAAAAGGATGTTGTTGTTTTTTCAGGATCAAATCTGTTTTAACACAATAAATTGGGTGTTAATCCCATGAGCACCTAAATATCACTTGAACCATTAACACCACTTTTTTGTGAGTAGAGTTCAGTGTCGAATGTGGGCTGCAGAGTAAGTCTCATACTCATTACATTTGTGATAGTGTCCCCATCCTCACACAGCTCATGGACAACAGTCGGTAGAATGTTGGCATGTCCACAGTGGTTGGAGAGCTCATTAGGAAAACCAGAGGGACCAGACCTGGGGCTAGTGGCGATATGTGGAGCCTTGACTGACTCACTGATGCTGCTTGCCTCAGCATGACCAGGAATTAATGAGCATCAGGAGCCGCAAGTCTGACAGCAGACAGAGTGGGGAAGACAAGCTTTGTTGTTATCCTGAATTGCCAATGTGGAGGGACCGTCAAGGGACACAACATGCCCCCTATACATTCAGGAGTAGAATTTGTGCTTACAATAGTTTTAGAGCACCATTGCGATGCTTTAAAAGTTATTTTGACGCTAGTGATAGCGGGCAATTATGCAAACCCACAAAGAGAGTGACGGGGCAACAGTTTTATGTGTGGCAACAAAAGCATAGCTAAGGTTTGATATATGTCACAGCCATGGCCACTGTACTATGGATTAAGTGTAATTAACATGAGACACATTGCATCTCATATGAGTAAACTGTGCTGCCTTTGAGAATACCAAACAGACAGAATCATCAGTCTATAAGGGCTGTCACTTATTATCCAAAAAGACAAATATCTATTTGAGGTTGGTGGAAAAAGTTCTCATTCAAACCCTTAAAAAACATTTTGTTTCAAAATATAAAGCCTATAAGTGCATCAGGCTATCTGAAGTAATTACTCTGTGATTGATCCAGCAGAGGGCACAATGAGCTCAGCTTGGCATTAGATCCACTTGTGTGTGACTGTGACATCCAGTGGTGAGACTACAGGTTAACAAGTCAGGGAGCGCAAAGAACAAATACAAACAATAAAATAATATATTGTTGAATGATTAAATCAATATTATTTTTGCTTCTGAAAAAGTGTTGCTTGCTTCGTGAAAAGTGTTGTTTGAATCGTGTTTGAAAAAGTGTTGAGGTGCTGCCAAAGATTTGGAACAGCCACAATTTAGTTCTTCTGCAATGCGTTTTTGCTTGTCCGTCTTCATTCAACAGTGAAAACAAACGCAGCCTCTCGAAGTAGCAGTAGCAGTAACGAGGCTCATATAAAGTGGTGACGCGCAGCTGATTGCCCGAAAAAAAAAAAATCACTGGAATGTGGTATCACCAAACCCAACTTGGAATCGGTTCACAGCGAAAACCCAAATTCAAATACAAGGTATATGGTTTTAAGACCCTCAGTACTGTGATTTTGAAGGATTGAGTGGCTTCTTCTGAATTTCAACTTGCATATTCTGTAAAAATATGTCTTCTACTAGTGCTGGACCGACTTGTTGCTGGTTTCCTCTTGGCTGGTCACAAATATATAAACCATACTGAGTGAAAGTGAGGACATTTGTGGCTGGTCCTGACCTGGTTTTATGGTTATGGTTAGAATTGGGTTTAGGTTAGGGTTAAGGCATGGGGTTATCGTAACTTTCAGCATTGATGAGTGGAAAGTGAGATGACTCATGTCATGAATAAAGTATTGGCATGAAATAGATGTCCAATAACATACCATAGTTATCAACAATTACATTTGTCAGTTACATATTTTGTATCCGAGTTATTTTGACACCGTCGACTAATCATTGCACTGCTATTCCTGACACATTTCCTCGTTATGTCACTTGAGTCAGACATCAGAGTCTGAGGACATCAAGTTAGAAAATGTTTTTTTTTAAATCTAGGGGTAGTTGGAGAGGTGTTAGAGAAGCTCATCAGGCCTCTGTGGCCCACTGCTCAACTCTGCTTGAGATTCATGGCTCGAGGCAAAATAAGTCGCTTCAAGCATAACAAATATGCATCTCCAGCTGAACCGCTGGCACCCAGGTGGCAGGTGTTTGACAAGAAAGAAGAAGGTGAAGAATCAAAAAAACAAAACCTTTGATTGTTAAGATATGCTTCGCTGATTTTTATAATTAAAAAAACTGCCATAATGAGGTCGGACAGTTACATCCAGGTGTGTGGAGACTTTCAATTAAACCTCGGGAGGACACTATATGACCAAAATAACCACATCAATACAGACAAAAGAAATATCTTCATCATAGTTTAAATAAAAGTGACTTGGTACTGCAGTGATCATATATATATATATATATATATATATATATATATATATATATATATATATTATACTGAATTTATTTAAGTTCATTTTGCTTAGTTTTTATCACATTTGCTTTCAGTGTTTCATGAGCTTTTGCCTCAAATAATGAATCAATCGCTGTGCACTATAATTGTTCAAACAGTTTTAAATACTGTTTTTTTCAGCCTTGATCACCAATCTCTGTGCAGAACATTTTGTATCGCACACTCTGCTAACACAGATCATCAGCATAAGAGAAGTCAGGAATCAAACCCCTGACCTATCATAATATTCCACAGCTGCTCCTATCACAGGTTATGTTATGCAACTTCTTACCTGAGCTCTGATTAAGTAGAACCTGCAGTCCCAGTCTCTTCAGCAGCAACCACATTGTTTTAGTAGTGCTTCATTCCTACTAGATGCAGTGCTATGTCCTGTCTTTTTGTCAGGAATCAACGCGATGAAAGTCTTTGTATTTAATTATTGCCAACATTTGAACATCCTAGACCTGACCTGCGATGTAAGGTCAGAGAGAAAGTGTAACAGGCAGCTTTTCTCTCTTTGCACACAGTCAATACTACACAGGTGGGTTAATTGGCTGCAGCGTCTCTCATGCACCAATCAATAAAACATGGAGGAAGAATCTAGAGCTGCCTATGGGAGAATGTAAAATAGATCAAATGAAATATATTTTTTTGAGTGGGTGGATAAGGATAACGTAATGATCACCGGATGATAGTGAAGGAATGAGCTGTCACAAATATATATATAAACTTTTTACAAAACAAAAATGCTTCACTTTCCTATCATGGCTGGTGTTTTGATGCAAAATATTTCATTTAATTTTGTTTATTCAAGACATTTACACTAAATCAATCATGTGGTAGAATATGCAGCAGTTACCATGCTACCCGTTGTCCCACTTCAGCTACATGTCATTCTGTTGGTGCTTTCATCAGAACTGTGTCCCATGTTATACTCGTTTATTCATTTATTTAATAATACCTTTTAACAAAATAAAAATTCACGTAACAGTTGAGCGCTTGTGGTTTGTGGTGTGTTTCAGCTGAACATAAAGTTTATATAGGCTATGACAACAAAGCAGAATGTGCACTGAGATGGTCACTTTTGTTTTTCTTCACAATCACGTTCCACTCAATTAAATAGTCCGTCAGGTTCTACAGGGGAAGAACTGCATCCATAGCAACTTATCTGTATTCTCTGTGACTGTGAGTTGGGGCTGCTATTGTTGAAAATATGTGTTTACACACATTTATTACCCATTTAGTGTAGTTAATTTGTTCAATAGTCTGTTTTTTGTTTGCTTGTTTTTTCACTTAGCAACCTTTTTATATTTTATCTGTCCGTCTGTTTGTCTTTCCTACCTACATACGTACATAGTACCGCTTTGCCTATCTTCTTACCTATCTACTGAGCACCTAGCTACCTAACCCCTACTTACATACATAGTACCTACCTCTTTCTCTCTCTGAACTCCTTGGCTCAGTGTGTGTGATCCCGCAGCCATGCCGTTCTTCTGTTTGTGCATATGAAACCGTGCACAGTTTCTGCTATTCAGAATCACCAATGTAGACTGTTGTCAACTGACCAATCAGAATGAAGCCAATCCGTGTAATAGAGGAAGAAACGCCACCACTGCACACAATCTAATGTAACAGACATTAAGATGAATTGTTGGTTAATGAGTTTATAGCAATAACACTTAATAACAACACTAAGGGGAAACAATATACATTTATCACCACCACCTGCTCCAGGCAAGAAGGGAGGAACATTGCATACACACTCCAGACAAAATTTTTTTCAATACTAGACCACACAAAGCAAAGTTGAAAGAAAACATTGTGTTTAAATAGGACCATATATTTTAATTTGTAATGAAAGTTGTGTTAAGGCTTTTGACCATCTTCTATCATGATGCAATTTCCCTGCAGGTACAGGAGCTGGTGGAAGACATAAAACACTCCCTGGACCTCCGTCTGCAGGAACTGGACTGGATGGATGAAACCACCAAGGAGGCAGCCAGAGCAAAGGTTCAGAGCCTAAAGTCAGCTCGTACAATTAGGAACACAACTGCCTGCCACATGCGATTAGTGTTTGAAAAGGATTTAATTATTTATTTGTGGTTCTTTCTTTTCCGGCGGCTTGATTGATTGCTTGGTTAGATGGACGTGTGTGATAGAATACATCTAGGGTTTGACATTGAGAAGTGAGGATCTCCTAATCCGGATCTCTCTGTGGTGCTGCTTTAGGATCTGCACCGCAAGATATCCCCTCTAATACTTTTACAATCTGAAGTTATAATCCTTTTACAGGGCCATGCTGAATATAAAGAGGTTCCCTGTAATCCTATTACGTTGGGTTTGCTTGATTAGTTGACGCATGTGTGCTATTGTGTACCTTTGTACAAAAATGAGTATGTAGGAGTGCTTATTAGTTATTGCAAGTGGATGTGAGGTGACTACTCTCTCTCGTCCTTTCTCTCATCCCCGAATCATCGTCTCTCGCTCTCCCCCCTCACAGTTGAAGCACATGATGGTGATGACAGGATACCCAGACTCCCTGCTCAAACCTGAGCTCATAGATCAAGAATATGGGGTGAGTCACAAGCTTCCTGTTCCCCTCCACCCTGTCCAGTCATCGTCATACACAAGCACTTATCCTCATCATTTACACAAATCCCATTTACCAGCAAAGCCACCTCCCCTTCCCTCTCTGCGTGTGGTTGGAATCACTTTCCATCACTCATTACTGTGCAGTTTGGGTGATTGTATTCAAGTGACGCAATAATCCATAAATGATCACTCATATTCACTAAAGAGGTTGTTCAAATATACTGAAAGTGTTTATTCTTAACACCTGGAGATACACAATATGGACAAATACTTTTTAATTATTGAATTGGGGCTGTATTCCAGTCTTTGGGCTAGGCCTCTTATTTCCACTGAAGGACAATTTTAATGCTTCAGTATGCCAAGAAATTTTGGACAATTCTATGCTTCCAACAACAACTGTGGCAACAATTTCTATTTCAACATGACTGTGCCCCAGTGCACAAAGCAAGACACAGTTTGGTGTGGAAGAACTTGACTAGTCCACACAGAACCCTCACCTCAACCCCACCAAGCACCTTTGGGTTGAACTGAAACAGAGATTGTGAGCCAGGCTTTCTTGTCCAATATCAGTGCCTGACCTCATCAATGCTCTACAGAATGAATTGACACAAATTCATATTAAAACACCTGTGGACTCATGTGGAAAGACTTTCAAGAAGAGTAAAAGCTGTTATAACTACAAAAGGGGGACCAACTATATGTATTTGAATAAGTCACTACAGTTCCTGTTGGTGTAATGGTCAGCTTGGGATGAGTGTTTGGTTCGAAGTCCAAAGTGAGCGTGAGCTAAAAGTGGACAAAATCCACTATAGCCTATATAGAGTCAATTGAAAGCCTGGTGTGTCTCTTTCAGAGGGATATCTTGTGTGTCTATGAGGCAACAATTTGACAGTGTGACTGTATATGATGCTATTGGATGACAATGTGTTGGATTTTTTTCAGGGTTGTGTGGACTCAGAAATCAGACAGCCAATTCAGATTAATTCCAGTATGTGAATCTAGATCAATGATGGCGTATCATATCTTATCTTGTTATTGTTATCGTTATGCAAGGACAGTCACATTCAGTTGAAAGACACTTCTAGTTATGAATATAAACCACTAAGTCTGATCTGTAAGGAATCAGATTTGAAGTGGATTCAAACTATGTGGGAGGGAGGAGAAAAGTGCTACCTCCAAGTCATTTTTGAGTCCTGTGAATGCCAGAAATGCCAGACTGATATCTACAATGGTTTCAGCTTTCTCCTCGTCTTAGGCCGTTTTAAGCCAAAAGAACTACGGCATCTCGGCATCTCTTCTATTTTTCATGTTATTAGGGATAATAGACAGAGAAAAATATGTTGATAATGATACTGACATTCTACCAGCAAAAAAAATATATATATTTTCAAAACTATTTCAGCAGCTGTATGTGGAGAAAGTGGAGGCTAAAACTACAGGAAAACCCAATGTAGGTTATAGTTATATCAGGTGAAGGGCAGATAATCTCTCTCTCTCTCTCTCTCCGTCCATGAGTTAACAAATATCATGTGACGTTTTAAACATATTGCTGTGGGGAGATGCAGCAGAGGGCCTACGGTTGGTGTAGTGGTTAGCACTCTTGCCTTTGCAGCAAGAAGACCCGGGTTCCTGGGTTCGAGCCCCGTTTGGGACAACTTCGGAACAAGGGCCTTTCTGCAAGGAGTTTGCATGTTCTCCCCGTGTGTGCGTGGGTTTTCTCCGGGTTCTCCGGCTTCCTCCCACAGTCCAAAAACATGCGATATGGGGATTAGGTGAATTGGTCACTCTAAATTGACCGTAGGTGTGAGTGTGTGAGTGAATGGTTGTTTGTCTCTATGTGGCCCTGCGATGGACTGGCGAACTGTCCAGGGCGTACCCCGCCAATCGCCCAATGTCTGCTGAGATAGGCACAGCATCCCCCGTGACCCTCTGGTGGAGGAAAAAGCGGTAGATAATGGATGGATGGATGGAGATGCAGCAGAAACACAGCTGGAGTGAACACACACAAGACAGAGATGATGCTGGGCATACACGGGACACATCCAGTGTGAACCAGGCTTAAGTTTTCGAATTGGGCGGCTTGTTGCAGAAGCTTTGAATCCAACTTGGTTCCCTCTCCATCTGCTGCTGTTGCAGCTTTGTGTGATGTGTGTATTTTTGTATTACACTAACAGAAGCACATCTGGCCCTGTGAGACGAAACAAGCGCAAACCATACAAGAGAGAGATTATGTGTTTACTGTCAGTGTAAAGGATGGAGATGTTACAAAGAAAGCAAGTTCCATTAAATTCCTCTGGCAAGAGAACAAAACTAGTGCTCAACTGTGTACAATTAACGACTGTGGGTGCATTTTAATGTGAGGGACCAGCATCAGAACAAGGGAATTGAATCATAAATAACTTCTGCCACGCTCACCACAGATTATCATGATTCAGACTTAATTAGCAGCTAATTTAATGGTTCAGTTCACACCACGAAAAATATCCAGTTAAAGAGACACTTCATTTCAAGAAATATATACACTGACATTCTTATTAATTAGTAAGAAATCCACTGATGAGCTAACCTGGCTCCAGTAGGAGCTAAACCTGCATAACAATATGTGCCAGTTTTATAAAAAATCATTAACAGTCCAAGGTCTTAACTGGTTACCTATGATTTTTTTTATGGATTTAAATAGGTATGGTTTGATATACGAGATGTTTAAAGCGGACCTAGAGTGGTCCTGTTGCACCTATATGTTAGTTATGGAGGTCTACTTACATACATTTACTTGTTTTTATGGTCAAAACCTCCTAGTTGCTGTAAACGAGCCGATGGAAATCCTCTTTTCTGACGGTGTTTCCCAGCCGTGTGATTTGAGACTCAACTCTCTCACCCAGAAGACAGAGTCTTGTGATTGGCCAGTATATTCAGCACACCAGCTCTCAGAAGTGCAGCTCCCCCCTCTGGAACGGTGGATGCATTGCTACTCATTATCAAAACATTGTTTTAACAATGTTTAAAAATAGCTTCTTCACGACTCCCCGCCGCAGTCCCTTTTATGACTTTGACCCGGAGTCAGACCCAGAGTCAGAAGACACTGTCGCTCGTGAAACACCTCCACAAGGGACGTTATTCTTCTTCTGCGGTTCAATGTACGCAACCGGATGTAGCCGGACTAGTGCCCGGACCAGGAGGATCTGCTGCCCCGGAAAACCGGTGTTTACGTAACCGGACCGGGTTTTTTCAGAGATCTCGCTGAGCCCGAGATTACAATAAAACACAGTGTTCTCAGCAGTGGCTGAACTGTTTGTTTAGAAACTTCAGGTCTTCTTAGACAAGGTAAGGATGCAGATACACACTAAAAAACAGCGTTAATTGGAACTTCCGGTCTAGGTCCACTTTAAGAGGTTTAAGAGAATTTGCATTTCCTGATTTAATTTTCCCTCTCCAAAGCTAACCTGCTTGTGGTAGCTTTTATATTTAGCATTTTCCCAAAATGGCAAATTATTTCAGACCAGCATGAGTCACAAACATTCACATTGTATGAAAACATAGCTGCTGCTAACTATGACACATACTCAAAAAAAGAAAATGCAACAAACTGAAAATAATTACTTAATTTGAGGACACCTACATTCATTAAGTCAAGGTAAAGCTACTTCTTTGATTTAAGTAAAAAAAAAAAGCTCACTTTAGAAAATCTGCTTCAGTCTACAATGTCATGAGAATATTGTACTTTTTTTCTAGGACAGACGGTTCTTACTGAAAACTTACTGAAAAGCTTGTAAAACACCAACACCAAAGTCTCCCACACCCAAAATCAGCATTTTTATCTTTTGTGTACAGTGTAGCTGCTGGTGTACTGCTGCCATGTTTGCATGTCTGTGTCAGTCAGGTAAAACTGAGCAAAGTAATTCAAACTCTTGAATTGCCGTATAACACATTTGAACGTATTTATGGAGGCACACGTGGTTTAAAAACTCTTGTGTGCCATGATGTCAAATCACTGATTTTTTTTCAAGGACTTTGGTGCAGGGAGTGAATGGTTAACAGAGCAATACAAAGTTCAGTCTCCATTTGTATAAAGGTGTCTGACAGTGAGATAAAGCAGCAGATGTATTTTTAAGATATTGTAAACTTAAACAGGTGTGAATTAGATTAAATGGATAAAGTATTTGTCCTATTATCCCGGTTGGGAGCTATGTCCACATCTGATCACAGTTCTCCCCTTCACGTCACCTCCCCCTTCTTCTTCTACAAAGTTATCCAGCAGCAGGCTACAGCGTCACACCCTGTGTGTCGCCATATTAACAACAATGCTGGTTTTGTCGCTGTTTTTACGTTAGCTGTGCTGGAAGCTATACCTACTTATTTCTGCTCATGTAGTTGTTGTAAGTGGAGTCTCTGATGTGTTTACACCTGTGGTAATCAGATCACAGACGACACATTTTAATGCCAGGAGTAAAGGGGGGCCACACAGTAAAAGACTTGGCACTGTCATTGCAGTTTGATGTGGACGAGAAGACCTATTTCAAGAACATCCTCAACAGCATCAAGTTCAACATTAAGCTGACGGTCAAGAAGATCCATGAGGAAGTGGACAAGACAGCGTGAGTCATCGCCTCGCACTACACCAGCTGCAGTAGGCCACTATTCTTTACTCACTGACATGCGGGGCAAAGCAATTAAGTAAGGTTAATATATCTGTAATGTAGCCGGAGCTCATGCAGCTGAGACTCACACCGGAAACTGCAGTTCCTTCACTGTGAGTGTGGCTCTCTCTAATATGTCTGACACACCTAACATGTGTCCCTGTGAATCCCTTAATAGTTTGACATATTTTTTTTGATGCAACTCTAAATTAAACATTGATTGAATTTGATTGATTGACATATCGACATGAACAGCTGAAGAAAATCCATTAGGTTTACTTATCTATAGCAGCCAGGTAGCGGGAAAACTTCTGTGTTACATGCAGTGTTGCTAAAATAGAGGCCTATACTCCTGGATTGAGTTGCTCTCTGTAATGACAACACATTACACATTAGTATTCCAAGGTGTTCAAAACAACTGTATCAATACCACACACTCTCAGTGCCTCAAAGAGTTAAATGGCATACTCCCCCTATATCACCCAAAAGTGAACCTTCATCAGTCACTCTGTCTCACGGCTGGGAAATAAGTAAAGAATCCATCTCTGGATGTGCAGTACACGCAGAGCCATCATTCTTTCTCTACGGGAACAAGGGCATGTCGCACACTCAGAGTTGGCCATTTGGGGGATTTTGTGCCAATCGATTAGTCTGGCTTTAAGTGGATTAGCATAAAGGAACTGTCCACGGTTTCATATGCAGGAAGAGAAGAACTGTATGGCTGCGGGACCACACACACTCAGCGATTCTCACCAAGGAGTTCAGAGAGAGAAAGAGATAGACAGAGGTGTTTGGGATTCTGTTCAGGGTCTGAATGTGTTTTCAATCAGTATATTGGTGTGTGTGTGTGAGAGAGAGAGCGATAGAGAAGCCAGGTATGAGTCATGCTGTGGGGACATTTATCTGCAAAAATAGTCACATAGCTTGTCTTTTTTTATGGGGACAAAAGCACCTCACCACTAGAGGTCAGTGTCTTCTGTTTAAACCATTTGATTACACTCGAGAGACACATTGTAAATGTCTTATATTTAACTTAGCGACAGCCATATGATCCTAAAACATGTTCCCTTGATGCGTGTGTGCATGTGTGTTCGTATTTTCTTTGTTTGTATAATATCTTTGTTTGACACTATTTTTCTCCTCAGGTGGCTTATACCCCCTCAGGCCCTCAATGCCTACTACCTCCCTAACAAGAACCAAATGGGTCAGTGCTCGTCTTCATTGTACACACCGATATTTGTCTGTCTCCATCTACACACACACACACACACACATTTTAACTTCTTTATACATGTCCGCACTTCATAATAAATATACATAAAGACATACATGTTACAGATACAAAACATTGCTAATGCATGATCCAGCAATGTGGGTCTGATGACAGCTTAAACAGCAGATTATGGATACACACAACACCTTCTCCGCCAAATGTGGCGACTTCCAATAATGGAGGATATTGAGCAGCATTTAGCAAGTTTTTTTGCCCTTCCTTTTGTGAAGCCAACTATCCTGAGACCCCTAATGACAAGCCTATGCACATGGCCCAGGCTGCCAAAGATAAGTACCAGATATTGACATTTGTAGCCAAGGCCAGATATTTGTTGTACTAGAGGGTGATATTTTACAAGCTTTGTTAAGTAAGCCTCCTCTAGACTTGAATCAAAACCACATCCTACTTCCAGAATGAACACATTTCTACTGTTCTCATCAATGATCATATCAGGCCTGGTGGCATTTAAATTAGACATAGTAGACATTTCTGTAGAGCATCTGGAAGACATTTCTTGTTTAACAACACAATTGATATGCATTGACACTGTTGGAGAAAATAATGATGGTGGAGTCTCTGATATAATGTCCACAATCCTCACACACACACACACACACAGGTTCATGCTGCTATCCTGTTAAGGTCTGGCATTGATGCCTAAACAAAGCATTGCCCCTTACATTAACCAGTTAATGCCTAACCAACTAACTAATCAAGTTGTAGCCTTAAACTTATAACCACTTCCCTAGAAATGAGGTTCTGCCTCATTAGGACCAGGTTTTGGTCTCTATGAGGACTACTGTACCTGACAAAGTCTGTGTTTATACCAGAGAAGAGGAAACAAAATACAAGTACAATCACACACACACACTCATACACACACACAGAGACACACAATCTCCATCCCTATTTCCATTCTGCACCATGACATGAATCTCACATTAGTTACACACAATTACACCATGTTACCACCTGTTTTCCACAAGCCAAACATGACGGCCGCTTAGAGAGAAGAGCGTCCACTCCCTCATATTATATTCCCTGTCATCACTCACTTTCTCCTTCCATCTCCACCTCCACATACTTAATACCCCCCTGGAGGAAAAACAAGCAGTGACACTTCCTGACTTTTTACAAATCTAGCCTTGCGTTGTCAACCCTCCTCCCCTCCCTCCTCTCCTCCTCTCCTCATCTTCTCCCAGGCTTTCCCTCGCTGTCTGTGGCTGTCTGCCTGCTGGATTAAATCTCTCACAGAAAAATCAATGGTGTGCTCGCGAGCTGATGCTAGAGGACAAGAGGAGTCAGACAAACACAGTCATCATTGCCCCTTGGGTCATTTGTATTAAACCACACACATTATTTCTCTCACTTAACCCAGCCATGTCAGTTCTCACCTCTTTTGTCTCCCAAGTGTATTTATTTTGTGTTCTTAAATCAAGTTAATATATGCGCTTAAGGCTGTAGTAGACAGGATCACTTGAAAAATAGTTGTTGAGTTTCATCCCCAGGTTAAATACTGACATGTTGAGGAAAAAAGACTGGGCTCCTCCCAATCCGAAGAGTGCGGACAGATGTGTGTGCCAGAGACAATCTCTCCGTCTCAAAAACATTCTGACCATATAAACGCAGTTATATTAATAGTACATATATATATTATATATTAACAGTTTTATTGCTTTGTTTTACAGCACTACACAACACACTTTGATCTTTGTTTTATGTTGCTTTGCTGCATAATAAGTTGTTGCCAATGCTAGAATAGCAGCTTTTCCACTAAAGGGACATTTACATACAGTTACATACTGGAACAGCCAATAGGAGGAGCCCTCTCTTTCTGGACTGCTCAGTGATTGGTCAAAGTCTCCCTGTCATAGAGCTCCAGACGTCACGTGACTACCACGGCAGGCAAAGATGCACAAATCCACAGAGATTGATCAATGTATTGAAAAAACTTGACAGGCTGAATATATCTGATCCTTATAATATAATATAATATAAAAAACTATGGAAATAAACGGAGAGGACATTATTCCAGACCTGCGGTATCATGACATCTTCAACTTCCTCATTAACTTTCATTCATCTTTCTTACAATGAGCCAATGAAACATGTACAAGAGCCTGGAGGGAAACTCTTGGACATTCAACTTTAGTGTCTATAGGCTAACGGAATTGTTGTTATCCCTGGAAGGGTAAGTGTCATTTTTGTATAAGGTAGCATAACGTTAGCATTAGCAACGGGCAGTGTGATGCAAATAATAGTCTGAGTCCCTTATTTTCCAAGAGTTAACCACAAAACATGATACTTGTGTCATGACCATGGTTTATAACAGTGATTCACCTTCACCATCTTCCCCAATTCTTGGGGATCCGGTAAAGTGTTCTCCCGTTAGCCTTTCTCTGTCTGTTTTGGCACAACATGTATCCACCAGTTGTCTGACATGTTGCCTAATTTATGTGTTGTCTCGTGTACACATCTATAGAGATGTACAGCATCGCAGTCTGCCTGAGAGTGTTACCTTGATCGTGTGATGTCAGCTTCTGGGGCTCTATAGGCCAGATAACCCCAAGACTTGAGGTTGTATAATGTCAGTTTTAATCTCCTCTGTAGCGCTGCGGGAATTTGGCAGTATTATGTCATCAGCATGTCCATGTGATTCTAATCATTCACCTCTCAGAGCAGTACAAAAAGTCTGATTCAGGATTGAGTGGGAGTGGTTTGATCAGTTGAGAGTGACTGTGATCTGGCAACAGTTTTCCATTTTCTCCAAACTCTCTCTCTGACTTGTTTTCTCACTGTACAGGAGGTTCAATCAATACTGACTTTGATATAAAAAAAAAAATAACTTTTCCTGTTCATACTGTAACCTTATATTTGTATAAGCTGTGGGAGTTGCCGAATATTTCCACTCCTCTCATGTTGATTCTTCATTCTCTTTTCCAGTCTTTCCTGCTGGCATCCTTCAGCCCACACTCTACAACCCTGAGTTCCCACAGTAAGTAGCCCTCCTCCCATCCCTGCCCTTTTTCCTCCCTTTTGCTGTCTACAGGGAGGAAACAGCTTCTCCACAGCCACAACAACAACAACAAAGGTCATTACAGGCTTCATTACTCTGGCAAGCTGCTGCCTCCCTTAAGTCCAAACACACCTGATTAAACCAATTTAACTACCCACCAAGAGCTCAATTAGTGAACAAGGTCCCGTTAATGAAACAGGTGTCACTGAGAGGGCGCCTGTCTAAAAACAAACTCCGTTGATTTATTTGATGAGGCATGAAAGTAGATGGCTTCCCTGTTTGTCCAGAGATGCTGGACAAAGCCACTCCAAAGTCCCTACAAATGAATAAATGTGTGTCTGCAGCATAACTTTAATTGGAATTGATGAAACGTGTTCAAATCCATAAATGAGATGAGGCATGGTCAGATATATACAGTGCTTAACAAATTTATTAGACCACCTTATTATGTTTTCCAACGAGAGAACATAATTATTTTAGAAATCTTTCAAAAACTTATTTGAAACTAAACACTTTATTGTTAAAGGTGCAT
This sequence comes from Microchirus variegatus, assembly GCF_963457635.1. Taxonomy (NCBI): domain Eukaryota; kingdom Metazoa; phylum Chordata; class Actinopteri; order Pleuronectiformes; family Soleidae; genus Microchirus; species Microchirus variegatus. The sequence continues at coordinate 17,278,309 of NC_139804.1, forward strand.
TATGTAATACATCTAAAGCAACTGGCAATAAAATCCTCCTAATATGTCACAGAGACTCAGGAATAATGTTCATATAACAAACTGACCTCACCAGTACAGCCAGTACAACAGTACAGCCAAAATATTTGCATTAAAATAAATATTTTGCAGACTGCAAATCATGTTTACAATTTGAAATCATGTTTTGGCATGTGGCGCCACCTACCGCCGTCTACCAATCATTGCAGTCAGTAGAGTCTCAGCTGGCGAGCAACCACGGGTTGCCAGTTACGTCAGAAAAACGAAACTTAAAAGACCTTGGTATTTTGAATTTGAATGTAGTAACCGTTTTTGTCCACATTCTTACATATGGCACCTTTAATTATTTTGCAAATAGCAAATTGAATTATTATTTTTATAACAAATGGGCTGGTCAGAAGTTATTCAAGCATAACATTCAACATAAATATCTAATGTAATGTTAATTACAAAATATGATCATTTTCATCGATGTCTTTATCTTTAAAGCGGAACTAGACCGGAAGTTCATATTATCGCTGTTTTTTTTGGTGTGTATCTGCGTCATTACCTTGTTTATGAAGCCTGACGGTTCGAAACAAACAGTTCAGCAGCGGTTCTCCTGAACAACCGATTGTCCTGCTCCAGGCGGTAGTCGGGGCACATCCAGTTACGTACATTGAACCACAGAAGAAGAACAACGTCCGTTGTGGAGGTGTTTCACGAGCAACAGTGTCTTCTGACTCTGGGTCAGAAGACACTGTCAAAAAGTCAAAGTCATAAAAGGGACTGCGGCGGGGAGTCGTGACGAAGCTATTTTTAAACACTGTTAAAACAATGTTTTGATAAAGAGGAGCAGTGCATCCGCCGTTCCAGAGGGGGGCGCTGCGCTTTTGAGAACGGATGTGCTGTATAGTATTGGCCAATCACAAGACTCTGTCTTCTGGGGGTGAAAGTTCACTCTGAAATCTCGCTGCAGAAAAACACTGTCAGAAAAGAGGATTTCTATCGGCTAGTTTACAGCAACTAGGAGGTTTTTGACCATAAAAACAAGTTAATATATGTAAGTAGACCTCCATAACTAACATATATGTGCAACAGGACCACTCTATGTGACCTTTTAAATGATTAGCATGTCAGACTTGCCCCCTTGAAAACACCAGCAAGAAAAACTTTAAGAATAAGTATGTTTGAACCCTCTCTGATTTGAAAATGCACTCCTGTGCTGAGGAATGTGCAGGTAAACAACAATTTTCCACACAACACACCCTTTTATTCACCAAAGTTATTCACTGAGGAGCAAACCTACTGCTACTGTGTCACACAGAATCATTTTTAAGACGATAACGCCCAGGTAGCTGCACTTGCTGCATTCATATCAAGTCTCCCGAGCAACAAATACACACAAACATGTACACATGCTCCACGCAAATATGAGCTAATTACACTCAGCAGCTTGTGTATCCAACATAAGCTGGAACTTCTGTGCCTTCATTAGTGGGTGATCACCACGACTTCCAGTTCCCACTGCCGTGCATGTTAATCAATACTAATTTCTGTTTTGTGTAGTGTGTGTGTGTGTGCTTGTCATCTTTAAGTTATCACTGCAGTGGCCTTAACCTCCCATAAAGTCTCCGACTCCCTCTCGCACTCACACCTCCACTATCACGTCGGCTTTAATGAAGCTTCAATCAGCCAGTTAGCTCAGCGAGAGAGTCGGGCCCAGTGTGAGGCAGCGTATCGACTTGCTGTCAGAAAGTCATTTTCAGACGAAGCCATGTGAATAGCCCCGAGCCAGCCCTCTCATCGCTCTCTGTATCTGCATGAGCGACACAGACAACACTTTGAATCGGCCTGTGGTCAAGAAGACACGGAGCAATATGCGGGTCTCTTGCGGCGAGGAGAGCAAAGATGGACACGCATGCAGGGCATGCATCACAATATGTTTGTGAACGGGAAAATGTGGCATTGAAGTTCCTCCTGACTCCATATACGAATCTGAACTACATGGATCCACAATGAGGTCCCTGTTGCAATTTCAGGGCTCTCAAGTTTTGCTGTGGTTTGTCAGACAAGCTCACAGACTCAAACAATATTAGCTGGATACAATATTCCTCAACATCGGCTGTCATTACTTTTGTGATGCAAGTACTAATTTCTTTAAGGAAATACAAAATCAAATGATGAGATGACTTACGGTATGGTAGGCCTACTCATCCAATATGGCACTGCCTCGTGGATGTGTCATCTTCTTTGGAAATTTGTAGCGGGATCACGTACCTGGGGAAAAAAAAATCATATTTTTTGATTGGCTTGGTTACATTTCTTAATTGATTGGCTGGTGCGTGGCAAGCTTCTTCTAAACTGGGAAACTGCAGAAAAACGCGCTTGATGCCACTTTGTCCACACTTAAAAAAAATAGCGGTGCACCTTGGTGGGCGTTGTGCTAGTAATCTCTCTGTGTGAGCGGGTGAACTGTTTGAAATGTGCATGTCTCACTTGAGAGCCCTGTCATTTATATTTCATCCAGCTTTGCTGAGCAGAATCAGCAATGAGCGTGCATCAACCAAACAAAGGGAAGGAAGTCAAAGTCATGTAATTAGATAACTCAAGTAAGTCTAAAGGCATAATTGTTTGGGGTTCTTAGTGGATATATGGAGCTAATTTTGCGTACTAAAAAGGAAGTAATGCAAAGTAGTTTTACTCAACCTCCATGATAAGTGAGTGTAACTGGTGTAGTTTTATGTGGTCTGCATTGTGAAGAATTAGCCACACAGAGTGTGAGACACAGGAAATTGTGTCCCACATACATACAGTGTGTCAATATGAGCAAGACGTATATGTGTATAATGACAGTGCTAAACAATGCAGAAGTATAACACAAGCACATCTCACTTACCTCTCCCACAGATTACAACATCAGAAGGGAAAGGTAAGGGCGAGACACACCCAGGTGGGCTCCCCAAAAGTGAATGTGAGGGACCGAACATTGAATGTCCAAATGTTCCACATGACAACTTACGCTCCCATGTCAGATTAATAAAGCAAAATAAAACTTTACATACATCTTGTGTAATTATAACATGAAAAAGGAAGAATATAATAGATAACAAGTGCATATTAAATTGTAGTATGTAACACGTATGCTGTAATAACTGACCCTGTTCAGGTTTTTTTGAAGTGCAGTTCTGTGAGATACTTGCACACTTCATTGAGCATGCTGCTGCTGTAGTGTGCTGCCGTTTTCATAAGCCATCAGGGATAGATGGGGGAAAAAAAGTTTTGCAAAGAAAATACTCACCTAAAATGAAGTCTCTGATATCTTTTGAATATGTTCACTGCTTCACATCAACATAAAACTTTTTTTTAGCTCAGGAACACAGGAGCTGCTGTTTACTGTGGCCTCATTTGCTAAGTTTGTGTGACTTAAGTTAATCAGAAGCAAGTATTTCAAACACTGATATCCCATAATCAGTGGATCAACAGCACCTGTGTGCCATCATGTAAGAGCACTGATTTGCTGTGTGGACTTCTGTACAGGAAGTGTGCAGTTTACAAAGCGACCCAAATGTCAGTCTCCATTTAGTAAAGGCTGTGAAGAAAAAGAGGTGATCATATTAGAAATAAGATATTTTACACCTGTAAATATAAACACAGTTTTGTTTTTGTTTTTTGTCTGTTCCATGTATTTCTTTCCTGCTGCCAGGTCTCTCAACTACGGTGGAATTGGAGCCATCATTGGCCATGAGTTAACCCATGGATATGACGACTGGGGTAAGAATAAAAACTTCATTCTCATCCATTATCCATTCTCAATTTCTACGTACCACATTTTTCACAGTTCACAAGTTCACCCCCCTCACTGTGTCATTTCATAGAAAAGTCCAGTTTCCCCTGATGATTTGTGTCATTCCCTCATGTTTGTCGGATGCCAGCAGTCTGTTTTGAGCCACAATCTCTAACTTCCATCTCCAGTCAAAAGTGCTGCCCTTTAACATACAAAAGTGAATGGGGGGATAGATAGTCATTATTTTTACCAGTTTATTTGGTTGCAAGAGTGGTTGTGCTATTGAGCCAAAATCTGAATACCATCATCCAAGTAATTTATAATATTGTCATTTAAGTGGTTCGACTCCTGCAGGAAAAATTTTAAAACTTATAAAGAGTATCAAATATGATCTGCCGGGCAGCTCTTTAGACTGTGAAGAAAAAGTTGCAGGTTGTGTTGTCTCCATGCTAACATCCCTGCCCTTTTGCCCCTCATCTTAGTGATGCAATGGTTCATGTCCCTAGGGGGCCAGTACGATCACCATGGCAACCTCAAACAGTGGTGGACAGAGGAGTCCTACAGGAAGTTTCAGAAGAAAGCGGAGTGTATCGTCAAGCTTTACGACAACTTCTCTGTTTATAATCAAAGGGTCGGTTTGCACACACACACACACACACACACACCAACTTGTTTTTATTTCACATCAGAGAAATAATGCATTCCCGAGTCCCTTACCCTAACTTTAACCATCATCCAAGTGCCTAAAACCAGGTCTGCGAGTCTCGCGCATCTCTGACAGAGCGCCAACACATCTGTAATGCTTGATTTCAGACGTTCCAATAACCGAGTAGCCACCGGTCCCTGTAAACAACAAAATACAAGTTTGATGCATTAACATAGTCATTTACGAACATACAGTACTCCTAATAGGACATTCAAAATAATTTTGTAATTTTAGCTAAATAATATATATGCCAATCATTAGCATGCAAGTTAATACGACAAATATCAATTATTATATTATTATTATTATTATTATTATTATATCCGCGAGAAATGCGGATATTATGGAATTGGTCTCGCGCGTCCGCACGCTGATTTTAGCCGTTAACGCGATAACTGGAAAGGCGTTTGAGATTAAATTTTCTTTCTTTTTTTTATGGGTCACATACCCCCTGTAGATGATCCCTATTGATTTTGAGCTGTCTACCATTATTATTAATTAATTAATTAATTAATTAATTAATGATATAAAAAACATATTTTTGCCTGTATCTTCCAAAGTATTGCAGGTATTAGCTTCAAATTTTGCATGGGCATCACATACCACCTGAGAATTATCCCTATCTTTGTAGCTTTATTATTAATTAGCAAATTAATTAATTTATAATGCTAAAAACACATTTTCGGCTTTATCTTCCAGACTGATGGAGATATTGCCTTCAAATTTTGTACAATGATTCATGTAACAACTATCTACAAGTACAATCATTATTACTTTGGCTATGATTGGTAATAGTTACATAATAAGTTAACTGGTTAACTTATTAGTGAACACAGAAAAAATAGTTAAGGCATTTTTTCTTTATTATTGAGCTCATTTGGACACATTGAGGATATCATGGGTTTATTTAGCACTTATTCATAATATTTATTACATTATAATATACATTTATTAATCATCATATAAAAATAGTTAAGCCTCCATTTCTTTATTAATGCATTGAATGGAAAGTTTGAACATATTGTATGCTTTTTCATGAAATTTAATAAACATAGTGTATGCTTTTTCATGACATTTGGACACTTTGAAGATATGGCAGGTGTGGTTAGCATTTTAATATTCATAATATTTAACAAGGTATAATAGGTTAACTAGTTTTATTAAAAACTAGAGAGAAATTTATGAGTTCAGGTATTCTGTGTTCAATATCGAGTTTATATGGATACTTTGAACATGTATAAAGTATAGTCAGCATTATATCATAATATTTAACAGTTATTTTGTTGAATTTATTAATAATTAATTAAAGCAGTTAGTGGCAGGTGCGAGTGCGTATACTTTGGGTATATTGGAAAGTTGAGGATTGGACAAGTTCGCGGATATACCCCTTGCTGTCGGCCCCCGACATCGTAGGCTAGTTGTCACTACAGTCGAGGCGACGGAGGAACTATGCAGGATATTTTCCTTATGGTTCATTGTTTACCTTGATTAAATCGCTTCAGAGTAATAGTGCTGGTTAAATAAGCACCGCGACACAAACGTGCCCCATAACGCGTAATCTCTTGTTTATGACAGATAAGACTACACAAATATACACGTGGTAATGTTTATGCTTCGTATTTTTTTTCATATTTTTCAGGTCAGTGCTCATTAACTAGCACTTAAGCCAACATCTAATGCTAGTAATGGAGGCACTGAGCATCATTTCAACACTTTTCTACTCGTACTCGTAAACTTGAATTCACACAGTAAAGACTTCGTAGTCGTAGAAATTAGAGTTGTACTCACAACTTTGCACTCACAGCTTTTCGATTCATACTCACCTTCGAAACAAATCCTAACCCGAACAATTTCTCAGACTCATGTGTATGACAACAGAATTTTGGGTACAACTTTTTTATTGACATACAAATGTTTATCATTACGATTACGAATGTTTAGAATCATGGATATGTCTTTTTGACAGTTGTCTTACTCCATAGAGGTTTACTTCAAGAATGGAGAAGACTGCAATCAGATGCATAAACCAAATGAAAACAGGAGAGATTTAAAGTGTGGAAAGCATCCTTTTGGTGAACATTTTCAAGAAAAAACATGCAACACCACAGACACAATGAACTTTGTAAAAGATTTCCAGTGGTTTAATCCTGAGAAAGCACAGGCTAGACAGTCAAGATGCAGGACCAGACACTTGGTGTTTAATCAAGCGGTTTCAGGGAGGAGATGCCAGGGATTTGGGATCTCACAGAAAATTGCGTAACTTAAACATGACTATAAACAGACATGGAGGTGAACTGTTGACGTGGTAAGTTAATAGCAATGTTTTCTGCTGAGAAACATGTTTAATACTTATGTTACAGGATCATTTTACATAATCTGTTTAAATCAGCCTCAAATCTGAAGGCACCCACAATTTTTGCCAGATCGGGACTAAAATCTAACCGATCATCTTCTTGTGTGAGTCAGAGTTAAGACAATGATAACATACAAATGATCACGTGCTGAATGACTAGAAAGATGCAGTCTCAGCCTGGCGGCACTATATTTGTGAATGAGAAATATCAATTTTTCTCCTTCATACATAATTATCTTGGTTATGGAAATGTGTCACAAACAACTTATTGCAAGTGTTATGGTTTTATTTTGCAATATGTGACAAAAATCCTAAATTGTCTCATCCCTATTCATGAGTATGACTCGTGAAACAGATGTAACATCTCATATGCCTCTGGAGGAGCTTTTTTTTAAAAAAACATTATTTCATAGTTCCCTTGTGAATTGTGTTCATGTTACAATTACATTCTGTACATTATTAAAATGCCACCGTTGTACTCAAAAACATATAGAGGATGCATGACGTATTACCACATTCAAATTCAAATGAGTGATCATTTCAGAGGGTTCACACACAGGCCTCTGTTCAGGCTATTTCAGAGTTTTTTACGATCAATTTTTACGATCAACTCCAATTTAAGTTTCTTTGAGGTGCAATAACTTTTACATGGAATGTCGTCTGTGTTTTAGCACAAAAGGGTATGTGTACAAAAACACGTACTGAGTAGGAGTTGCATGACATAGGCTAAATCATTTACATCTCTGGTTCACCCCAAACAAAGATAAAACCTTACAGTAATCTCACAAAATCATGTATTTCATAACTATGTAATCATGTCAGCACAATTTAGACAAGCTTAATGGATTCATAGATCCAGAAAATATATGGGGTTAGACAACAATATTACTTGGCTCAGTCAAATAATGAAAGAGTTAGGATATTTAAGGTAGTGGTGGACGGATCGATCCAAAAATATCGATATATCGATCGAACTTTGGTATTGATATTGATCAATACCAGGGTAATAATATTGATACTTCAGTTCCTGTCCTGTCCGCGTTGCTGTGGAGGCGACCTGTCTGTCTGTTTCTGTGTAAGTGTCGCAACTTTGAGTGCCGCTGCTGCTGTCACAGCGCGGAGCACAGCCAGGCAGGCACACTCTGCTCTACCTCAGTCCTCTTGTGCTTTATTGTCAAGTGACCCAGGTAAACAAGCAAGAAGTGCTGCTTGCCAGTGGCCACTACTCCCACATATGATGAGAGACGGAGCGGAGGAATGGTGAACATGAGAAAGAGGAGCACTCTGTGGCTTTATTTTGAAGTCACAAATGAAACAACAGCAAAGTGTGCAGCTTGCACCCACCTTGGCTTCAACTAGCATTTATTTTGATAATCCATTAATCTCTCAATTTTTTTTCGAAAAAAAAAAAAAAGCATAATTTGATTCCGCAACGTCACATTATACAGCTAATTATCGTCAAATGTACCGGCCTTTTTCTGCAAATTTGTTTTGACAATTTCAGACCAATTTAAAAACAAACTTAATGGACAGAAATACCCTCTGTTTTGTCCAGTTGTGTTGATGGATAAGTGATTAATTAACTTACTACAAACTTGAATCTCCTTCACCCATGGCTCCAACATGCTTCTTCTTCAGGTGCTCATGCAGCAATGAACAGATATGTAGTGTAACATAATTGAAGAACAGCGATGTGAGATGCTCCGTGACACCCCGATGAGAAGTCCATCATGTGAGAATCTGTTCTATTTTCCTGCCTTCTCTGACATCGCCTACGACGTCATGTTATTGGATGTTGACCAATCGGATTCTCACTACCTCGCCAGTGACCTATGGACTCGCACAGTGTCATGAGCGATGATTGGTCGTGGTCATACTGGTCATACAGTCCCCCGAACAAGACACGACAAGAATCTGTCCCACTGTGATTGATTAACGGACACAGTGACCATCGTGAATATTCTGATCACCTTTCCTTCTCTACCACGTGGTGTGTGAGCAACACCTTACCCTGGATTTCCACCAGGCACGTTACAGCAGCGGAAAGTCAGCCGCGCGGTTGCCGATCACTTCCGTTCTAATCAATGTGAGGATTTCCACCGGGCGCGCTGCAGCACGTCTAAGCAGCGTCCAAGAAGCGGCTCGCCGTGCCACAGCGCTATCGATAGGTAGCAGTTCTATTTTTGCCGTTTGCCGTTGCTGAGTCGCGCCAAGCTCAACAGAGCAGATCGCACCAGACAGCAAGTCCGACACAGAATCAAAGTAAAACACTTCCGCCCCCCTTTCAAAATAAAACACAATACGCAGGTCATATAGCCTATCGCAACTTCACATCAACATTACTTCGTAACCAGTGCTACCAGGTCAACAGTCAATTGATCAGATCCACTGCTGTAACGCGCCCGGCGGAAATTCGCCTTTAGACAGCTGAAACTCTGTGTCAGATTTCACTACCAGATCACACTCTCTCACTGCTCTGCACTCCCTCCCTCCTCCTCCTCTCCATCATGTCGCAGCCCACTTTTTTGCCATTTTTCAAAATCGGAGTGGAGTTAACTGCAGAAGATGGGATTCAGTTACACTTTTACTCTGGCAGCCATATTCTCAAACTGGTTCCAGGCTGCATATGGCACAGTATAGTGACACTTAAAAAGATACCTAACCCTTTAATAACTTGTAGAGATGTTATATGTGGATTTTTTTGTTTTTCCTTTGCACAGAATAGAGTACCTAAACACCAGTGTCCGTTTCTCTCTAGGTGAACGGTCGTCTGACACTGGGGGAAAACATTGCAGACATGGGAGGACTAAAACTGTCATACTTTGTAAGTAATATCTGGTTACATCAATGTTTAAATACACTGCCTCTGTCCATTCTGTTTCAAAATTCCTCTCTCTTCATTCTTCATAACTATTCTGTTATTTTCGATTTCTTTTCTGCGCCTGCATCAGTTAGTGTGTGTGTGTTTGTGTGTGTGTGTGTGTGTGTGTGTGTGTGTGTGTGTGTGTGTGTCTGGACAGGTTCTGGGATGCTGCATAATTGAATTCCATATTGACTGTGTCAGTGGTCTATATTGAGGAGAGCAGTGGAAACAATAGCACAAAGGGAATTAATTAAGTGAATTTTGAAAAAACTTCAAGGATCAAAATGCTCATGCCAGTCAGTTAAATTGGCTGTCGTAAGTATTACAAGTCAGTTTTAATCCTGTTTCATTATTTCCATGGAAAATGACACATAAGTTTAAAGGGATAGGTCAGTGTTTTTGTCAGTGTATTATTTATGAGGCACTGCCACAGTTGGCACTTGCCATTAAGCCACATATATATACATTTCCATTTCCGGAGGACAGTGTCGAGTGCCAACATGCAGGCATCAGCAAACATGGCGACTACTGAAGAGCTTTGATTGGTCATCAAGATGAGGAAAGTGTAATGTCCTGTAAATACTGACCATTTATCGTGTCCACCACCACTTTTCACAGGTTGATGCTCTTCTAAACTTTCTGTCATCTTTATAGTCTGTCCTTAATTGTTTTCCTAACTCATTGCACGACTGCCTCTCTACTGCCCCCACAATTTATGGTGGTATTGCTCCGTGTCTGAGCATTGGAATTTGTGTTGCTTTGTGAAATGCTCAAAGCCGACACCAAAGTCCTTTCGAACAGTGGTTCGCAAACTTTTTATACCAAGTACCACCTGAGAAAATATTGAGCTCTCAAAGTAACACCAATATCACCAACATTAATACAGTAGTATAGGAGGCAGTTTATTCCCTATAAGACACATGTCAAACTCAAGGCCCGGGGGCCAGATGTGGCCCTGCCACGCCATTTTATGTGGCCCGTGAGTGATTAATTGGTCTTAAAAATCAGTGTTAAAATAGGGCTATGCTGCTTTAAGGCGTGTGTTGACCATAAACTACATTTCCCACAATGCATGCATGGCGATTGCGTTACCCGCAAAGTGACGGCATCCTGTCACTACATTGCAGTGTATCATTGTATATGCATCAAGCGACGAGTGAAATTGAGATTGAGACCGTGATCACAGCAGAATGTTTTCACAAAAGCCACAACCAAAAACGATGTGGCAGTGAAAGCTCGCTTTATTGTGGCTGAAGAAATCACCCGTGCTTCAAAGTCTTTTTCTGAGGGTGCGTTTTTGAAGCAGCGCATGCTGAAGGTGTGTGAGCAGGTCTGCACTGACCAGATACAGACTGTTAGTTTGTCAAGAAACACCATCGTGGACTAGGTTCCATCTATAATGCATCATATTTGTAACTTGAATAAGTAATAAATACAGAAAGTTGTGTAGCAATATGTTTCGGAGTAGTTAACTTTATTTTACATTATATTTGGTTACATTTAGTTACATTTATTCTGTATGACAGTTGCATCTGGCCCTTTGAGGGTAACCATTATGCTGATGTGGCCCTCAGTGAAAATGAGTTTGACACCCCTGTTATAAGATAATTTGGTCTCTCATCATCCTCCTCTTCCTCACATATACTTCACACACTGGTATAGTGAATTTAGATATAGAGTGAGCAAGAGATAAGGTGACTCTAATTATTATAATGCAATGTTTATATTTTCATTATTTTCCTCAGCTCCACTTTGGTCACATACCCTGGTTTATACAGTAGAACAGTATTTCTGATTTTCCTGATTTTACCACCAGAGGAAGCTTGTGTGCCACAGGTTTGAGAACCATGGCCTCCAACCATGGAGTATCATTGATTTTACATCATGACACACAGGAAATGTACGTCAAAAAGCACATCGCTACGCTGCCTATTGACGTTACTGTACTGTGTTTGTGCTGCATTTACGTTCACATCGCTTTCGTCAATTGTCAACACACCGTCACGCCCTCTCGCTGTTTTGTGTCCAGCAATTTAGTGGGAGGTGTAATGATGGCTCTACAAGAGAGGCTTAAACATTTCTTAAGGCTGGCATTTGATGAAAAACAGAAGCTTTTATTAGAGGGGAGACCCACGCCTGAGGTACCGGACCTTCTCCAAAGGAAGGGACAGAAAATGATACGTAACTTTTCAAAAGGAGTGGTATAAGAAAAAGGACAGAGCAACTGTAAACTCTGTAGACTCTGTAAACTGAAGGCCAAGTCAGGAGACTTTTATAACTCTGTCATTGACAACTTTGTGAAGAAGGAACAGCGCATGGACTTCATCTTCAAATGAACTAAGCAAGTCTGAACTAACACACTCTCTCTACCTCCCTCCCTCCGTCTCTTTCTTTAACACGCACGCACACACACAGTTTAAGTTTCTGTTATAGCACAGTACTACAATCTTGATATTCTCAGATTATCCTACGCTACAGTAGTTCCTGTGTCCTCATGAGCGAATATACTGTCATTTCATCATTGAACCTGTAGCCCTATAAGAATCTCTCTTTCTGTCTGTATAGGCGTACCAGAAGTGGGTGAGGGAACATGGTCCGGAGCGGCCACTGCCTGGGCTCAAATACACTCATGAGCAGCTGCTCTTCATTGCCTTCGCTCAGGTACAGAAGCCTCCAAACTAATTCACACTGTCTCACATTACTTTTGTATGTGAAGTCATTTCAGTGCCTCATCTCAGCTGGAGGCTCCGATCACATGGAGCAGGTAGGAGTGATGGATGCATTCACCGCTGGAGAGATCAGAAATGACTCCACGCACCAGACAGACCACCACTGCTCTGCGTAAATTTTACTGCTCATCACTGAAATCCAATGGTTTCACTAAAGTTCATTAATGTGTTTAGGTTCATTTCAAAATTGCAAATGAGAGTCCGGGGTGAGTGGAAAGCATCGTTTTCAGCTCCGAGGCACTTGTTCAACCACTGCTCAGCACGACAGACAGACATGTTTAGGAACCTAATGATGTCTTAGAAATGTAATCTCACTGCTGTATTAATGCTATCATTTCAGAACTGGTGTATGAAGAGGAGATCTCAGTCTATTTACTTACAGCTGCTGACTGACAAACATGCACCAGAGCACTACAGGTATAATGAACATATTCACAAGCTATTCCAGAAAATCTGTGTTAGGTGTGAGGTAATACTTGCAGCGTTCCACATCCTCACTTTTAGGTTACGTTCATTCTTGAACAACAGTCCATGTCAGTTGAGCATTTCATGCTTTTTTATACTCTGTCTCATATTCCAATCCACTTGCACCAGAAAATTGGCCTCATTTGTATTTTCTGAGTTGTACATATGTGGGTACTGGCAAGTTTCCATGGTTACCCACTACAAGTCCAGGACCAACGCGGAAATGGGTCGACACTTATGAGGGGCCTTGTAGGCCATAATTCCTTTTTTTACCTCACACATACACAATTTTACCTATCACATACACAATTTTGCCTCTCACATTCACTATTTTTGGGTCTCACATACACAATTTTACCTCTCACATACACAATTTTACCTCTCACATACATTTTTTTTTTTTACCTCTCACATACTCTCTTTTACTTAGCACATACACAAAACAAACCTCTTGCATACATTTTTTGTGTGTGTGAAGCATTTTTATGTGAATGTGTGAGGTACAAAAAAAGTGAATCTGTGAGCGGAAGGCCTTCCGGTCATGTGATGAAAAGGAACTGTGAACAGGTAGCGCATCATGGCGGCTGGAAGAGAATGAGAGCGCCTCGGCAGTCTGCTATCTTCACCAGAAGCAATTCAGAATGTATCAAATAATCAAGGTGCCCCCCCCCCCCCCCCCTCTGGTTTTCCTATCCCCATCTCTGCTAAATTAATTTTATCTCCTGTGGGGACAAGGACTTCCCCACCCTTGATAGCGATGGATGCAACTTAACTGACACATATAAAGACATACATAAACTCTTAGAATCTGACAATCTTCAGACAGGGTCAATCAGAGTAGGCTGTTCAACACTGACAGACAGTGCATATATGTTTCTGAGGGTTTCTGAGCGGCTCAAGCTCAGTACAGAGGGCGAGCGATGACGTTAGGCATAGTATAAGAAAACTTGTACCCACTGATGCTGTGGTTTTCCTGCTGCTTTTGTCAGGTTCCATTGAGGCTAACTGTGTAGTTTTTGCGAATGCCCATACTGAATGAAAATATAGCTGGAGGCTTGTGCTTGAAAATCTGTAGGTGACGATGCACTAACAACATAAAGTAAGACATGTGATGGGTTCAACTCGAGTTGGTTGAATTTGAAAATGCTCAACTGTTCATTTTGGTTTTAACAAGCCAGTGGAGTTTTTTTTTTGCAACAAAAACTTGAAAAAAGATCATTGTCCAAGTCCACTGCTTTCCTATAAATAGTTTGATTATTTTCACGCAGCGGATGCTAATTTCCTGTGATTTCCTGATGTGGAAGAAATTATTTAGAAATAATCAAACTATTTATAGGAAAAATCCACTGACTTGTGGATTCACTTTTTTTGGACCTCTCACATTCAACGCTTCACACACACACGCACACAAAACGTATGCAAGAGGCATGTTTTGTGTATGTGCAAAGTAAAAGACAGTATGTTAGAGGCAAAATTGTGTGTGTGAGGTAAAAAAGGAATTATGGCCTACACGGGGCCCCCCACTAGTGGACCCTGGAAAGTATAACCATGGCCTTAAGTCGTCTTTCCATCAAGGTACTGCACGTTTTTTTTGCATTTACTTTAGGAGTAGTACCACACAGAAATGCAAATCAACCCTCACAGGACGGAATACATGGAAACTGTGGATTGATTGCATTAATAATAATAATTTAAGAATGTGGAAACACACAGCGGAATAGTGGCTAGTGTTGCCTTGCAGCAAAAAAAACCAAGTCAGTCGAATCAAGGTCCTTTCTGCATGTGTGTGCGTAGACTTTCTCGGGGTTCTCTGGTTTCCCAGGTTAATTGGACACTATAAATAGGTGTGGATGTGAGTGAATAGTTGTTCATCTCTGTGTGTTTGCCCTGCGATGGAATATTGTATAGTGTAGATAAACAAGTATAAATGTTTAAATAGTATATTTACACGTCTGTGTGTTTTTCCCCCTGCAGAGTGATCGGCAGTGTCTCCCAGTTTGATGAGTTTGCTCGTGTGTTCCACTGTCCAAAGGGTTCCCCAATGAATCCTGCAGACAAATGCTCTGTATGGTGACCTCTCTGTCTGGCCTGTTGACCTTGGGATGACCTTTGTCTGCACATGCATAAACCCAGACACCACCTGTCATTCATCACACTTTCATCAGTGCCAAAAGGATGCTGCAAAGCTCACAAAGCCCGTGTTTGCCTTGGAAGGGAATCAAAAGTGTCTTTTTATCATGACAAAAACATGTTTTCAAACTTAAGCCTGATTTTTACTCTGTGGTACAACACTTTTACATGAGGAAATGAACTGAGAGAAATTGTCACTCACGTCCGATAATGTCGTGCACCTGTAGAATTTTGTTCGTCTCTGTACTAAAATACTAACACTTATTATGCAAATTATACTCGCAGAGTTACAAAAAAGTGTGGACATCAGCAACAGCTACCTTGAGTTTGAAAGGAATAAGGAATCTTTTTTTCCTAATGATTGAAAAAGATTACCAAACAGTCCATTTTTCAAACTGTTAACTTTGAACGATGAAACACTGTTTTAACTACACCTTGACGTTTTGGGGAGCCCTATTTTCAGGTGGCAAACCTCCTACTGAACATGTCACAAAAGTGTGTAGCAGCGTGGTCATTGGCATGTACGCATGTAAAAAAGTGTGTGTCTCTCTCACACACTGTCATTTTCCTACTGTCTTATCACAGTAGGAAAAAAATTAAGTTTGAA
Source organism: Microchirus variegatus (assembly GCF_963457635.1). Classification (NCBI taxonomy): domain Eukaryota; kingdom Metazoa; phylum Chordata; class Actinopteri; order Pleuronectiformes; family Soleidae; genus Microchirus; species Microchirus variegatus. The sequence continues at coordinate 17,293,946 of NC_139804.1, forward strand.
CAAATTACTGTAATAATGACCCGTTATTCCAGGGGTCGTGTTAACCGAATATTTTTTACGTCATTGACCGTTTTTTTTTTTTTTAAAAGGCGACGGAAAAATCTGAGGGCCATCCGTCATTTTGACAGATTGCAATTCACACCCCTGACCACTTGGTGGCGAAGAGCATATTACAGTAATTGGTTCTTGCAGAAGAAGAAATGTAGAAAAGAAGAAAAATGTCACGGCAGTTGAGCGTCTGTGACCCGCTCATATTTCACTATTCATTGTTCATATGTAGCTACTGGGGCCACACAGTCAGATTTTTTTGTTACTGCAGAGAAAAAATTACATATTCTTCATATTCTGCTCCCCCAATGCTCCACAAACGTCACAAACGACATTTTAATCATTGTTACATTATTAACAGTGCTGAGTATTAATGACATACAGCAGTCAGTCTGTAAATTGGGAAGAAATAAACACTCCGTTCCGACTTTCCGTAATAATGTTACACCCAAAACCTGCATTATTACAACCATTATTAAGTCTGTTAACTTGATTGGGCTAGAGTGTGGCTCTCTTTTACTTACATTACCTGCAGATGAGAACACAGCACAGATGAGTGTCAGCTGCTGTGTTTTTGTACACAGGTATTTATGAGAGAGAACTATATATCTGCAGAGAGAGGAGAGAGCTGAGTCTCCCTCATGTACAGTAGGCTTGCATGTAGTCCTCACTGCTGCATGCTGCAGCTGACGCTTTCATTTGATACAGTAGGAAACATACGTACATGCGCCCTGCATATAGCTCTACTTTTAAATCCATGTTTGAAATTAATTTGAATTTCGTACAAAAAGTGACAGACCTACTAGGTGCCCATGGGGGTCCTGATGCCCAAGCTTTTGCCGGAGTATCCTGATTTGCTACTACGGTTATGACAACAAGCAACAGGATTATTTTCCATTCAAATACAAAAGCCGCACCAACTCGGTAAAGAGACGTTCAAGAGGGAATGTTACATTAAAATGTAGGTGATTTGATTATTAATTATGTACCTATTAGTTTATTTATTTTAAGGACCTCGTTGCACAGAAAATCAAAGTCTGTATCTTGTGATTGTTAAGGTGCCTGCTTGCTTGTCGTCATAGACTGAGCTCCTCGTCAATGTCTCAAAGTCGGCTTTCAGAGGAACTTTTTTGTGGTCTTATTCAAGGGAGTTGAGCTCCCTGAGCTTATTGTTGCAGTCTATTCCATATAGTCTCCATTTAACGTCAGTGCACAGTGTTCTTGAGCCTCCAGATTCTCCCCAACTTCATCATCAAACTGTTGACCACTCAAGAAGGATTTCTGTAAAGTGTATCCCTGTCACCTGACAGACATTTGAGTTTTTTGTAAACAGTGAGGTTAGGCTTTAGATATATGGGAGGTTTGCAATTGAGGTTTGCAGTGAGGTCAATAACTTTTTGAAGTCTCCTCATATAGTTCTTCTGACACAACACTGTAAACATTTAATTTTCAAATGTGGGACCAAAACACCTTCTCCCTGTTTCTTTCTCGATTGTTTCAAATGAAGCACTGACCATCAACACTTCTGGTGCTTATGTTTTCCTCAGTAAATGTAAAACATCACATCCTTTCAAAGTTTTGTCGAGTGACAGTCATTGAAAGTGTGAAGCGACAGAGTTTAAATCAAGCTTAACTCAACTTTAGTTTCACATGCTCACCTATAATTTATATAAATGTTATTTGATTATGTATATTTTTCTATTGTACATTTATTTTCTATTGCTTTATAATTAAGCACTTGTATCATTATGTGTGAAACTCATAATCCTTCTGTTTTTGAGTGAATCGTTTGTACCAATTATTTGTAGCATATAATGGGGGGGGGATCAACAGTGATTTTGTATTGAAATCATGATGAGAACTAACTTAAAATCAGCTGGGATCAGCAGCATCCCTGTGCCAACCTTGTCGTTTCTCTTTGGTCCCGGAGTGTATTATTTTTGCAATGCTGCCCTCTTGTGGCACTGTGTCACAGCTGCGGTATCATTCGCCTTGCACTTGCTTCTTCTGCCGAGTGTTTGTACAAGATTTAACAACTTTTTTGGTGAAGAAGAAGGTGGACGTTTTTCTCAGGATTTGCAGCAAAGTGCAGCGACAAACAGGGGATTCTGTGCGTCTCTATCTACATTCAACCCGAGTTTACAGTGCAGTCACAAAAGAGCGGTATATTTGAAACACTGGATGGAAGATGGGAAGACAGAGTTATGTCCTTGCTGGAAATAACCTTATGTAGGGAGGGGGGGGGGATTACCCTTTTGGACAAAGTGATCTGAGATGCGACTTCTGTTAGAAATGGAAGAACCTCTTCTGTTTTGGGATCATTCACATCTCGTGTTTCCCGTTCAAATCTGCATGCTCTAAAGACATGAGGGGGACAGTGTGAAGTCCATGTATTCACAGCTCATTTACAGAACTGTCAACATAAAAAAAAAAAGTGCAACTACAGTAGATGGAGGATCATACATTTGTACACAGTGTTGTTAAAAAAAATAATACTTTTGTATAAATAATATGTTGGTATGAAAAGATGAAGAATCTTTGTATAGTGAAGAAGTATATCAGATTGTACAGTTTGTTTTCGATGAGAGTGCATGTCTCCTCTCTTACAAACATTAAAACAGCTGAGCGATATATATATGGAGGATACACACACACACATACACACAGCTGCTAATCAACACAGCTGCTGCTATCTCTTCTGTCACTGTGTAATGTTTGAATAAATGCAAAGGATCACTGTGCTCTGGTGTGTGAGTGTGTGTGTGTGTGTGATATACATCATTGATATACTGTACGTACAGCTCATTATCAGTATCACTGTGTTTTCAGCTGTGTCCTGCAGTGATCTGAGTCAAGTCCACCTGTCCTGTATGCTAAAAATCATAAATCAAATATAGCTTTAACACCACAAAGTCTTTTTCTTTCTTTCTTTCTTTCTTTTTTGTAAAGCTGCAGTAAACAGGATAACAAGTAAAAATGTTGATTAATGACTCTCACCTCCAGCTTGTTTAACCTTTGAGGGGAATTTCTCCATCTTGGATATTGTCCACTAATATTATTATTGACACTTACTTTATTGTGTTTATTGTCAACACTAAACTCTCATTTAGACTCTTTATAAGACTCTTGCAGCAGGCCAAGGCTTGAAATGTGATGCAGATGTTTATTCTAGTTCTCCCCTCAAAACTAAAGCCTTGAACCCTCCCAGATATTGACATCAAGTGCTTCAGTTTGAGAAGCCTAAAGCTGCTTAATCCACTAAACTGCACTACCATCACAATATGAGAACTTGTTGCTTAATTTGGCAAGTTTGTGACGTTTTTTTGAGGTTTGTCACTGTCTATTCACCAAAAAGCACAGTAAGAGATCTTTGCTGCTTAAAACAGTAATAAAATACCAAGTTTGAGGGGAGGCAGCATGGGGTGGGAACTGTTGTCTTATCACAGAAAATGACACTGGCCAATCACGAGTCATTACTGACAAACATACACATTTAAAAAGAGAAAAAAAAAATCCTGGCTAAATAGAGAAATGAGACTGCCTTGTGTAATACATTTCTGCCATAGAATATCTAAAAACGACAACACAAACGCTATATATTTCGTTTAGCAGTGTAATTACATTAGCCAAAACATTTCCAATGGTATTCGTTTCATGTCACCGACGTATCTATACGTAGCTATGATCTGCCGTCAGCTTACTCTCCACTTTCTTTTTCTCCTCTAGTCAAGATGTTTTTGAGCAACATTCTGAGACTTTTTAAGACTGATATCATTCAATATCTCTGACTTTACCAGCTAGAATAAACTTAAACACATTTTACGCCTGTGAATGTGGAGACTGGGCCGTGAGTGTAAACACACGCACACTTAATTATAGGAGTGGGAACAGGTGTGTGTTTTGGCCAGCAAGCTGCTACTCGTGTTCAATCAAGTGGCTTTAAAAAATGGCTTCAGCTCAATGACACTGTCAGGTTGTACTTCATTAGTCCTGTTGCACCGATCCCTGTCTGTGATTACATAACATAGGTCTGATGCTGCACTGTGTGTTGCATACAACCGCAGGAATGCACATTTCTCAAATATCATATTGTTTCTTGGTCCATAGAGAAATCGGTGTTTTTATCTCACAAGGACACAGGAGCTGCTGCTCTACTGCTGTCTCATTTAAGTTTGTGACACTTGTGTTTGGCTGGCACAAAATTAAACATTTGAGCTTGGATTAATACATTATGAATTAACTACTCTATGTGTGTTGTTATGTAAAGTCTTTCCAGTTGGAAAAGATTATAAAAAAGATTTTAAAAAATTTAAATAAAATAATATAAGGGCCAATTCCAATTACTATCTTAACCCTCGATCTTAACCCTCAAGCTCAACCCTTATCTTAACTGGCCCTCAAAACCAAGTGTTGAGGGTTATTTTGTCACTTAGAAATGGGACACCCCTTAAATGCAGATACGTCTTCAGACTGTAGGGGGCAGAATAACGCGAAAGCTGCGTCCAGTCTGTCAACTCCAAAAAAGAAGAACACATTTACGTCACGATTTATTACGATCCGTTTGTCAGTCAAGTTATTAGGTTGTCAGTTAGTTATAAGATGATACTCATACAAATACCACAACCACGGACATATTCAGCTGACAGTTACCACACACCACGGCTTATTGAAAAGTAAACGATAGCAAACGATCGCATGTCCGCACCGGCCGGCTATTGACAAAAGATCGTAAAATAAGAATAAATGTTACGCAACAAAGACGTCAGTAATCCATAATATGGGCCTAAACTAAGATAATACAATGGTTTTTCATAATTTTTATATCTCTATTAACAAAGAAAATACTTAATTTGTAGCGTACTCATTTCGCTGCTTTCAGTGCCATCTTTGTTATGTGAAAACACGCAATGCATTCTGGGTAGCCCTTGCTCCCAAGGGTGGTCTCTGAAAATCTCAATATTGAGGGCGATACAGACCTAAAACTCGCCCCTTAACTTAATTTTTCTGAGAATCGGGACAGCACTTGCACTAGCGGGAGCGCGCATTTTTGAGATTGAGGGTTAAGCAAGGAATTGGAATTCACCCAAAAAAATAAAATAAAAAGCCATGTTTTCTCAGACTTTCAAGCTCATTCACTGTCAGTCACGAAGGGATTAGGGCTGCCTCACTGTGAAAATAAGTGTGAGGGTCCTCTGGCAGACATTTTGAGCACTTTATGGCCACTTTCAATAAGTCGAGGCAGAGTTTGTCTGAGGGAATTACCCTGAGTTTGTAACATATGGGTATACCAAACCAATCAGCAACATAAAAATACAGGCAAAGAAGGAGGAACCAACACCGATGTTGACTTTTCGAGACAAAAAAAACCCTAATATAATCAGATAGTTAGGCTTTGCATGATAAATGTATGATTTAAGTCAATAGACAGTGCAACATAAAAAGAAAAGTCCCAAAATCTCCAAGTGGCATTTCTTTGGTGTCAAAGTAAAATAATATGGAGCATAAATTGTTCCATTTCTGTTATTATACTGAGACACTGCAGTGGGTCCGATGTTTCATGTGTGGCCCCTCGCTCAGTCAAGCAGGTACCAGGCTATGGTGTTTGATATCATGAATCATTTTGTGTTTTTCCTGAGACCCAAGACCTCTAGATTCTGAAGACTCTGGTTTTATATCGCCACAATTATTAATTATTATCAAAAAAAGACATACAGCAGGGGGCAGTAGAGACAGCCACAAATATCCCCACAACAAGCTGTTTAACCCTTACAATGACTCTGAAGCTGGTAAAATTAGGGTACAATTCCTTCCTAGATCTGCTCCACATCTCCAACTCCAATCATGTAAATACTGCAGCAATTAATAACCACTTTTTTTTTTCCTTTCCTCATCGTGAGGTCACTTTTTGGACCGTACTTGACTCCCAATGCAGCCTCTGGATGATTTTTTCATGTGGCTCTTTCTGATTGCTTTCCTTTAAGCTTCCCTTTTGAAAAAGACAGATTTTGTGGGGGGTTAAATACCATGGCCAAGAAATTCTGACTGCATCACAAGCATCTAGGCTTCTAACAGCCTGAAACTTCTACCATTCTTTGAGTTAGCTGGCTTTGCAATGCAGTGAGACAGTTAAATAATGGTAACATGGGGGCGGGGGGGCTCCTTATCGTATGAGAGATGGATCATGGCAGGCACTGAATGTGATTTTTAATCAAGGACAGCTATCAAGCATCAGTCTGAAACAGTGTAAACCAATATATCTGTCTGATCCTACTGTTTTCAATTGTTAATAGTTTCTCCTCTCCCGTGGACATGAGCTCATATTTCATGAAACTGTGAATAAAGATGGAAAAAAGAGAGAGTTCCAGCTGATTATGATCTCATGTATGGCTGCTGTTTCATTTCTGTGTGAGTTTATATTAAAAATCTGGAGGCAAATGTTCTGTTATTAATGTGAAATAAACAGCATGGCTGTGGATCAGAGGCAGAGCAAGTGGTCTTCTAACTGGAGGGTTGGGATTCGATCTCCGGGATTGCTCAAATATGTGAAAGAAATAGTGCAGTGGTGCTGTATTAATGAGAGTGTGAATGGATGAATGTAGAAAAACTGATCATCACGAGAAGAAAAGCACTATTTTAATACAGAATATTTATCCGTTACATGTGCTGCATCTGGATCGTTTTGGATGTGCATTCTTCCCCGAGGAGTTTTTAGTTTTCAGTTTAAGTTGTTTAAAGCAGTTTGTTCCCCCATAATATTATAATTCTCATCTAATAAGAAAAAAAAAAAAATCTGAATTACAGAATTGCATCATGTCACACGAATCCTTCTACTGAATGATCATATTAGCCTTGCAATGACATTAACTTTTTTGTTACTTGCATTCACTGTTTATAGCAGTGGTTCCTGCTTTACACGGCAGTTTTGCCATTATTTCACAGATTCATAACACTCACATCAACAGTATGTGCAGCACTTTTTCTATCACATCTTTTCATTCATAGCGGAGCTGGGAATCACATCCTCGACCCTAGACCTTCCATTTGAAAGACGACCACTGATCCACTGGTAGTTCCAATTATGAAATAAATGTGTGCCCCAGGTATAGTATGAAAGATTGTCTGCATGTCTGTGTCTGCAAAGTCATTATAAAGACAAGATTCCTTTCATGACTCTTCTAAAAATCCCCAGTGGGCTGTACACTGAGAGGTGCAATGCTGCCCTCCACAGTTCAAAGTTCTCAATCACATCTCAGGCTTGATATTGTTTTTTGTGGAAAGTGGAGCCACTGAATCTAGGGCTGACCTCAGTTTACTGTTAAAATGATCAACAATAACATTGCAGGGTGCGGGTAAAATGTCAGCAGTGCTATTGTGTGAAATTTCAATGAAATTCTCACTGGGGCCTCCTGTTGTATATAACTAGAGATATCAAAAAACACACAGTAATGGTCAGACACACACAGCCAGGTCGACAACAGAGCACATTGGACAGGCCATGTGTTATGACCAGGTCCAGGGTGTGTCCTCTGTTGTGAGTGGGCTGTGTTATGTGGTGCTTAAAATCCAGGTAGTTAAAAAGATTTAAGAAAAGAGTGTGATTTATTAACCTAATCCTAGATTGAATTTTTACTTTAACCCTTCGACTTCTATTTATTTATTTTGTACCTTGTTCAAAGCTATACTTAACTTTCTTGCATGTCTTACAGCACTTAGTAGTAATTTGAACCTGAACATGAACATGAACACCTCCGCCTCCCTCAAAGTCCCACCCTCCAGGTGTTGCAGATTTTGTCCACAAGATGGCAATATTGACTCATGTATTGCCATCATGCATAGAGTAGCCAAAAATGTACTCATGTAAAAGTATTGTTACTTTAGAACAATATTACTCAAGTAAAAGTAAAGCATATTTGCATTAAAAATACAATTTATCCAAAAAGTTACTCAAGTAAATCTAACTCGTTACTAACCTCTGGATATAGGGGAGAAAAGTGCTCAGAGAAAAGTGTTCTCTAATGTTTTTACGTAGAACTCACTCTCTCTGAAGAGCCCTTTTAGAGCCTTTTTTGAGTGTGATGGTTACCAGTAGGTTAATACGACATTATATCTGCTTTTGTGTTTTAGATCGATCAAGACATTGTAAAGTTCCTTGGAGAGGATAAACTCTCTACCTTTATTCCTCGATATGGAGACCGTGTCTTTGTCAGAAACTCGTTTGTTACACCATTTTATGTGAATTTGTCTCTTGGACGCAAATTTGAGAATATCTTTATCAATCCTATACATGATTTTGTCCAGAATTCTGTGACTGGATGATAACCCTAAAGTGCCCTTGCTGGTCCTAAAACCCAACATTATAAACTTATGTTACTGGCCTACTACACAGAAATCACATTATCTTAGTAAAACATTTCAACACAGAGGCCAATGATACTTGAGAAATGTAAACTTTTGGAGAGGTGTCATTGCTGGAGATGCCACCATCATCATTATTAAACCATGGGCAAGCATCTTACACTGACATCAGTGATGAGGCTTACAGGAAAAACCCAATCACAAACCACCAGCAACACATCACACAAAACATTTTAAAGGTTTATCTAATGCCATGCTAACTTGTACCATTGACTTGCGCTAGCCATAGCACCAGCGAACTCGGCAACTAGAAGAACTGAATGAAATTTCTTGAAAACGTCTCCAGACGTCTCCATCACACCGGCTGAGTTGGAAAATAGGTCTTATGTCCAAAATTCCGAACTATCCCTTTAATACACTCCTTGTAGACTTTTTTCCCATACAGCATGTAATTAGTTTTCTCTAGATTTAGTCATAGTTTTATATTGAACACGTAATAGAAACTCGGCCTGACTGAATGAACACAGATGAAACCAGGGAAGGACTGGGACTAAAAAGCAGCCGCGGCTGCCGTTGTGATGATCCGCTTTATTTATTTATTTATTTATTTACTTATTGACAAAAAGTGTTGAGGACATGTCACACATCTATTGAAAGTAGACCTATATGTAACCTTGAAAGAAACAGCAGAGCGCTTCTTTTTTTTTCTTACGGCAACATCCATAGTCCATAGTTTTCTTTGTTTGATATGTCAGGTAATGATGGAGCTGTCCATCATACCGACACAGGATTGAAAGTGAGGTAAACCTTCATCTGTTCTAACATTTCTGTAAACAGGACATAAAACAAAAGGACATACAGGGTTCAGAGAACTATAGCTGTAACGGTAACAAATGAAAAGGTTAAATTACACATTGTTTACAGGGTCAGTAAACATATTTCCCTCCATGTACACCTTTACAATGCGTATGTCATTATAAGCTGCATGAGTTAGATTTTCATGTAACAATAAAACAATTACACGAATGTGTTTTTAAATGGTAAGCATATAAAACAATGCAAAAAAGCTGTAGAATTTTGGCAAAAATAATGTAAAGAAAAAAAAAAACATCAGTGTTCATGGATGGTGTAAAAGATCCAGATCCCATTGCAGCTGAAGAACCTGACATGAACCAAGAGGGCCAAGAATCACATTCAGCGCACGAGTATTTGCATCACAATCTGCCCAATGATGATTCCCTTAAGGAGGTTGTGAGAGCAGAACATAATGCATGGTGTGTTGATGCAGGAGAAGCATGAACTGCTTGAATTTCAATAAAAGACTGGAAAAATTTGGGTGTTTTTGACCAGTAGTGTATGTAACTTTTGTTTTAAGCTCCTTTGTTCAGTTGGTCAACATCAGTGGAGTGGTGAAACAGCACTCTAGTAACCTACTATTAATATTTTTACATTTCTGTTTTTGTGGGTTAGGGTTAACACATCACACGTATGCAGACAATTGTAATGATATTATATGTTGGACAAAGTGCAGTAATGGCAGACAGTGCAAGCTTCATGACTCAATTAGTAAAAGTGGGAGATTATTAGATTTTGTTGATGCTGTAGATATAGATACAGATTAAGGATTTACAACAAAATTAAAATAATTATAGCCTAGTGAAATAGGGGAGCTTAATTACACTGTGGGAAACTAACAGGCGTTTGTGTTCTCTCAGTGCTTTCTCCTGTTAACTAAGTTAACGGTATGTATTTAATGGAGAGAGCTTCAATAATGCTTGTGAAGTACTCATGTCCACATTGTGACTGCGGCAGTGCAGTCTGTGTGGTGCAACAAGAGGGCAAACTTTACATTAGATTTCACAACCACTAACGTGACAGATGCACTCGGTTTTAGCCTGAACAGGAAAATTGTTTACCAAGGTTTTCTCCAAAATAAAAGCCTTGGAATTACATTGAGTAAAGAAGATGATAAGATTACAAAGATTTCTGGGCACACCTTTTATATTGGAAGATTTAATACATTTAGTTATTATATTCAGACTTGAAGTGATACTTGGAGTATTATGCGCTAATGATTATTATATGGTTCCTCTCGGAACGGAAGTTTCATGTTACTATTCTTCAGCTTGATACACGAGCGTCCAAGTAATAACGGGCGCACATAATTACTGCGTCACATCCGGTGAGATTGGTCTTTTTTTGTTTTCCCGTATCCGCCATTTCAGTTTTTGAAGTTAGTTGTCATCGGCCGCCGTATTGTAGCTGCAGTTTTGCTGCCAAAACGCATTGAATGACAAATAGAGCTGAATTCTTACCACAAACAAAATAAGAGTCCTATTATATCGCGGTTGAGTTCCTGTGTCGGCGAATTGATGTTCAAACTGCTGGCTGTGGATGTCGCCTGTTTACTAAACGGGCTCTAAGCGCTAAAGTTTTTGTATGAGTTGAAGGCTTTGCTTGCGGATAACGGGAGGGAGAGCAGGGAAGGCCTGGTGAAGCCTCGGCTTTGGAGTGGTTATCATGGCCGGAAATTTTGACGCGGACGACCGCGGCAGTTGGTACTGGGGTCGGTTGAGCAGGCAGGAGGCGGTGTCTCTGTTGCAGGGGCAGCGGCACGGCGTGTTTCTGGTGCGGGACTCCATCACCAGCCCCGGCGACTACGTGCTCTCGGTATCAGAGAACTCCAAAGTCTCGCATTACATAATTAACAGCATCAGCAACAACAGACAGTCTGGTCCAGGTAAGCTAACGGCGGGGTCTGGAGCGGCTCCGCGTGAGGAAATGTTGATGTGACCATTCTTGCATGACTTGCACCAAAGGCGATGCGCAGTAGTCCTGTTTGCCTCCCCTCTTGTGTGCAGGCCAGACACCCCTAAACACGTGCCAGTTTCATGTTGGCTTTCTCACACATATGAAACACACTGATGCACAACACACCGATCGAGAAGATCACTCAGATGCACGTTTCCGTTATCAAAGCGCGGCGTGACTTTTTCCAAGAGCACATAGTTCTAATGTGACTTGTATCTAACGAGCATCATTTACCTGCTGGTGACCTCAGTTTTAATGCGTCTGTGTCGGTCTGTCATTTTGCCAGGACTAAAAATACTTTCCGTATGTATTTCCTCATAAAATACAGACTGACTTTAGATGGAACAAAGTGCAAAATAAGGAAATCCTAATCCTTCTTTGTCACTCTGGAAATCACCATAAAGCATCGTTACATGAAAAAATAGACTTTGTATCTGATTGTTATGAACATGCAAAAGTATAAAGCAAACAAGTGCACATAACGGATAGGTGCAATCTCACATTGTGATATGTATCAGAGACCTCAATACGATACACATTGAAATACAGTTATTTATTACATAAAGACCATATCCTTCACAGAATGCACTATAATAGCAGCTTTGTTTGCCTTTAACAGCGAGAGCAATTGACATGTATGAGGCTGCATCGTGTCAATTGACCACTGCTGGCTTTATTTCACATTGCAATGCAGGTGATTTTCATGTCTCAGGACTACCATCACAGCATTTGTTGTCATATTTATTCAGTATACATCTGAACCAATACAAAAATTGGCAAAGTTTACTTCATGAGACACTTTTTAGCAGCGCGATATAAGTAAATGCTTCAAATAAACCTCTTTATTACAGACTTTCCAGAAAAAATACTCCAAGCCCTTCCTCCGATGTTTTGGGCTTGGTTTGAAATGAGCAGTAAGGGTGTTACTGTTTTGTTTTTTTGAGAAGCGCCTGGTGTCATACAATTTCTGAGTGGACATTTCACGAGTCTCGTTGACACCTCTCTTATCTCGCCAGGTTTGGTCCATCCGAGGTTCCGAATTGGTGACCAGGAGTTTGAGGCGCTCCCTGCTTTACTAGAATTCTATAAAATCCACTACTTGGACACCACCACCTTGATAGAACCTATCAACAAGTCCAAACACACACACTCCTTCATCAACGTTGGCCTTGGTGGCCCCCCACCACGCCTGGAAGACGAGTATGTCAGGGCACTTTTCGATTTCCCTGGTAACGATGAGGAGGATCTCCCTTTCAGGAAGGGCGATATTCTCCGAGTTCTTGAGAAGCCAGAGGAGCAGTGGTGGAACGCCCAGAACTCAGAAGGCCGGGCAGGGATGATCCCAGTGCCGTATGTAGAGAAGTACCGGCCATCGTCTCCAAGTTCGGTGGCGGGGACTGGCATTCCTGGGGGACCACTGGGAGGGATGTTGGGGAACTCTGACAGCTCTGTGGCTCAGACTGGCACTCCACTTCTGGGTGACCCCAGCCAGTATGCCCAGCCCACCCCTCTCCCTAATCTCCAGAATGGACCTGTCTATGCCAGGGCCATACAGAAGAGGGTGCCTAATGCCTATGACAAGACAGCCTTGGCTTTAGAGGTAAATATGGAAATATGTGGTGTTTTGCTCGACCCTGTGCATCCACACAAAATTGAACAGAAGAAGAATGTAGGACGAGCACTGTCAGCTTATCACATTTTTTTCTTTATTTTGATTTTTGAGCATGAATCAAGCACACAGGTGCTAATTTAGGTCATTTTTTTAAATCATGGGAGACATACTTGTATACGATATGAGAATTTCCTGTCAGGATAATCCTGACCATCTGTTTTAAACTTTAAGAATAGCAGTAAAATGCACTGAAATCACTTTTCAAAAAATGTCCACAAATTAATTGACACGTTTGTACACATCTTTTGAAAACTATTATTATTGTTATTACTTGCACTACCAAAAATTGTTACGTTTAGTCAAAATGTAGCTTCTGTTGCTAATAGGCAATCACAATTGTCCTGACAAAATACTTGTTTGTGATATAATTAGGATAATAATATATCTTTTTTTTTAAACTCTTAAATGTCTGTAAAACACACTGAGAGATATTTTAATCCATCATTTTCACTGTGTTCCTGAACATTTAAAAGTCAAAAATTTAAATGTATAATTACATTATAAATCATAATTTCTGGAATTACTGAAAGATTGCAGACTGAATAACTTATTGTGAGTGATAATTATTGCAATATGCGATTGTAAAATTGTATAAAGATCAGTCTAATGATGAGTTCAATTTGGCCTGTTCAAAGTCTGTCCACTGTGTCTGTTACGTCTACATCATCAGTGTCTAGTACTTGAGTTGAGGGCATTTTTTTTAACCCAACAGTTAAAAGATGAAAGGGCACCCTTATATGAAAATTGCCATTAAGCTCTGCTCCCAGCTCACGGTAGCTGGGCTGTTAACACTGTCCGGAAGCAAGAGCAAGGCGCCCACAGAGCAGGTCGTTGGGGGAAGGAAATAGTTTGTGTTTGGGAACAGGACCATTTCCTTTAGTCTCTGTGAAGCCAGGAGTCCAGCTCCAGATGCAGACTAGTTGCTGCCTCTCTCCACATCCTTGGTGGACATTACCGGTAAAGATACCAACATAGATTCCATCTTTGCATTTTCACTTCTTTTTATTGAGTCCAACCACTCATCTACTGCTGTTTGATGTTTTTTTGCTTAAACTTGACATTAGGAAGTTCCTTTGTGCAGTACGAGCTGGTTTCTACCACTCCCCACCTGAGCCAGACTTTTCTGGCTTTGACCGATGAGCTCCTTGTTTAATCTGCTCCAGTTTGCCAATGGTGACTCAGCACTACAGTACTAGACAGTTAATAATTAGCTCGAGTTTCCTTGTGTCGTCTTAAAAATGCCCCCTGATTGTGATGATCTCTCCTTATCGCCAGTGTCTGAAACTCTCTTGATCGTCATGATTTAGTGTCATCCCTGTGTCATATGGCCATACATACACATTTTACATGTTATTTAAATTTAGAGACACATAACTAGTTAGCAGTGTCCTAAAGTTAAAGTAGAAGTGGTCACTTTAAAAAAAAAAAATATATATATATATATATATATTATTATTATTATTATTTTTTAAGTTGGCCTTAAATTCTAATGGTGCAAGTCATTCTTCTAATGAGAAGCTTGACATGATATTTATGTACAGCAGCTAATCTCATTAATTAGCTAGAACAAGGTAATATTTGCCATTTCAGTATAAAAAGTGGCTTTCAAATTAATTCTCTGCTAGTTGACGAAGCAAAAAAATTACAACGAGCTCTGCGAAGCTTTTAGTGTTTATCATTGAAGCTGGGCCAGAGAGAGATGTTGGATGTGCTTTGTGGTTAATTTAAGGCCATAACTTGTGGTGGTGCTTTACTGGATTGCATCATTGTGTTTGTGGTCTCCAAACACTGTGTAAAGGCAGCCAAAAGTATCAAATGCACATGACAGTATTTTATGATCCTGTACAATAACTAGCAGCTGTGATCATTATGTGTTAAATGGCTGTGGCTTGTGACATAATAATGACAGGGTTTGCAGACTGGGTATACGGACAGGCATGAGCCGATCCTTTGGACTGAGATGCATTAGAAAGAAGTCATAACTATTGCATTAGTACCTCCTGCATTTCTAATCTGTAGCTCATTGTACACTGTATAACCCTCAGTTCAAGAACACAAACAAAACACAATTTTGTCTTTTGTTTAAACTGGAACTGTTCCCTAATGCTCTATTGTTGCAGAGTGACCCACATAACACAAAACAGAAGCAAGCAGTTGTAATGAGCGAAATCCACAAGCAGCAGCAGCAGCAAGGCATGTGAGCAGAATCATGCTGATCCTTCACACCATAACCATCAATTTAGGACCCTACACTGACTGGAAAAAAAACAAGAAACCACTACAGGAGAAGCAGAAATATTCACCTGTTTAAAAATATGTAATTGCTTCCCTTTTTTTCACTTTATGTACACACTATGCCTCTGCAGAACGCGGTAGTAGAAATGCCTCCAGTTACACATTAAACACAATCGTCAGAACTTGTCCCAGGTTATCAAACTGATAAAGTGATCCATGGAAGAGCTTTAACCCCCCCCCCCCAAGTATTCAGTCGTCAGTTGCTGAGATTTGAACTTTGGAACTGACTCTTTGGTCCTTATTTGCACAAGCTTAATGACACAGGAACAGCCACTCCTCTGCCTGTGCAGGTCAACTGTAAACTGACAGCAGGACTGCAACTTACACAGCATTCTATCTGTATTTAAATTGTTTCTTATGAGTGGATAAAATAGATGACAGAAGAAGAGAAATGCCTGGCATAAGTTTTCACTGATAAGATGATGGCTTAACCCATTAAGGCCTGAAGCGCCTGGAAAAAAAATTTTTTTTAGTTTATTTAGATACAAAAAATTAAAATTAAATTAAAGTGAATAACTATTTTCAATTTAAAAAACAGTAAGAAAATAAAGTCATATCAACTGGATTTAGTCCTGATAGAGTGTGAAAAACAAGAACTGCGTGTAATGACTGCAACAGTCTGCTTCACATGTGACTGTGATAGTGCTTACATCGCTGTGGCATCTGCAGGTAAATCCACTGTCACCCCTGGTGAGCGGTTGTAAACACTCCGTCGATTACTGTGGTATTTATCATCATTATCGCCGACCTCGTCGTCTTCAAACATAATTATGTCTTAACCATAAACAATGTTGTGAGGAACCCTTATACCCCCCAAAATTGACGTATCCGCTTTACCGGCGTCTATGGTAGAATAAAACGCGCAGCCGTTCTCCCGGCGTCAATGGTAGAAATGCGCCAATGCTTTCCCAGTGTCAATGGGTTAAAGTTTCTCATATCTTCCAGGCAAACAGTCCACTCTAACAATAAGTGGACTCTGTGGTATAGTTAACCAACTACAGGGTTCCCACATATCCTTGACATCCTTAAAGGTTTGTGAATTTTAAAAAAGAAAATCCAGGCCCCTGAAAGTTTTGGAAAATTGCTCAAAATAGACATGGGTCATTGATATTTAGGTAAGTGTCTCCTTTGGTTATTACGATGCCACCTAATATTTCATGCCTTGCACTGCTTTATGTACATAGACTAGGCCTACGCAGAACAAATGTTGAGTCATACATACGAACGGTGCTGTAGGCACTGTACGCTGTCTCTCTCTCTCTACCATGCAGAACAATGAGCAAGTTACATTAAGAGAGAGCAAATGATGTGATGCCTGGGAAATGCAAATTCCGTCCGCGTCCGCAGATTTTAGCCGTTAACGCGATGACTGGAAAGGCGTTTGATATTAAATTTTCTTATTTTTTTTATGGGTCACATACCCCCTGTAGATGATCCCTATTGATTTTGAGCTACCATTATTATTAATTGTGATAAAATGATATAAAAACCATATTTCTGCCTGTATCTTCCAAAGTATTGCAGGTATTGGCTTCAAATTGCATGGACATCACATACCACCTGTAGATGATCCCTATCTTTGTAGCGTCATTATTAATTAGCAAATTAATTAATTTATTATGCTAAAAACACATTTTCGGCTTTATCTTCCAGACTGATGGAGATATTGCCTTCAAATTTTGTACAATGATTCATGTAACAACTGTCTACAAGTACAATCATTATTACTTTGGCTATGATTGGTAATAGTTACATAATAAGTTAACTCGTTAACTTATTAGTGAACACAGAAAAAATAGTTAAGGCATTTTTTCTCTATTGAGCTCATTTGGAAATATTGAGGATATCATGGGTTTATTTAGCACTTATTCATAATATTTATTACATTATAATATAAATGTATTAATTATCATATAAAAAATAGTTGAGCCTCCATTTCTTTATTAATGCATTGAATGGAAAGTTTGAACATATTGTATGCTTTTTCATGAAATTTAATAAACATAGTGTATGCTTTTTCATGACATTTGGACACTTTGAAGATATGGCAGATGTGGTTAGCATTTTAATATTCATAATATTTAACAAGGTATAATAGGTTAACTCGTTTTTTTTAAAAACTAGAGAGAGATTTATGAGATCAGGTATTCTGTGTTCAATATCAAGTTTATATGGATACTTTGAAGTGTAGTCAGCATTATATCATAATAATTAACAGTTATTTTGTTGAATTTATTTATAATTAATTAAAACAGTTTGTGGCAGGTGCGAGTGCGTATACTTTGGGTATATTGGAAAGTTGAGGATTGGACAAGTTCGCGGATATACCCCTTGCTGTCGGCCCCCGACATCGTAGGCTTGTTATAGATCTGTGTGCACAGGGTCACTCGCACTTTTATTTGGCACTTTGTGTGTGCTAGTCTGAGAATATTAGGCTACTTTTCAGGTCTTCAATAATACAGAATGGCATCCATTTGTAAATGATGGTCCCTAATTCTCATTAAAGCTGTGGTGTATGTCTGACCATGCTGCCGTAACGCAAAAAAAATCCCATATTTGGGATAAGTAAAGTACAGCTTTCTATCCATCTATCTATCCAGCCGTCTATTTAGAGAAGTGTTTGGCTATGGTGTGTTCACCGGTGTTTGTTGCACAGGGTGATCTACCAGTCAAAGCATTGTCTTTAAAATCCACCCCTTTCTTCTCCCCCCTCTCATCCATATGTGGTTTATTCTGTTTTCAAAAAACAATGGCATGTCACTGGCCAAACTGTACGTTTTCAAGGTTTCAAACTGGCAGTTCACAAACCAATCATTAATCAAGAAAATTGTCAAGTAAGGCTGAACAGATATGCCGATGTTAAGTTATAAATCATCCATCATTTGTAGAGCAGCACAAGGTGGGATCTTGCTAGTCAAAGTTCCAGATTTTTTTTTTCTTTTGGTAGTACCTACATTATTATTAAGTGTCCTTTTCTGTAGACTTTCCTGTGCATTCACACCCTTTTCTTTCTCTCCAGGTGGGTGACATGGTGAAGGTGACCAAAATTAACGTGAATGGCCAGTGGGAGGGGGAATGTAAAGGCAAACGTGGCCACTTTCCCTTCACACACGTCAAACTGCTGGACCAGCACAATGCTGAGGATGAACTGAGCTGAGAGTGGTCAGCTGGGCCACAACCTGGACACTAGTATTAGACCCTTCCTCACCCCTGCTACCCACCGGTCATCCTTTACCACACACTTCACCTTCCTCACATCTACTCCAGCTTTTACCTGCACCAAGTACATTTTCAGAGAATCGCAGAGAGCAAAACAAAAAACCCTCGTCAACACTCTGTTCTATCCCACTGTTCTATCCATCTGAATAGTTATGCCTGCTGTCCTCCAAACCCTGCTCTGACTAACTGACTGACTTCAGAATTGGTCATGATTTACAGTGGAAAAAGATCATCTACTCAGTGTTCTGTTCTGCGGGTGTGGCAACAGTTTCAGTCCTCATCATGTCCCCGCTGTGGACACCTTATCAACACTCACTCCTCAGGAGACTCCTCGCCACAGAATTCGGCCGCTTCCTCTTCCTGTATTGGAGCCAGTAGATAATGACACTCAGTCAGCACTGTCATTTTTCATCCTCATCCATCACCACCATGTTTATGCCACTGTAGGATCACTCGCACTGCATTCATGTCAGATGGAATGCAAAAAGAAGATCAGGAGTAACACATTTTCCATGTGTGTTTTTGTCTCGTTTGAGGTTTTGAAGCCTTATTTATACACTGGCGCTTGACACTTTTAAACAAAATTGTCACTCAACGCTTTGGTCTCTTGCCGTGACCTGTGGAATTTTCTTGTGTCGTAGACACAATCATATTTTGACCTGCAACATGATTAGTCATCCATGTCTCCAAGAAGATGTTTCATCTCCAAATGTCAGACCAAAACATGCTCTCCAAGTTGCTCTCTTGATTTTTTTTTTGATTTTTTTATAACCAATGCACTACTGTTAGTAAATGTAAATGAAAAATCTCTTCCTCCTGAATTATATATACAACTTGACTGAAACTTAAATCCATCCATCACAAACAAGGAAAAAGATATAGATGTAAAATAAATGAGCAGATTGAAGGATAAATTGAACAGGATGGTACGGAGATGACTGGAGGAGGATGTATGGCTTGTTCCCATGGAGACAACGAGGCAGGAGCATTAAATGAAAATTTTGTGCAACAATTATCAAAAGTTTTAAGTGATGAAGTATAAACAAGATTTTATGCTGCTGTTATTTAAGTTTTTACAATTCATTTAAAGGAATAGTTTGGGAAATAAACATATTCTGTTTTTTTTTTTTCTGAATAGTGAATATGAAGCTACCACCTGCAGCTAATTATCCCAACATAAAGACTGGAGGAAGCAGACATGGCTGCTTACCTCTTTGTAAAGTTATCAAAATTGCCATTTAATATGCAATGTTTCATTGTTTAAGCAACATGAAAATTAATTGGGCAGTTCACCGTTATGTACCTTTTTTTTCACTGGGAGCAGTTGCTGAGCAACCATTTAATCCGAAACCACGCTGCCCTGCAAAAAAAAAAATATTCCAGCACATAATCACCTATAAAACCTCAAGTAACTGAAACTAGGCAGATTATTTTATCTTTGAGAGGAACCAGGCTACCTAATCCAACTCACGAGCGGTCTTTCTGCAGTCCACCCCAGTCACACAACAAGCCTCTGGTGACCTCCGCTGGTCATATAGGAAAGTGCAAGTGTAGGAGCACAGACAAACAGAGCACAGAGCCACTAAAAACAATACTTCACTCCGTGAGGTGAAATGATAATCGTGCAGATAAGAGGGTGTTATCAATCTACCATCAAACACGCTGAAAGATCGTGAGTAAGTGTGCTTCTCAAAATGCCCAGCTATTCCATTTAATTGTGATTTTACTTTGACTTTTCAGTGCTTGCCTAGTGAGTGTTGAATCTTCCACAAAATCAATGTGCAATGTTGCCACACAAAAGATGCAGTTAATCTCTCCTACCTGCCATGGCAGTGTTTTTTTTTCTTTCTTTCTTTTTCTTCTTTCTTCCTTATAGTTCCATTAGGCAGAAAAACTTTTTGGTATCATGTTTGTGTTGTGTTCATTGTTAGACTGTCCTTTCAGCTCTTTCCTTTGTATTTTTTAGATTACTTTGCAGCATGTTAAATAATTGGGGACCTTATGCAGAGGAGGTGTAGTGGACCAGCCAATAGGAGAAGTCTTTCTGAAGTGCTCTGATTGATCAGAGTGTACAATGACACTATACATTTATTTATAAGGCTCAGAGGAGGTGCAGAAGTGTTGTTCTCTCTTGGTTTACATTATGCTGAAATCAATCATGGAACTATTAATCAACAATGTCAAGAAAAATCCCTGCCTACTGTACCTTAATGTTTTCCAGACTGCTATCATCTAAGTGGTGATAACCTAATTTAGGAAGTAAAAAAAAAAGAAAAAGCATCCCGAACAATTTTGAAAATGTTTTCATCAACTTATATTTCTTCAAGTTTTAAAGGCACAATTTGGCACAACTTATGATTGAGTGCATTTTACCACCAGAAAAAAAAAGAGAATGTATTTTGTCATGTTTTGGAATGAAGCAAAAAGAGTGACATCAAATGGAAGTGTCCAGCATCCAATCCCTAACACCAAAGTTCGAAATGGGATGAGATCACCAGCTAGTAGTGACTTGGTGTAATCTTTGTCATAGAGAAGGGCCTAGCAATGAACCTGAGAAGTTTCAGTCGAGGTGGAGATAAAGGCAACACTACATTTAATTTCTCTTTACCTCCCACTTTTTACTTACCTCAGCCCCCAATATCCTACAACCACCAAGTCGTCTTTTTGTAAGAAAAATGAACATTAATATGAAATGATGTACTCTGTAATTATCATTACATGCTAAAATATTAGTTTTCTTTTTTTGTCGTTTTCTTCATAGCTGGGTTTGACTGTGGGGAAACGCATTTGATGAACATTTTAGGCCCAGGTCATACTTTCCATGTCTGCAGAGGTTCACCCGCTCATTGCCGCTGTGGTCAGTACAGATCCCTTGCAGATGAGCAGGAGCAACACTAGTTTAAATCTTCACGCTCCCTGTGGTCAAAAGAAGCAATGACAATGATAATGCCCCTGGACGAACAGATGTGGCTTTGCAAGGAAGTCCACTTGTACCCAAACCAATCGCACAAATAATACAAGGATATTAGAAAGAAATCACTATGCATGCAGAAATGCAAAGTGTGGACACATAATACAGAAAGTATCACCAGGGTCTTTGTCAAAAGCAAAGTGTTTTGTGCAAACATTGATGAAACTGATGCGCACTTGGGATTTGAAGGGGGTGAGACTGCATCTCTCTCCTTAGCAAAAAAAGACTGCACTGTGTTCACATCATGTCAAATGTGTCCAAGAAAAATGACAGTTGTGTTATTTGGTACATGCCCTTTGTTTCAAATTGATAATCTTGCAGCCACGTCGCACTATTTCCTTCTTTTATGCCTCAGGCTTTATCAGCTTTTATATTCGCCTTGTCGATCACTCTTGTTACCACTCTGCCCTTCTTTTATTTACTGAACACACCATTGTGGACTTTCTTTTACTGTTATTTTATTTTATTTTTTTAATCTTATGCCATTTCTGTTTTGCCAAACCTTTAGGAAAATTGCGTTGTAGTGCAAAAAAAAAGCTTATTTTCTTTTAGGTTGAAATCATCTTGTTGACACCTGACAATCATCACCCATATACAAACATGAAGCAGACTGTATAAACGTGTACAGCTTTGTCATTTGCCTGAGAGAACCGGCTCCTCTATTTCTGGCCTGTGGCGTTGTTTCACCTGTAGGTGGCACTGTAGCAACATTCAGAAAGATGGGCTTCTTCAGGAAAACATATTCTACCGGTGCTTATGAGATTAAAGAATGTGAAATTTGATTAACAGTATGCACTTAACTGCTTTTACACTAAATGTGCATTGATTATACAGTATCGTTTTCAGTTTGCTGTCATTGCTTCACATTTTTTTTTAATTTTGCAAACAATGACAAGATCTCCTGTTTCATCCGTTTGGCCGACATCTTGGAAAAAAGCTGCACTCTAGGGAACTAACATTTGTGTCTACTGTCAATTTTTTTTAATCTGCATAGTTGTGATCAAATCAAGCTTCTTTGACACTCACGCTGCACATGGCAAGTGTATTAAAGAATCATCTTGTACATTTTGTGTTGCCAACAAAACCACCAAGAAGTATTTTTTTATTAGCCCTGCATGAAGCCATTCATTTCCTTTAATGAAAAGGAAGGGGTGTCAAAATGCCAGTGGAAATTGTGTTAATATCAAAATGTGCCATTTTATTATTACAACACTATATTCTTTCAAGACAACGGAAATTACATTTTTATTTTCTGTAGCATGTAATGTGGTAATATACAAGTAAATAAAATCAAACCCATGACCAGTGAATTGAGTAATATTTATATTTACACAGAGAGCGATGTCCCCTAATGTTATGTGTGTCTGTAGGGACTGTAGAAACATGTCAGCTTTTTTCTTTAAGTGCTCTAACATCACACCCAATTGGCTGTTGAATTGTACAACCAAGGCTGTTGCAACTGGGTTTGTAAATCAGCCAATAAGTGGGGCCCCAAGCTGAGAGAACCCCCAACCCTGTGCAGCCAAAAATAAATCCAATCCAAACCCCTTAAATTAAATTTGCTTTTGGTTTTTTGAACGAATGCACATACATGTTGCTTAATGTTTGCTCTTAATAACATATATATATATTTTAAGTAGTGAGGGGCGTGTCAGTGGCCAGAAATGGTGATTCATGTATGTTTGCGCTGTCAGTACCCGGATGAGACTGATCGCCATCTTTACTCCATCCCAGCGCTACCGGTGGGGCTGAGCACAACAGCACTATTCCTTGACCCTGTTGTACTGTAGGAACCTGGCACACAATCGTGGTTTTCACTGAAAATCAAATTGGTTCGCTATCTGTACACAATGGCAGACCGATCTAATTCAGTTTTTAAGGCAAAACTTTCTGAGCAGGCGGAGCGATATGACGGTAAGTCACTGTTTTACTGGTTCCGAGTAGGACATGTTCGCCGCTAGTTCTCCTGTTCCAGCTAATGTTAAACATGGTCGGCAGTAACAAGAGAGCTAATGTGGCTATGACCGCCGTCATGCTACTTACCATTCATTGGCATAACAAGAGACTCGTCTCAGCGATAAGATTCTTTGGCACAACAACTACCTTAAGTGTGTGCCTATGTAACGAGGAAATTGCTCGTATGTGACTGAAAGTGGCTAACGTTAGCAAAGTGGCTACAACAAAATGGCGGATCAGTGGAGCGTGAGCTGTCAGTCGTTGCCTCCCCTGCACCATGCTACCTCTACAACTTTACACTTGGGTTACCGGTTTAGTTAGGTGACTGGAGCCACCTCGATATGCTATTACTGTGTTTGCAACCACTATACTGTATCCGTTCGTGTTCTGTTACCGCTGCCAACAAACCAGTAAGGTTAACGAGGCGTTTGCTTAACTGCAAGGTTAGCTTGTTGAAGCTTGTCCTAGCGGTGAGAAGGAGTGGGAGGGCAGCTATACGCTTGGTTGGGTGTTCCCATGAAACCTGGCTGTTTGAGGTGTGTCCATTACGACTCACCTCTCCTCGCTGCGCTACAGTCAGGCTTCCACAACGATACTAGCTCTGTAGAGGTTGTTGAATGTCTTGACTCATTTGCGGGATTTGTATTCAGTGTATTGACTGGATGATATGTTGTTTAGATCAGTCGTAATGCAGCACAAAACTAATAATAAATGTATGTTTCATTTTGTATCTCAAATAAGGTTTGTGAAGTGTCATTTAAATTACTGCACAGAGGCTATCCTTTTAATGTTATATTGGCGACATTTAGAATAAATATTGACCCCGTTCTTTCTGTAAAACAGTGTAAATGAAACAAAACTCATCTCTTTTTGGACTGTACATTCTGTTTGACTTTCTGGAATTACCTCGATTTTTAACCAAAAGCCAGACATCCACCTAAAGTTCAGATTTTATGATGAAGGAAATTCCTAATAAAACATACACTTTCTTAAATTAATCTGCATCAAAGCAAAAATTTTGTGCAGTTTCATATTCACGGTAGCAAATACATGAATCAGAAACCCAATCTAGTTGTCTTCCATGCCCACCTTTCATCTTTCCTGGACACAAAATACAAACTCTAATGCTGTAAAAACTAAAGGACTGTGATTAATTCTACCTTAAAATCCTCCTTTTATATTTATTTTGTTTTTGTTTACATTTTTTATTCTTCTACGAAATGGATTATGAGAATGTTTTGCACCATTACACATGCTCTTCTATTGGATAACCTGTATGTTTCTATAGCAGGGGTCTCAAACTCAAATGACCTGGGGGCCAGTGCGCATCTATTGTGGTCAAGAGGGGGGCTGGCCTAGAGAACAAAAAGTTCAACTGTTCAATATTGCAAAATATTCCATCATGTAGGGCCCTATGATTTCCGTGTTAACGGAATCGCGGACGGAACCGCGGAATTGGCCAATAAAAACGGAATCTAATGTTAAACGCGGAATATCGCGGAAATTGACATAATGTGACTGAAATGCTGTCATCGTGAGGAGAAGGAACGTTTGTCTGGAGAAATGTTCCGGGGAACGCTCATTCGTGGCACCACCCGTGCATCTCCTCACAAACACTCACCCGGCCAGGGTCTCCCCCAGTGCGTGTTGCTTGTTTATTTACTTTATATACACTTTTTTTTTCTAAACCGCGGAACAAGTGCGCTGCGCCCGCATGTAACCGGCGAGCGTCCCCTTGTCCAGGTGCCGATTGAAACCCAAGTCACACCATCAAATACGCCATTATTACGGTTATATTGTTATTGTCAATAAAGATGCTATATTTAGGAATGCACCGATAATTCGGCGGCCGAAACACGGCGAGTAAACTGTGGAACATCACCTGTTAAATGCTGGAAAGTCTCTGCGCAAAAGTGAAACTTATGAACTCCCCGCGACTTTCACTTCACAGCAGAGAACATTCTCTCTCTTTGAACAGTTAACTAAAGACATCGGCTCATCTGATGCATCTGTTATTCCCTTAATTGCAGAGTTGTAGGGGTAATATTGCGTGTAGAGAAACGATCCAGTCGGATACGGAGAAGCGCACGGCGCAGGAGAGGGAGAACAGTACAGCGCAGGGGCGGTGCGCAGAAATCCGTCTGCACCAGATGAGGGGGCACTACCACTTTTTTATTTATGTTAATTATTTTACTTTTAAATGTGACCAGCATTGCATGGCTTGTTTTAAGATTCACTTGCATTTACTTAATTAGGATTTAACTTAAGTCAAAACAATTGAACAATTGAGAAGTCAGTGGATTCAAGAAGAAAGTTGCATTTCAGTGGACATTTTATTCACTGACACAAAAAGCACACATTCTATGGTGGTAAAGTAAGTATAAAAGGTAAAAAAAACAGAATAAAAAATAAATAAAACGGAAAAAACGGAATTCTAAAAAATTAAAACGGAAAAAACGGAATTTGGAAAAAAATAAAACGGAATTTGGAAAAAAATAAAACGGATTTCATAGGGCCCTAATCATGATATCACACGTAAACTTAATAATACTATTTGTGATGCGAAATGAATATA
Source organism: Microchirus variegatus (assembly GCF_963457635.1). Taxonomy (NCBI): domain Eukaryota; kingdom Metazoa; phylum Chordata; class Actinopteri; order Pleuronectiformes; family Soleidae; genus Microchirus; species Microchirus variegatus. Next base: position 17,319,848 of record NC_139804.1, read on the forward strand.
TTAATATCAAAAATAGACATTTATTGTAAATTATATAAATATTAGTGTGGACAATTAAAATTCTTACTAGGAGCCGTTTGGCCATTGCCATTTGTGGCTCGGGCCCTAACAAGTGTATTTATATATGTACTTGAATGTTGTATGATACATTTAATAATGTTATAATTATGACTAAATGTCTTATTATTACTAGGGCTGTAAAAAGATTAACATTTTTAATCAGATTAATCACAGGGTAGCTGTGGATTAATCATGATTAATCACGATTAATTACCATTCGTAAATATGCCAAAAAAAATCAAATTTTCTCTTTGTTGTAGGAATGGAGAGATAAATAAAGTATGTGAAAATATAAATGTAAAGAACAATAAAATGCTGTAAATAACTTGTACAAACCTATACAAACTTAGTAAAAAATAAACATTACATTGTAAAGAACCCACATTATAAGACAATATAAATAAATAGAAAAAATAAAATGCTGTAAATAATTTTTAAAAAACTACACATTGCACTGTAAATAACTCACATTATAAACAAAATACAAAGTATAGAATTTAAATAGTTTTCTTGGGGGAACTAAACCCACAGCAGGAGAAGCACTACTTCTACTAGTTAGCGTGAGCATTAGCGTTAGCTAGCGTTAGCTAGCGTTAGCTAGCGTTCTGACGCTAATGTTGGCTGCTGTCTGTGTCCCCGTTAGTTAGACAATGACTGTTAATGTTATGATTATATCATTATCTGCGCCAGCAGCGCCACTTACAACTGTCTTTCTTTCTTTTTTCTTCATCCTCTTCATTTTCCTTCAGCTTCATTTACAACTTGCAGAACGATAACTTCACACAGGTTAACGTGAGGTGACGTGGGGCCCCGTTAGGGAGGTTTCCGACCGAGATGTCAATGCAAATCAACCGTTGTTGTTTAAGGGGGATGGCGATGCGGCTGCTCACTGATGCATTTAGGCTCTGAGTGTCGGGAGCCCCCCTATCAGCTCGGGGCCCCAAGCAGTTGCCCGCAGCCTTGCCTGTTCATAAACTGCACGTCTGCCCGTAGCGAGATGAAAGTGAGAAAGTGCGTTAATGCGTTAAAAATAATTAACGCGTTAATTCCACAAATTAATCATCCATTAATTTTGACAGCCCTGATTATTACTGTTATAAAAACATTGCTAGCAAACATATATTATATTCTATCACCTTGCTGGCAGCTGTGCTTCAGCTACATACTGTATTTAAAGGTGAGGTAAGTAGTTTATAGTGACATCTAGAGGAGAGGCTGAAATATACAACAAAGAACTGCTCCTCTGCTCACCCCCTCAATTACCTGAGCGCTACGGTATCCTCAGCTGGTCAAATGTCGTCCTCGTCGTCTTTCTCCGTGTCAGCAGATGAGGTTCGTGAGGCGAGGGAGAGGGCGAGCTACTGCGGCCGTAGCAGACAAAGCGGAGAGAGTGGAGGCGGGACTTCCGCTACAAGTAAAGCGACGCTTGATTTGTTCTTTAGCGTTTGTCCTTACAGGCTCCGGTAGAAACATGGCGTCTCGCTGGTAACAGTGGCAATGCAACCGCGGCCCGCGACCATGTTATTTTACATGACTTTTTGAAACACTACGAAAATGAAACACAACTTGCCTTGCCTTGCCTTGCCTTGCCTTTAAAACGGTGAGGTCGTAGGACATGTTTTCATTATAACATGATATTAAGTGGGGGCTGCAAGTTTGAGACCCCCGTTCTATTATGGAGTTAAATTTGTTCCACTGATGTTTGTAAATGTGCTAATTGTGATCCACACACATTTCTTTATTTGTATGTGTGTTTGAGATCCACAAATAAAAAAAATCCAATCTGTAACTTGACGTGACCTTTGTAAAACTGAAAATTGCATTTGTGATTTCGCATTTGTGGATTGCCAAAACACGCATTCCTCGCTTTCCACAGTTACGGATATTTGAGACATTCCTTGCATGAAAGTCGCACAGATCCACATGTGCAGAGGGAGAAACGCGCGTATTTCTTGATTTGTATGGATGTTTTGAGATCCTAAAAATTCCAATTTGTAACTTGTATATTTATTTTATAGATGTGCATTTGTAAATAACATGACATTTGTGAAACTGAATATTGTATTTGTGAATCGTGATTTCACATTTGTGGATCGTAGAATGCATGGTATATCTGTCTCAGTAATGGCTCCCTTCATCAGCAGTTGGTAGTGTTTTTAAAGTAGAATCTAGCTTCAATCCGTGAACAAGACATTCATTCTTTTTTTCAAATCAAAACCAGAAATAAAAAAACAATGAAAAACGACTTGTTTTCTCAATAATCGTTTACAAAATCAAAATGAAAAAAGGGATAATGACTCGTTTTTTCAACTTCAGATTTTGTGCTGAAATTAAAAATGGAAAAAACAGATAAGTGTTTCCCGTTTAATCCAATTTTGATAAATGCAAGTTGCGTGACCTGGAAGTGACCTGTACGAGAACTCTATCAGAGGGCCTGCAAAACAAACCGAAGAAGTATAACTGGACTGGAGGATTATTCTGGCACGATTCAGCGTTTAGAGTAGCGTGGCTCCGTTAAGGTGATGGAGCAGTACGCAAAATAAAAAAATTTAATAAATGTGGACTGGGGGAGGAGGGTAATATTTCGAGATTTACGAGATTAAAAGTGGCAATTATACAAGAAAATAAAGTGGCAGATTTATGAAATTAAAAGTACATTTCCATGTTAATAAATGTATCGACTCACACCCGCGATTTCGCCTGCTGTTTATGTGTTTTAAACATATGAACCGTATGTATATTGACTGATTAGTTAAGTCTGTGTCAGTCACCTGCTGCTGCTTGCCTCACGCTGCGCTGGGCAAAGAAATAAAGTCAATGAATCAGTTAAACACTGTTGATTTCTTCCTATGGAGCCAACATTAAAACTATTTTGGTTTAGTAAATGTCTGTCAGTCAGCTGGTGAAGGCAGCTTATCCAGCCGCTGTCACTCCGGGTTTTTTTATTTCTGGTTTTATTTTGAAAAGCGAATGAACGTCTTGTTCACAGATTGAAGCTAGATTCTACTTTTAAAATACTGTCACCTGCTGATGAAGCGAGGCCTTTCTGAGAAAGATATACCATGCATTCCACAAATACGTGTTCTGGCGAAATCACGATTCACAAATGCAATATTCAATTTCACAAATGTTATGTACAGATGCACATCTATGTTTGCAAAAATCCATATACAAGTTACACATTGGATTTTTTTATTTGTGGATCTCAAAACTTGATACAAATCAAGAAATGCGTGTGGATCTCAATTTATTTACAAATATCAGTGGAACAAATTTAACTCCATATCTGCTGGTAAGTTCTACACAACTCACTAAACAACCGGAGTACGTTAGCTTCTCTACAGTAGTTTGACTTAAACTTGAGTTTAATTACGCTTTTGCGCTCAATAATTAAAATCCTGCTAGCTGTGATCAGTTGCATGCAGTTCAGCACAACTTAACCGGAGAAGTTCAGAGCACAAATTAGTGGTTTATACAGATGTCTTTGGATTGACGAAAACTGTAGTTTGGCACCGTCGAGGAAGCCAATGCTACGTCTACATGTAACACCTCCCATCATGTAAAACAATGTGAACATATGCCTGGTATATTCTGGAAATGGCAAATTATCCCTGAACTTAATTTTTAATTAAATCTTTTATATGGTGTGCTTTCGGTTTCCAGATCTTTTTTTGCTAAAGATGGGATTATTTTTGTTAAAACTTTGTTGTTTTCTGTATTAAACTGTTAATCAAAAATGTACCCCATAAATGCAAGGTAAAGTTATTTCAGTGAGCATGTTTTTTACAATTATGACAGATTGCACATGAAATACTGAACTGCAAATAACCCGCCTAAGTGACAGATGCGTGTTTCCTTAACAGATATGGTGGAGTCTATGAAGTGTGTAGCAGGCATGGGTAATGAGCTGTCTGTGGAAGAGAGGAACCTACTATCAGTGGCCTACAAGAATGTGATCGGAGCTCGGAGAGCCTCCTGGAGGATAATTAGTAGCCTTGAACTGAAGGAGTCCGCAGATGAACAAAAAGCAATGATCAAACAATACAGGCAACAGGTAAACCACTCACTAGTCACACACATTCCCTTGTTCCAACTATGTTTCTTGTTTCAAAGCATTTTACATCTGTGTGAACAATCTAATAAACAAATCAAAGTATTTGTTTATTAAATATATTAATCATTTAGGGAGGGGCTAGAACGTGTCAGAGAGAGGCAGTTTTACCACAGTCTTTGTCCTAATGGGATTTGTAGTTGATTATTTCTATCACATTTCCATGTTGTTAGTAGTTCTCTTATGGCTGGGCAATAATTCAATAACAGTTATCGCAATTAAATTTTTACTTTTCGCCTCTCACTACCACAGCACGCAGAATTCAACACCACCAGGCAATCAGGAAATCATTAATTTAACATCCTATTACCACACAGCGTTTTTGTCTGTATACGAGTGAGCTAGTTCATTCATTTTGATGATAATTTCTGTAATCTCCGATGTGTGGTTAAACATTTTATGTCTGGTGTTTTATCTGTTCAGACTTTGCCTTGCATATATTTATAATAACATTTTCAGTGGATTTGCAACAGAGCATTTGCACTTGGTGTCTAGTTAAGAAGTGCTTTGATCCAGTTCAGTTATTTGGTGGTGTTAATAGTCAGACTATGACATTTTATGATTGAAATTTTTCAGCCAGTTAACCACATTGATTAATCAAATTGAAATATTGAGTAAGAGTTTATTACAGGCATGCAGCCTAAATTAATTTATTTGGATAAATCAATATCTCTCTACATACACACATACATAATGCAATCCATCTTTAATTTGGGTAATTTGTGGCTTGAAAATAATGTCTGTAAACATGTGCAAACGTGTGTACACGTGTGTACACGTGAAAAGAATTATGGACTTAAAAGTGAAAATAGTTTCTCTATAAGTTCATTAGCTCAACACAAAATGCCCTTTTTAATGGCTACTGCACTCTCAAAATTATTCAACCCCTTCATGACAAGCATCTTTAATACTAAGTAGAGCACCCTTTTGCTGATATGACTTGCTGCAAAAGTGATGCATAGCCTGACACCAGCTTCTGACAGCATTCCTGAGGACATTTTCAATGGGGGTCAAGTCAGGTGTCTTTGATGGCCACTGTAGTGTCTTCCAGGACTTCTTCTGAAACCAAGCCTTGGTGGACTTTGAGGCATGCTTGGAATCATTGCCCTTTTGGAAGGTCCAATGATGCCCAGGCTTCAGCCTCCTCACAGACCACATGATATTTTCTCCCAGGATTTCCTGATGCTTGATTTCCCTCCTGCAGCTGCAGGTTTCCAGTGCTAGAGGAAAGAAGCAGCCCCAGAGCATCATTGTGCCACTGCCATGCTTCATCGCAGTTTTGTTTTCATCACTCCACAAAACAGAATCCCAAAACCCCTTTGGCTTATGTATATAGTTTTAAGCAAGATGGAACCAACTTTTCATGTGCTTCCTGTTCAGAAGTGGTGTACATCAAGTGCTCAGGCATGGAGCTCTTCAGTATTTAATGTGTGCCTTACTGTGGAAACTGAAACCTCAATTCCTGCTGCAGGTCTTTTGCAGTCAGTGGAGGGTTTTTTTTTGATAGCTTCCTCTTTTTGCCATGACTAGGTAGTGTAGCCACTGTTCCATTAACTTTAACTTGCAAACTATACTTCCAACTGTATCTCTTGGAACATTCATTGCCTTTGCTACTATTTTGTTTCCTTTTCATTGTTTGTGCAGTTTTTCCCAATAAACCTAAAATGCAATGGTGGTTGAATAATTTTGATTGCAACTGGCTAGAGGAGCATGGTTGGTGACGTAGAACTGGGAAAGTGACGATGGCCCAGTAAGAGCCAGCTAATACAGAAATTTAAATGTAATGCCAGGTGTTTATCCAGGGAAGGCAGTACATACACCCATTTTTTTTAACACAAAACACATAGGGGTTTAGTTACTCCAAAGGTACCAAGTCAGAAGTCAAATTTTTAACACTTTACACTTTGGTGAGGAATCTGAAATTGATGTGATAATTGACATGTTTTATATATTTGACAGGTTGAAAAGGAGCTGAAGGATATCTGTAATGATATTCTGAAAACATTGGATGAACACCTACTCCCATCTGCTACCACTGAAGAGTCTAAGGTCTTCTACAACAAAATGTAAGAGCTGTGAGAACTCTATGCCTTAGACAGAATGCCATATTGGTTCATTGGTTTTATATTTATTTGACACGTCATGCAGTTGAAAATTAAATAGGCAGCAAAATGAAAGGTCAAAAACCTTGATGGAAACATTAAAAACTTAGGACTCAGGAATCCAATGACTCATCTAGACCATACTAATGCAACCATTTATTTGTAATACTGTTGTACACCATTATAAGTAACTTTCCCCCTCATTTCCAGGAAGGGGGACTACTACAGGTATATGGCAGAGTTTGAGACTGGCGACAACAAAGGTGCAGTATCACAGAACAGCCTGGAGGCGTACGAAATGGCTAACACACTCGCCATTGCAAAACTGCCTCCCACACACCCCATTCGCCTTGGCCTTGCCCTCAATTTCTCCGTCTTCCATTATGAGATTCGCTGCTCGCCTCAAGCTGCGTGCAAGTGAGTTTCCTCCATTCAATGTTTTCTGTTCAATGGCCTGTGTAGCAGTACTTCCCCAACATTCATTCAGCAGTAGTGTTGCCACCCCTGTTAGATTGTGGAGCAAAATGTCATATAGTCATTAATATCAGTGTGTCACCAATGATTATCACTTAAAATGTGCACACGAAAGTGAATATTGGCTGCGTTGTCGTGGCACTGCTGCTGAAGAAATATTCAAGGGAAACACTGTATACTATTATTACCTTAAAGTAGTAAAATATTAATACTGATGAGCTTTTTATGTTTTGTAATATTACTGCATTAAATCATAGCTAATGTTGGACTTCGTTTGACACAGGTTAATTAAAAGATCTTTTTGTTGAAATGCTTACATATTGATGGGAAAGTGGTTGATAATAATTAAGTGATTGTTTCTATAAATCCAGATGTGATTTTGAACCCCTTGATCCACTTTGTTCACATTTTACACTGGGTGCAGCTAGGAAATTAATATATAGCAACAAGCAGATACTGTGCAATCATTGAAGTGAATGGATGAAGTAGAATGTATTTTTTATAAATGGTGTTGTTAAAATACGTCTTAATCATCATCACTCACATCATTTACTCAGGTTGGCGAAGGAAGCATTTGACAATGCCATTGCAGAACTGGACACATTGAGTGAAGACAGCTACAAGGACTCCACACTCATCCTGCAGTTGTTACGCGACAACCTGACACTATGGTCTTCAGATGCACCGGGAGAAGGTAAGAAGCTTATTAATTTTACCAGGGTGTCTTTTCATACTGCTAATGTGGCACAATGTAAAAGCTGACAGTTTGTATGCACTTGGCGTGTCTACCCATTTTTACTACCTCGCTTTCTGTAACGCCTAAAAACTTTTGTCAGCATAGCCTGTCAAGTTATTTGTGACTGTACAATGTCCCCACTTGAAAGGTATTGGTTTTCTACCCAAAGAAGAACTGGATTCCACTCAAACACTTTATCATCCTCCTTTATTGTAAGGAGGGTAAAATTAAGCAGGAAGTGGTGACACTAGTTTTGGGCAAGAATTAACAAGGCTTTCAACATGCAGCAGTTATTTATTACGGATGGGACTTTTTTGTCTACAAATCGATCGATAATCGACACATGCGCACCTCGACAAAAAAATTAAATAAAAAAAAGTCAAAGTGTCACAAACACGTAAAGCTCATGACCAACGAGGTTAAGGAAGCTGTGCACGAAAAGGTGATCCTGCTGTCCAGGCTCTCTGCGCTCTCTGGTGATGTTGCGCGCATTGAGGAGGACGAGTCACCGTCCCGTTTTTGTGAATGGAATAGGTGAGGGCGGGTCGGTAAGGTAACTATGGAGCTTCGGCCGCTGTCCGTGGTGCTCAAAGGCTGGTTTGTAGGATGAGTGTGGCCAGTCACCTGTAACTTAAGCCTACATGGTGACAACAGCAGTTCTCTCGTGGCTGTGCATGTCCAAGCAGTGCGAACAAGCTTGCGCTAATGTGGGGCACAACAATAAGCCATCTACACAAAAGAAGATACCATCTCACCCAGTCAATATCCTGTACTCTGGTGGACACAACAAGCGCAGGTTCAAAAACCTGAGCCGTCTGGCAACACACCTGTGACAGTGGAGAGAAAACTCCCCGCAGCTTTTTTTTTTCCATTTTTCTTTTTTTTGCCCCTCATTTTTATTATCGCTGCATTGATGGTCAATAATGGACATTACAGCTATGTTTTTGAGCCTAAAACGATGTAGTACACTGTAGAATAGTTTCTACCCCCGTATTGCTGCTGTTGCTGCTGCTGTAAAAAAAAAAAAAAGGAAAACGACAGGTGGACCTCGACAATCGGCTCTCAAAATGTCTGAAATTCCCATCCCTATTATTTATGCAGTGACATTGACCACTATTTCCCTGACCCTCTTTTTGGAGTCCCTGCTCAAAAATGACATGCCCAAACTAAATAGAGTAAACCTCTGCAGTTACAAGCTCTATTTGGATTATCTTGGTATCAAAATGAAGATAACACTTGTGAGATTCCACCAGGGGTGTAAGTTTCACTGTAGATACCACTGTGTCAGAGTAAATGTACATGGAACACAGCATAACTTTTCTCTCGCCTAAAAAAATATTGTATTTTAAAGCAAATATCACCTTTAAAATATGCAGTAGGACCTTAAAAACACATGGAGGTCATATAACAACATGTGGACATGAGCTGTGCATAGTCTGATGCTGCTGAAATGAAGCAGAGTGAAATTACAGAGGTTTTATTAAGGAGATGTCTGGGCGTTCTCATCTTTGGCACAGCTTGGCACCGTCTGTGCCATTTGAGATTTCTTAGGTACCAAATTATTAAAAAACCCATTTAATGTTATTTATATGTCACTACAGATCTAAAAAGACTTGTCTTGGAAAAAAAAAAAGTATGATAACTCGCTGTAAATCGATGCTTCCTGTGCGGTGCGTAATAACAACTCTGTGGCTCTGCAGCGTCTTCAGTTACGCAGCGCCATAGCTCTGGCTTACCGTGGTCAATTGTGCTTGCCAGCTCGTTTTAAACCTCTAAATCGGTAGAATCAGACCCAAGTCTCCAAATGCATGTGAATCACTTCACTACCAAGTCAAAAGGACATTAATGCATATGACGCATTTGTGCGAACATTCGCCCTTCTCTAATCAGAATGATCTAATGTCGCTCTGTAATGATCAATCAGACAGGGATTTGTTCCCAAAGCATGCTGGAAAGTGTAGTTCTTCATTAGAAGTGGTTTTGTTCCGGTGGAAATAACTTGTTTTGATAAACAGCAAAGGTAAGACGACATTTCTGCTTGTATTTCTTGAAAGTCAATTGTTGTTTTGCTCTTATTTTGGGGCTGGATCCATGAATCTTTGTCGTAGAGTGATAAAAATGGTACCGTTGGAATCTGTAGATTCGCCGCTGTCCAGCCGACACGTGTTTTTTTTTGTTTACATAATCACGCTGAAGCTCCGGTGCTACTTTTCAATGAGTGCGCTGTGACAGTTTTTTCCGCTCCTGCTGTTTGATCCATCGGTGTTTTAACTGTGTTTCGTGAACATAATGGTTTATATGAGATTTTAGCTGAGTTTCTGACCTTTCTGTGAGTATGCAGCATGTCTGTGTTTGTTAAAGTTAGATAAGGTTTTATGACGCTTTTGTCGCTGCGTCTGATTCTGCCCCGATCCCGGGGGCAACCGTGAAGAAGAGGTTAATAGTTACATATGCAGGGTTTTTTTTTTTAAACCAAGGTTGCAAAGGCTGGAGAACCTGTTGTGCGCGGCATCCAAAGTGGTGTGAGCCTACCTTTAGTGTGTTGTGTATTAAGTGAAAAATCATGATTTGACCAATGAAAATCTCTTAAAGTTTACACCAAGATGGATCAAAAATAGAAAGAAAGAAAAAATACCATTATAATGTTATTTATTTTGGATCCATGAACTCAATCTAGGAACAGATTGTACAATGTTTGTCCTCTGCAGTTTTTGGACTTTGTAAAAATGCCTAACCAGATCCTTCCAGTCGAGCATGTCTGGTTGAGGTCTATCCACTGCAAGCCTGCAGCACACATCAAGGTATTATTAGGCTTATATCTTATCTGTAACTATTATTATTAGGCTATACCTCAATATCTTCACTAACTTCGTAACACTTGTAACTCATTCTCCACTTCAATCTGCCTCATCTGGTTGGCTGGAAAAGGTTGGAGCAAAAATAAATTGAGTAAATTTTTAATAATTCATCAATATTTCACTCACTTTTACAGGGATTAAAGCAAAAACAATCTCTTTGGCTCTTAACTCTGTCCAGACACTTTATATATTCGCTATTATTCTCTATATATAGTCTATTCTATAACTGATATTATATATTTTTTTTAAAGCGGAACTAGACCGGAAGTTCCAATTAACGCTGTTTTTTAGTGTAGAAACAAACAGTTAAGCCATTGCTGAGAACGCTGTATTTTATTGTAATCTCGGGCTCAGCAAGATCTCTGAATATCCCTTTATAGTTACGTAAACAGCGGTTCTCCGGAACAGCCGATCGTCCTGCTCCGGGGCACATCCGGTTGCGTACATTGAACTGCAGAAGAAGAATAACGTCCGTTGTGGAGGTGTTTCACGAGCGACATTGTATTCCGACTCTGGGTCTGACTCCGGGTCAAAGTCATAAAAGGGACTGCGGCGGGGAGTCGTGAAGAAGCTATTATAAACATTGTTAAAACAATGTTTATGATAATGAGTAGCAGTGCATCCACCGTTCGAGAGGGGGGAGCTGCGCTTCTGAGAGCGGGTGTGCTGATTATGTCACTTCCAGGTTGAGAGATTTGAGTCTCAAGTCTTGCGGCTGGGAAACACCGTCAGAAAAGAGGATTTATATCGGCTCGTTTACAGCAACTATGAGGTTTTTGACCATAAAAACAACTTAATGTATGTAAGTAGATCTCCATAACTAACATATATGTGCAACAGGACCACTCTGTGACCTTTAATACTTCTTCTGTTACTTCACATCAGGCTGTCTGTCTTCATGACGCCACTAGTATCGGTCCGATCCAATCAATCACGTACTTAAAACTCACCAAAGTTCAGATAAACACCATCATCTGAGAGCGCAGGGAGCCTGGACAGCAGGATCACCTTTTCGTCCACAGCTTCTTTAAACTCGTTGGTCTTGAACTTTAGTTGTTTCTGACATTTTTACTTTTTGGTGTTTTGTGTGTGAAACTTGAAAAAAAAAAAATATTTGATTTTTGAAGTTTATGAATCGATTCAGAATTGTGGATGATTAGAATCATAGGACCCCAAGGATAGTGTACCTGGCAGTTGGGAGAGATGAGGATGGGTAGGATTACAAATTAGCATATTTCACAGTTTGAAATATTGGTTGGTTGAACAGCTTGGAAATAAGATGGAGGCAAGGAGGAGCGGCCGAGTGAAGAAGTCAAGTTTGGAAATCACTAGGGGCATTCCTTCTCATGATTGAAAATTGTTCCACTCCTTGGTCACACAGCCTCGATGTATCTCAATCACTTTATTTGACACATCCAGAACATATGGGAAACTTGTAGAGATGCACTGAAACATATTGGCATATCAAAAAAGGCATGTTCGTTTTTCGGCTGAAAGACTTAACACGACTTAAAGCGACCGAAACAGGATGTTGTGATGACTCATGCAAAAACTGCGGCCAGAACGCGCCTGTCTATTCAAACTTGGAGTCTGTCCAGATCAGTTTGTAAAACCACCTTGTACTCCAACAAGATGCGAGTACGCTTGGAACAGCACCTATTAAATGCTCAAAAGTCTCTCTGCGCAAAAGCGAAACTTGGCTGCATACAGCACAGATTATGAACTCTGCGACATTGATTCGGATCCCCTATACTTCATTGCGACTGTATTCGATCCTCCTCATACAGATCATTACTTGGATGTGGGGATAAAGTGGCGAGTAGAGAAATGATCCAGGCTGTATTGGATACGAAGAGCCCACTTGATGACAGAGAAGCAACAGTTGAGGGTCATTCACCGTCGTTGTTAAATAGTTAAATATATCATATAAATAAGCACAGTGATATTTGAGAAGTGGAATGAAGTTTATATGGTTAATTTTATTTCAATAACTTAAGCACTAATTATTGGAACTCAAAATTGGTTTGGTATTCCAGTGACCCTTGACCTCCATACACAGGTGAATCCAATCATGAGAAAGGGTATTTAAGGAGGCCAATTGTAAGTGTTTCTCCTCTTTGCACCGTCAGAAAAGAGGATTTCTTGGACTGCTACTACTCATTATCAAAACATTGTTTTAACAATGTTTAAAAATAGCTTCTTCAAGACTCCCTGCCGCAGTCCCTTTTATGACTTTGACCTGGAGTCAGACCCAGAGTCAGTTATTCTTCTTCTGCGGCTCAATGTACGCAACCGGATGTGCCCGGACTAGTGCCCGGACCAGGACGATCTGCTGTTCCAGAGAACCAGTGTTTACGTAACTGGACCGGGTTTTTTCAGAGATCTAGCTGAGCCCGTAATTATAATAGAACACAGTGTTCTCAGCAGTAGCTGAAATGTTTGTTTAGAACCTTCAGGGCTTCTTAAACAAGGTAAGGACGGAGATACACACTAAAAAACAAAGTTATTTGGAACTTCTGGTCTAGGTCCGCCTTGGTCAGTTAATGAATACTTGACTTAATATGCTGCCCCTGTCTTTATGTGGTTGCTGGACACATCTTGTGTCCTGTTTAGCTATTTTACATCGTACATTAGATTCATGTAAATAATATTTGTTTATCAAGTTGCCATCTAGTGGACACAAGGAGGACTGTTAATCACCTAACAACACAATGATACTGTCTTGCTTTATGCACCTATTGAATGGGTCACCTTAATCATTATCAGAAAAAATTGCCCCCGCCCCCTGAAATTTTCTTCAGGAGACGCCACTGGTGTAGAATAAAACCTCTTAAAGACACTCAAGTTGTCCACCATACTTGTTCTGATTGCCCTTCCCTCCCAGGGGATAGTTTATTGAGTTGTAAGAAGCAGTCGGTAAAAATTTGACTGATGGTTGTTTTTAAAGGGAAATAGATACAAACTGATAGTTTGAAGCATTTAATCCGCTGAGCCACCAATCAGAAATTAGAAAGTCCTGACATTCCATTAACAAGGCATGATAATATTTAAAAGATTTTAAAAATGAGCACATTCTGTGTATTTCCATTATTCTCAATGACCTGGAGCCTAAACAATTAGTTGTGTATGTATTTAGCACAAAGCAAAAGTGGTCTTTAAATTAGCAAACAGTCCCGATAATTTGTGCTAAATTAGTTACGAGGCAGTAGCAGCCGTGAATGGTCTTGATGACCACTCAAAGCTGCTTTACACTAGTTTGCTACACTACCCATTCATACAGCGCAACTATGTGCAGTGCATTTTCCTATCACTCATTTTTCATACTGTATGGTAAGAATGACCAATGTAATCATTCATTGGCCATGCTCTTTTCTCAATCTTCAAGTGAAGACCTTAAATGACCTTGAAACTACAGAACGGAAATATATCAAGGGTTCAAGGATGGAATGTAATTAGGCAGGGTTTAAGTGTTTGGAGTGGAACTCGAGGTCCAACTTAAGAAGGCAAAGGACTTCAGAAGGAAAGTTGAACAGAAGTTGCAGAACAACAATGTGGGGAAGGTATTTAAAACATCACAGGCGGTAACACAAGAGAGGGGGAGGTTGTGCAAGAAAACCAGCTTAACCTGTTTGTTAACTGGTTTGACAGCTCAGCTACTGTAGACAAAGACAGCCCACCACCCAGCACCCCTTTTCGCACACACCCCCACCCTTTCCTTCACACCCCCTACACAAACATCCGGACTGCTCTCAAGAAAAAATGAATCCACCTTCTCCACATCATCACCCTTTCCACCTCCTCATACAATAACAATTCAAATCCACTGTCCCTCTGCACCATTGATGTGAGATTTCCATGCAGAATAAAAAGAGAGTAACGTTCAGCAGGAGCGATCAAAATGCCCGAGTAAATGCAGATTTCCTATGGGCGGTGCAAGTTGCCCTCCTATCATAAGCCGTGTCAGCACATCCAGTCCTTGAATTTCTGTGAATTGGTCCTGGAAAGTTTTTGAAAAGTCCTTTAATTTGATGACAACCAAGGTGTGGGAACCCTGGTTTTCTAATGGATCTTTTTTCTTCCACCAGGTGAAGAAGGGAATGAGGTACAGCAAGACGACGGCGACGAGGCCAACTGAGACTATGCCAACAACATCCATCAACTTGAGACCCTCGCACTCCTGTTCTCTGTTCTCCTCACCCCTCCATCAAAATCATCTTCTCTCTCTCCCTGAGTCCCCCCCCCCCACACACACACACTCCCTTTCTTCCACCTCCACAGCTCCAGGACCCAGCAGGGCCATGGAGTGACAGTTAATTTTCTATTTTTTTTTTTGTTTTTTTGTATTAGCCCTTACATCATTCAGTCAAAACCACTTGAGACAGGAAATACAATGTTAGAAAGACAACAATAATGAAAGAATCCCTGGATTTCCCTTTCTTTTTTTTTGGGTGCTGGTACAAGCTGTTTCTGAGATGTAATCTTTGTTTTCACTGTTGTATTTTTTTTTTTTTTTTTGTCCTCAATATTTTTTATCAGTTGCTGGGTGTATTGAGATTTTTTTTTCTTAATGTAATTACAGAAATTAACTTTTATTACTGACAATGTTGACTATTAGTTATGGGAGCTATTTTATCTTTCAGTCTGTTTTTAGTGGAATTTCATATACAAAAATCATTCTATCTTTTTTATGGGCAATTTGAAAAATGTGCAAGTGCCCTTTTTGTTAACATAGGTTTTTCAAAGGAAGTTGGCAAAATTTGTGATATCCAAGTGGGCCAAAGAAGTGCAGAACTTTAACACCGTAGTGATTCTGTCGTCACGCTTTTGTAGTTGTCCTTGGACTGTACTTTTGTGCTGAAATACTGTAACTGTGCACACATGCTGAAAGTCAACTCACGTTAGCTGGTGGTTTTTGTTTTGTTTCTTTAACTTGAGAGATTTCTCACTCCTGTGAAAGGAAAGTCTCAGTTTTGGTCCCACTCCTTGGCACAGAGCCCTAAATTAAAAAATAGTGCAGTGCTTTGCATGACTTTTCACATCTGCTGCTTTGTTCACCTGCTCTTAAGAAAAGCTCCTCTTTTTGTTGTTGTTTCTTCTATTTTTGGTTATTTCCTTGTTTCTCTTCTCAATTTACTTCATTATAGCTGCATTTACACTGCATGGTGAAAGTGACCCAATTCTGATGTTTTCCTTCCATGTGGTACGAATCAGGTATGACCCATGGCAGTGTAAGCAGAAATAAATCACATGGATTCAGATATCAGATCTGAAATCAATCAGAACTGAATTGGATCATTTGCGACTATAGTTTAAGCAGACATCCCTTAAAAATAGGATGTGGCGAATGATGCAAATACACTAGTACACTCTACAATCGCAACTCGTTAAACCTGTTTAGCCAAGTATGAGAGCTAAAATCAGTGGACTCCTACTTAGGTTGCATGCCTTTTAAACAAGGATTTCTAGAATTCCTTGTAACACCACTCACACTCCGGTTTCAGTTGTCACGCCCACCCTGTGGGTTGTGTCCCCAAGAGTTAACCAGTGTAAATGCAGAGTTCAGATATGTGGGTCACTTTTGAAAGACAATGTAAGCAGGTCATCCAAAGACCTGCAGTATAAATGCAGCCTATGTGTATCTTTGAGCTGATTTGTACCACTGGATATCTGACTGGAGCCACAGACAGGGAATCTGTATTGTTCTTACTGAGACACAGCATGGAATTAACATTAAACTAAATTAAACATTACATATTGGGTTGTTGTCTTTATTTATATAATATGTTTGCCTGGAGACTATTACCCTATTGCATAATGTATGTAAAAACAAAATGAATCCATGGATCTGTCTGTGTAGACCTGGTAAGGATTGACATAAAAGTGTACAGAGGAATCTTCCTATTCTTGTAGTGTGGTACTGCAGGTCCATATCTGGATGAAAAACTCTCTTTAACATTGTGTGTTATATACAGTGGTATGCAAAAGTTTGGGCACCCCTGTAAATGTTGAGTTAAATATATCATATAGGAGACAAACACAGTGATAATTACGTAGTGAAATAAAGTGTATATGATTTACAGAAAGTGTGCAAGAATAAGAGTTCTAAATATTGGAACTCAAAATTGGTTTGGTAACCTCAGTGACCCTTGACCTCCATACACGGGTGAATCCAATCACGAGAAAGGGTATTTAGGGGGCCGAAGTGTTTCTCCTCTTTGTATCTTCTTTGAAGAGTGGCAACACGGGAGCCTCAAAACAACTCTCAAATGACCTGAAAACAATGATTGTTCAACATCATGGTTTAGGGGAAGGATACAGAAAGCTATCTCAGAGATTTAAGCTCTCAGTTTCAACTGTGAGCAACATTGTGAGGAATTGGAAGACCACAGGCACAGTTCTAGGCCTGAAGTGGCAGACCAAGAAAAATCTCAGATAAGCAGAGGCGAAGGATGGTGAGAACAGTCACAGTCAACCCACAGACCAGCTCCAAAGACCTACAATATCATCTTGCTGCATTGCTAAACTATTCAGCGCACTTTACACAAGGAGATGCTGTATGGAAGAGTATTGCAGAAAAAGCCTTTTCTCTGCACCCGCCACAAACGGAGTCGCTTGAGCTATGCAAAAGCACATTTGGCCAAGCCAGCTTTATTTTGGAATAAGGTGCTGTGGACTGATGAAACTAAAATAGAGTTATTTGGGCAAAACAAGGGGCATTATGCATGGCGGAAAAAGAACACAGCATTCCAAGAAAAAACACTCGCTACCTACAGTAAAATTTGGTGGCGGTTTCATCATGCTGTGGGGCTGTGTGGCCAGTGCAGGGACTAGGAATCTTGTTAAAGTTGAGGGTCGCATGGATTCCACTCAATATCAGCAGATCCTAGCGAACAGGAATCAGTGACAAAGCTGAAGTTGTGCCAGGGCTGGATCTTTCCAGACAACAAGACAACAACCCTAAACACTGCTCAAAATCTACTAAGGCATTCATGCAGAGGAACAAATACAATGTTCTTGAATGGCCATCTCAGTCCCCAGACCTGAATATTATTGAAAAACATGTGGTGTGATTTAAAGCGGGCTGTTCATGCTCAGAAACCATCAAACCTGACTGAACTGGAGATGTTTTATAAAGAAGAATGGTCCAAAATACCTTTCGCCACAATCCAGACTCTAATTGGAAGCTAAAGGAAGCGTTTAGAGGCCATTATTTCTGCAAAAGGAGGATGCACGATATTTTTCTTTTATGGTGCCTAAACTTATGCACATGCCTAATTTTGTTTAAATAATTCTTGCACACTTTCTGTAAATCATATACACTTTATTTCACTTCTCAAATATCACTGTGTTTGTCTCCTATATGATATATTTAACTGAAATTTCTTATTCAAACAACCAATGATTTATCAAGGAAAATCATGAAAATTTTCAGGGGTGCCCAAACTTTTGCTGTAACTGTTTTGACTTTCTAAAGTAGTGGTTCTCAAATGCTGTGTGTTAATGGTACAGTTGGGATTGGTACAGTTTGGAACTGTAAAGCTCTGAGTCAGGATTGCTTTTAGAATGAGAACACTACCTTTACTTGGTATGCAGGGTGTGGGCTGTACCAGATGGCCAGGTAGCATGACTTGTTTCCATTTTATTCTGGTACCCCAATGGAAGTGCACCAAAGAATTAAATGGTTGGGGCTGGTTGTTTTGGTACTATTCCTAATGGAAGTGCAAAAAAAAAGACTTACCGTACTGTACAAAACTGAACCATTCCACTGGGTGGAAACACAGCTAGAGAGGGGTCAGGGATTCATCGCTATATATATTAAAATGATGTCTTAACATTTCATATGTGGACCCACTTTCTAAAGATGGCAATTGTGACACCATTTAAAGTGTAAAACTGCTGTTCAAGACATTAATAAATATTTCCTAAAAGACAAAGAAAACCTATCCTTCCCCCCAAAAAAAAACTCCCAACTGTGCATCCTGGCCTCTTCTCTGGGAATGAAGTGCACGAGTTGCCAAACGGAGCAGATGCTGCTGTTGGAAAACTGAGTTGGCAGCTGTGAGTATACGGTCATACATTTATACGTGCTATTTATAGTGTTTGGGAGACAAATGCAATCTTAATGCCTGTGGTTCTGCTGTGACCATGTAGCACTACTGTGTGAGACTGATGAAATTGATCACAAATTGCTGACATGTAGACAGTTGAGATCAATCTTTTACAGCACATGATCACTAATACTTTGACATGGGTAAGTTTCTCCACACCTTGTAAGTAGCCACCTATATTCTATTGTTACTTCACCCATAATAACAATCTGAGTCTCAGCACCAAGACTAAATTTAGAGGAGCTTGTTGAGCAGAGTGTATACAACCGTGTTTCTGCAGTTTTGATCAAAACCCTAGGAAAGCTATCCTGAATATCCTGAAAGGAAAGGCTTAAGGTTTATGGTTTGGGGTTCCATCGAGAAAAACAGCAATTTTACATCAGCAACACAGGAGTTGTTGATCCACTGCTACCTCCATCAGTGAGTTTAAATTTATGTTGATTGAAATCCTTCATTTGGATTCACCGAAGTGACACAACTATAGCAAATGGGACAGTTTCTGAGTCTGTGTGAGCAACAATGTTGTTTTTCTATATAGACTTTGGCCGAGCTGGAAAAAGTACTAAAATATTGTGCTCAAGTAAAAGTACCAATACTTCGATGAAATATTACTGAAGTAGAAGTAAAAAGTAGTTCATTTGAAATGTACTTTAAGTAAAAGTTACTTAGTTACTTTGCGCTGGGTGTGAGGGTAGTAGAAATATGACAAGGGGTCAGAAATCCAAAACTATTTTGGAGCTCACGCGCTCGGCGCGACACAGGATATTATGTCACTTTTGGCGCGCGCCCTCTATGTTCCTAAGTTATTGTAGATTTTATTTTATTCCAGTATATTATGAAATAATGTTTTATTATTTGTATTTGTATCCAATCACAAGGTTGTATGGCTTGTTTTTCATTAACCCGGAATGAGCCTTTTATATTTATACGAAGGGCTGGGTCAGCTCTACTGAGCATCACCATGTTTTTTTTTGTTTGTTTTTTTACAATAGCTGAAAATGGACAAACTAAACATCTTTTGATTTTTGATGCTAACTGAAGGCTACATACTGTAGATCATCCAACACTTGAAAGGGAAGGGTAAGGTGAGGGCTAGTCAGCTGCAACATAACTTTACATAACACAATGTATCTTTAACGGGATAAAATAGTTTTTCCCCGTTATGGCAATCCGTTTGATCCTTTATTCGATATCCTTGATATCAGACTTAAGGTCCATATGGCACAATGACCGAAGCGTCTCCAAATGTACAAGCAAACGTCTTTGCACCCAAAATGGAAGGATATACTCTGTAAGAGGGTGTGTGGTATTAACCATGCTGTGACCAAACAGGATCAATTGACCCCCAGAGGCAGAAATCAAGGAGGGGTGGGGAACTAATGTTGACAGCCTCTAGGCAAGGGACACACAGGCTGAGTTATTTTCTGGACTGTTAAAAGTTCCTGTCACAACAAGCCAACGTTTTGTCCCATTTGGAAAGCTCCAAAACCCTTTGATCATGTGACTTGCATCGATGTGTTTCGATAATTAACTTGTTATCTTTTACACTGAACAGTCATAATACTCCGTATTCAGATGGACGTGTAGGAGCCAGTGTTTTGCCAGTGTATTGAATCGAATTTTGAAGAACTAAAGGACATTTTTGTCTTTCAGTCAGCTGGGGAGGAGATACTTTTCTCTGTCTGGACGGTTGTGCAGCAGCTTGTCTGCTGCCCTCTGTAGGTCACGCCTGTCACACACAGCAAAGGTTCACATCACACAAGTCACGTCCACAAAGCTGTTGCATCATTAGGTGTTTGGTATTTAATGTGTATTAATATAATAATAATTCATATTTAAAATAAGGTGTTCGATGAGTGTTAATCATGCGTCCTCTATGTGTCAGATGTGTAAACATGGAGGAGGAGCAGCAGGTATGATTTACCCTGTGGTCACATGATTATAGGATGTTAGACTCCTTTTGTATTCAACAAAATTACCACAAATAGCAGATTTACTTTGCTGTTCGACATCCATGTCCTTGTGACAGCTGTACTTTGTAAACTTCTCACATTCAAATACATTTGTAATTGTGAATTATTGTTAAACCACAATTATATACTTTCTATTCACCTTTTTTTTTTTTACATTTTGCACATAATTATAATTAGATTTACCATAATAAAGTCACATTTATATAACCTAAATATAGCTTACATGTTTAATAATTAAAAGTTAATACAAATACCCTAAAAGTTAAACACAAATTACAAGCCAAGTAAAAAAGAAAGTGTAGCTACTACACATTTGTTCATTTTCAATCATGTTGACCTGGAGATTAGAATATTAGATGATTCTCAAACTAAAGCCTCTGGAAACGTGGCTTGGTATATTAAAAATGCTTATATTATATCAAAGTTGAGTGTCTCATTAAGCATCCACAAAAGTCTGAGTGAAAATAACTATTCATAACTATTCCAAAGCACCGGCGTTTCTCTGGGTGTGGAGAGTTTTTTTTTTAAAAATGCCATGTCCTCATGCATCCAGGGACTGCACAAACTGGCATAAAGATGAATGAATAGATATAGATAGATATAGATAGATTCTAATCGCAAAAGGCTATGGGGGAGTTGGCTCAGAGTCAAAGAGGCAGATTGAGCAGGAGCAGAACGGTTTTGATAACCGTCACTCAGGGGGTTGGGTGACACGCTGAAGTGGATGATTTATTATTGGTATGTATTTATTTGTCATAAACCCTAGAGATAACCCAATTCAAACCCACATTTCAACAGTTAAATATTTCGAATTTGGTTTCCAAATTTTTTACATGTTAAATATTATGTACATAAGACCCTAAATTACATAGTTAGAAGACTTTTGTGGATTTGGGTTTCCAGAGGCTTTAAGTCTGTTGGAAGTTTGAAAATAAACCCTTTTTGGGGCGTGGTGAAACACCGTCTGTCTGTCTGCAGCCACTAAACCATTTTTTATTAAAATGACTTCTTGACTCAGTGGGCACACATGGTGCAGTCAGTGATAACTATGTATCAGTGCCTCATACAACCATACTTAAAAAGAACCCGTGTTGGGTTACCTTTGTTGAGCTCATGCCGCAGAACATGCACTCTGTCATCGGTTTAAAAATACAAAGCTGTCATGCTAACAGTCTCCTGTGAGTTTTCAGGGGGTAGTGACGTGTGGCAGGTTACCATGGTTACCTCACAGTTTCTCCTCCGAAGAACAGCCCAGTGTAACATGAAACCTCAAGGGGGCGGCAGGCTCACTGTTAACTGCAAAATCAACACTCGCCTTGAAATCATTTTCCACAGAAGATGGCAGTGGATGTGCTGTGAGGCATCACCACACAGTGCAGCAGCTTAACTTTGCATTTATTATTGTAAATCTGGAGAGAGTTGCCTCCAGAGGGTGTGTGTTCTGGTGCTCGATTCCGCGGCCTCCTCCTTAACATCTTGCAGCCTAATTGGCGTCCTCTGGCTTCCTGTGGAAACTGCCTCGGCGTTCTGTTGTCAGAGTGAGATTGGCGCTCACGCCGAGTGCGAACCAGGGAACAAACATCCCTGAAATATTATGAACTTCCTCTTCTGCTGCAGAGACAGCAGCTATAAATAGGCCAGGTTATTTTCAGGCAGCACTTGTGAGATTTGCTCATGCAGCCCTGATCTGATCTGGGCTGGGCTGAGCTGAGCCTCCATGGGGACTCTGGTTACAGGTCAGTGCTGCAAATACCCCACAGCAGGATGAACCTGTGAACTACACCTCACTGAGATCTGGTCCTCATTCTTAAAATGGGAGAGACATACAATTCACTGTCCCTAAACCCTTACCCTCAGTCTTGAGATTCACCACCAGGACATTAAAGAATGATGACCAATCACGATGCCTCAGCATGTGTCGAGGAAACAAGCTGCACTCACTGCACACACTACATCAACACATCAGAATATCCATTCTGTTATTATTATAATAACCTTTATTAACCAGGAATAAAAACTCATTGAGATTAAAAATGTATTTTGCAAGAGTTTTCCTGGCCAAGACAGGCAGCAGGACATATAGGTTAGAGCACAGACACAAGCATACAGCATACAACACACAAACAAAATAAACAAAATATACATAAAAACATACCCAGTCCTTAAAACATGCTGTTATGACCCTGGGTCATAATGTATTTGAGGTTGCCTGTTCGGTTGTTATTTCTGTTCTGTTGTTATTTCTGTTCTGCTGTTGTTCCTCCCTGCCTGAGGGTGGTGCTACTACCCTGGGTGTCTCTTCTCTTAGGTGCAGGTACCGACTGCTGATTGGAGGAGGAAGATTGGGAGCAGCATAAAATGGCCGCCGCTTGAGCTGTTCTCTCTCTTCTCTTGGCCCTACTCCCAACAGCACCATGTTTTTGTTCTGTCTAAGAGTATTTTGTAATTATTGTCCAGCAATGCAGGTAGCGGTAAGGGTGGGTAGCTCTTTTTCTTTGAAGCTCTTTTTCTCCTGTTTATTTTA
Source organism: Microchirus variegatus (assembly GCF_963457635.1). Taxonomy (NCBI): domain Eukaryota; kingdom Metazoa; phylum Chordata; class Actinopteri; order Pleuronectiformes; family Soleidae; genus Microchirus; species Microchirus variegatus. The sequence continues at coordinate 17,342,794 of NC_139804.1, forward strand.
TAAGGAGTCAGGTCAGAAACCTGTATTTTATTTTATTTACTTTTGATAGGGAAGTTATATTGGGTTACAGATTGTTTTGTTTGTTGTTTTGAGCCATGCTCACCCTGATGAGTTGCTACCATGTGTTTTTGGAGTATTACAATAAATGACTGTGAGCTCCAGCCTTGTGGCCTTGGTCGTCCTTGGGAGTGGGGAAAGAGGGGAGCAACTTTCATTGTTATGCACAGTTCCCCTTGGCCGGTCGTAACAATGCATAAACTACTTAGAATGTACAGAGTGTGATATACAATCACATAATCTGCAAAGTATTCAATACAATCAATCAAGTGCAATTACGCAAAACATGTACAGACATTTATTTCTGCCAGTGTGTGACGAGACCAGATTTTTCAGTTTCAGACAAACCTGTAGTTTGTTCCAGGAAAAAGGAGTGACCTATTTAAATGCCCTTTTTCCTAAAGGACCCTTGGCACTGACAGTAGGAGTAAGTCCTGCGATCGAAGACAGTAACTTCCTGGACTGTTCTGATGAATGTAGGCCCGATTTTTTTTTTTTTTAAAAAAGGGACCAGGCATATTACTAGATATTTTAATTTAAATATACAAGATTATAGCGAGTGCTATTGCAGATCTCCTGTTTCCAACGTGCTCATAATATTGCACATTATTCTCACTGCACATGGTTTAAAAGTGCATGGATAGATTGCACAAAGCCATATGGCACAAGACCCATTTCAGTGGTAGTGTATCAAATTAGTGTACATGGATGTCGATGTAAGCAACATACACAACAGAAATGGCCAACAATAGGGTGCATGCAGATGTGACATTCTGGCTTGTTCGTAGTCATAATCATGGTTTCAAAAACAGGCACAGCTTTCAAATCATCGTCATAGTTTCTGAGGACAGGCAGAGGTTCTGACATGAGAAATCATGATACAAGCAGTTATACTTGGTGGGTACATTGCTGGTGCGCTTTTAACCATTGTCACTTCACCCCGCGGAGTGGGAGTGAAGTATTGTTTTTAGTGGCTCTGTGTGTCCGTGTGTCTGTTTGTGCTTCCACACTTGCACTTGCCAATATGACCAACAGAGGCCGCCAGAGGTAGACTTATAAAATAAGTAGTTTGATTGTTTTGGTCTGTACCAGTCAGCAAAATGTTACAATGTAGCAAACAGAGGTGGGTACGATTTGCGTTCACATATGCATAGTTCTAAATGAACCAAAATAGACCGCGAAGACCATGGGCACTGGAATCGGACTAACCCCGGATTTCCACCGGGCGCATCACCGCCGCGGAACGTAAGCACCGCGGTCACCGGAGCTGATCGCTGCCACTCTAATCAATGTGAGCATTTCCACCGGGGACGCCGCCTGGTGGGGATTGAAGCTGGGCAGAGAATGGGGCAAAACAGTGCCACTGAGGTTCCGAGGTTCTGACGCACCCGGTGGAAATCCAGGGTTATCCCGTATCTCATAATGCATTAAACTAGACTGTTTATTCCCATTTGGTTTGGTTGCTTTCACACCAGAGGAACCGTACCAAAGTAGGGCGGATAAATCGTCCGAGACCTGGTGCGCACCAAAGGACCGAGATTACATTCACACCTACGCAAACGAACTGAACCGCAGCATTTGGTGCGCACCAAATGCTGTAGGTGTGAACGCACCCTAAGATATGGCAGTGTTTGGATCTGCAGGTGGACAAGTCAGACCATATAACACTAGTGTACAATAAACAGAGATATGTCAGTGTTAAATCACAAAGCTCTAGGCTAGGAGGACATGGAAACACGACAGGGTTGTAGTGGGAAGTAGGAATTCCGTTTGGAATGTCCCATTGAGTAGTTACGCTTTAATTCAGTCGTACAACAAGTGCTGTTCATTTTTGCTATGCTGTTTTTGTGGGAAAACTACAATGAGGTGTGTGCTGGTATTGCTAACAATGGCTAGCCCAAGATACGTTTTCATCCATGTTTTCAACTTCTCAAGCGGAACAGTAAACTCTGATCTTGCTAGCATTTCCACCACAGGCTGTGGAGGCAATAGCTGCGTCAGCTACATAACCACCATGACATCACATTAGTGTGACACAGTGACGTTCACCGATCAGTTCAACAAAGAAGAAGAAGAAGAAGAAGACTCGGGGAAAGTCCATAAACCATCCTCGCCCCCATCTGAACTCTGAGCTAAAGAGAAGACCCACTCATGATTGACATGTACAGCAGGTACGAAACATACAGAACCTGTTTGCTGTTTGTGTTTGTGTGACTTAAAGGTCAACAGGAAACTGAGTCAATACACACTAGCTTAGCTGAACTTAGCACTAGCTAAACTGTGCAAAATACTGACTGACAGTGTGTGTGTGTGTTGTTATTCCCAGGATCTGATCTGATTCATCTTCCATCCAAGGGACACCCACAGCGTCACACACAACCCTAACCCACACAGGTCAGGTCAGACACACTGACACTCCAAAGTAAAAGGAAGAAACCATTGTGTTGCTACACCATGAAAGTAACCTGCCAATGAAGTGTACTTGTCACTCGTCCTTTTCCGTGACCTCTGACACACAGGATTCCTCCACAGGAAGTAAAAGTCGAGAAAAATATAGATTCCTCAGTCTCAACTGATGTCTTGATGAGAGCAGGGAGGTTGGAAAATAAGAGTTTTTATGGTCGCTGTGTGACAGGGATTTACAGTAAGGCCAACTTCCTGGTTGACAATATTAAAAGGATATTCTTTGTAAACTGTTCACTTTCCCATGTACCATTGAGAAAATCAGTGTTGTTGTTGTTTGTTTTAGCTCACTGGGATACAAGAGCTGCTGGTCTACGGATGCCTTGTTTGATAAGTTGATAGGTTTGCGTCACTTGGGTAAATCTGAATAAAGCATAAAGGATTTGTGCCTGTTAAAGCATGGACAGCATTGTATAAACAACACCAATTTACTCATTGGACTTGTGAGAGGTGAACTGTTTAGAAAATAATTGACACAAACTTCAATATCCGGTCAGAAAAGACTGTCTAATGAGTGAAATAGTGTGTCAGTCTCCTTTCTCTTTAATTCTGCAGTAAATTAGAAACTTATCTTGGAGGTCAGTCACCTCTTCTATTTTAAAATAGAACAGGACAGAGACTGCTCCAAGGCTGTGCAGTGTGTGTGTGTGTGTGTGTGTGTGTGTGTGTGTGTGTGTGTGTGTGTGTGTGTGTGTGTGTGTGTGTGTGTGTGTGTGTGTGTGTGCGTGCGTGCGTGTGTGTGTCAAGGGTTTCCTGTTGATGCCAGGCTGTCAAGAATGCCTCCAGCTTGGATCAAAGGTTAAAGGATGTGTGTCACTGCTACTTCCCCTCTTTCACCACTGCCCCCTCCACACACACATGCACGCATGCATGCGCACACACACACACTCTCATCGAGGGACAGACATTCTATCCATCTATCTGTCTGTCTGTCTGAACCACATTCAGAAGAAATGCCTTTCAATTGATTTTTGTAATTGTAAATTATTGTTAAAACAGAACTATTATTAATAATTATTTTAACACTTTGCACATAATTATAATTATATTTATACTAATGAAATCACACTTATATAGCCTATATATAGCATTTACATCTAATTTGCGGATAATATAAGATAATATATCTGTAGGCATGAGAAATAATGTGAATCAAATAAAAGCAGGTATAATAAAAGACATTAAAACCCTAGTACACTAAAGTCAATCATTTTGACTTGGAGATTCGAATATTAGATGATTCTCAAATAAAGTCAGTTGGAAGTTTAAGAATAAACCCTTTTTGGGAGGTGGTGAGATGTACATGTTTGTGTTTTCCTGCCTGCCAATCATATTGAACCCTCATGACCTCTCAGCTGGCAGCTATAACCTCTACAGCTAATTTATTTTTCTCTGTTCTGTTATTCCAGACTATGTCCACTTTTCACACCACAAATGATGATGATGTCCTCTAACAAGCCATGTTGCATAATGTGTACGTGGAAATCTGATGACATTTGGCACTTAGCAGGAGAGCAGTGTCAGGGCCGTGGTCAGTGGCCTCTTGTGAGTCCCCAGGGTCAGGAAGAAGGCTATGAGAGCACAAGCCGCTTGTTTGTGTTTAGAAAGCGTGTGGTGGGTACGCGTGTCACTTGCTTGTGTATCCTCTGGTAAGCACAAGTGGGTTGTGTCTTGAACACATGCAAACACACACTAAATCTACAGGGTGGGTACTGGGAATGTCGCAGGCAGGATGCTACGTCTGTCTAGGAGGAAACAGCTCTCTCTCTCTTTTTTGTGTGTGTGTGTGTGTGTTCACTTGTATTTGTTACCTCTTGAGGACCTTTTCTGTCATAAACACTGACACGTTGTCAGGACCAGTTGTCCTCATGGAGACCAAAACCTGGTCCTAATGAGGCAGAACTCACTTGTCTTATGCCTTATGGGGACAAAAAGCAAGTCGACCTAATGTAAATTATTAAATTTTGAGGTGAAGACGAATGTTGTATGGTAAGGATGAGGTTCAGGTTAAGGTTAGGTGCACTCATAAGAGGATAGCTGTGTGCTTGTAGGGAGTAGTAGACACATTTGTGGGTAAACATCACCATGAAATTAAACAAGCTTACACACACACACGCACACACACACACACACACACGCATGCACGCACGCACGCACACACACACACACACACAATCTTAATCTAAAACCTCAACTCAATTCACATCTTATCTCTAACTAACCATCACAACTTAATACATAATCCCAGTCCTTATAACACTTAGAGGCTAACTCTAACCTTAAAAACAACAATTAAAGCTCAAGTGTATAAGAATTAGTGACATCTAGTGGTGAGACTGCAGATTTGAACAAACAGTGAGTGCTCCAGTGCATTAGTGGCCTTTATATCCCAGAATTGCATTGTAAGCATCCTCTTCAGGGCAGAAGGGAATCAGGCTTGTAATTGGAGGGTTGATAGTTTGAATCTCTGTCAGGTAAAGGGATGGGGTACCCCTGAGCAAGGCACTCATAGTGCCAGTTCCAAGCCTGGATAAATGGAAGGGTTGCGTCAGGAAGGATCTGGTGTAAAAATCTCTGTGAAATGTAATATGCGGATCATAAGCTATGGCGACCTCTAGAATGGTAGAAAATCCAAAAATCAAACAAAAACACACAAACATACATGCGGGTAATATATAATCAATGCCAATTAACCCTAAATGTTACACTTGACTTTTTACCTTCAAAAAGCCCTTTTTATTCTGAGAACCTGCCAGAAATGTCCTCATTACAATGGTTTAATCCATGGTCCCCACAACTATAGGGACACAAGTATACACACACACACACAAAAGAAACATATCCTCTACATGTGACATCCATCTCGAGCCAAGCCAAGCTCCACATCCTCCCCATGATCCTTCCACCAGAGAAGCAACATCCTCTGGCTGCAGCGAGGGAAGCTGGCCTCACACACTCTCTGCCCTGCAACAGGTAAACACCCCAACTCTCAATGCACAAAACCTACAACCCCTGCTGTCCATGTTTCTATTCCTCGACTCAGAGAAGTCACGATCTATATGTCAGGTAAGAGCTTCTTATTGAAAGACAAGACGCACTTTCTTAAAATGCATATGACAGCAAATGTCTCAGGGCTGTTTTTGCTTTTTTCCACAGATTTCTCTGTGGGATGGTCTTCTAAGACACAGTCCACTTGCTTAAGCCAAGCATTCAGATCTGAGGGAAAAGGTCTAATATATTTTTCTTCAACTGACAAAGTGGCGAAGGAACAGAGAGACAAAAGAAGACAATAAAAGAGGCGCAACAATGATGGAACTCACAATCCAGCTAATCCCGACAGGGGAAATCATCCTTTCTCCAGGGAAAAATGGAGAACACTGCTGCCACAAATGCAAGGTCAGTGAACACACAGTAATGTCAGATAACCCACTTCCCTTTCTTTTTAGTTGTGATAGAGACACATTTACATATTTTATTTGAATTGATTTCATGGCCTATTATTTACACAGCATTAGTGGTTAGTAAATAAGTTTCATTTTAGCCCTGAGCTGTTCTCCACAATGATAGGAATCATTATTCTGACTCAGTTATTCATGGACACAGGGAGTGGTCTCTGTGGACTTGTACTTGTGATGCAACTACATGTTTTGCCCATGATATGCCTTCCATTAATTAATTTAAAAAAATCCTAAACCATTGTTGCTCGAAAAATATACACAATGTTGAGACCAATTTCTTTAAAAGATCAAAGTACTTCTAGAACAGTACAAATGTAAATATGAATGAATGAAATATGCACGATAAATAAAAGTCCCTTATTCACACAGATAACTGAACACAGTCCAGTCACTGCAGTCACTGCAAGATATTTTCATGAAAAATTAATTGGACATAATCGGTGTTCCCATGTCAGCAACAGGTCTACAGCTGAATGTGGAAACCATGCCTCCTATTGGTGAACAATGAAAAATCGCGGCAATGCAATGGAGTTTAAACATCTTAGAGATTATTTGGAGCACACTAAATCTGAAGTGTATTACATTACCTTTAAAGTAATAGTTCAACAAAAGAATCACATAATAAATGTTATCCCAGCTTAATGCCCAAATGCACAGCTTTATCTATTTTATAGACAATTTTTGTGTCTTGCTTGTGTCCCTTTGGAAGCTGCTCACTCTCTGAACCAAAGAGAATATCAGCGATTTTACATCACAGCAAACAGGAGTTACCACTGCTGCTTGCTGCTTCCATCAATATATTTAAATGTGTTATTTTGTGACTTCTGTGTTTAAAGTTCTTTCAGATTTATCTAATGGACACAAACCTATCAAACATGGTGGCAGTAGACCAGTGAGCTGTGTCCCGGTGAGCTAAAAATGCAGATTTTCTCATGGGCTCTAAACAAAGCAGTTTAAAAACTTCAGTTTTGCGCCCCCTGCACCAAAAACTTTCTAACTGCAAGATCAAGCAGATGGCACATTCTGAGGAAAGTGTAGACTTAAGCAGTTGTGGGTTTTATTAGTTGAGCCTTTTGTTTAGCGATGAACATGTTTTTACTTGTGTCCCTGTTAGGAGCCATGTGATCAGAGAGAATGAGCTCGGCTGTCTTATGCTAGTTATTGGTTCAGTCAGGTGGGGGCACCCACAGGTCAGGTAGCACTGAGTATTTGTCAGTACCTGATCTAACCCTAATCCCTTGAATACATCCCTGACACAAACAAGGCTTTGTGTATCTTGATATTGAATCTTAATATTGCAGGTAAAACAATCACACTTGATTATTTATGAAAAACATATTTTGAGTTTTAATGCCTGCCTAAGTCCATGTGGGGCCCAGAAGGCTTATATTCAGGCTGATGGGTCCCAAGTGGGTTTGTCCAGTGTTTCCATGGTACTGAGTGGGTACTACGGGGACATGGGCTTGAAGTGGGCAAAGTATGCAGGTCCCATATGGTTTGAATAGGCAAACACAGATGGGGTCACCATAGAAACCACACACTAACCCACTTGGGACCTATATTGTCAGCCCGAATATAACCCTAGCTAACTGAGGGCTATATAAGTTCTCCAACACACATAGACCTTGTTCAGACCGCAGCCCAAATCAGAATTTTAAGATAGGAAAAGTGCCTTCTGCGTGACTCTAACAACAACAATGGCGTAGATCCAGAGGGATGGAAGTTAAATGGATCCACATTAAACAATCGAAACAGTGAAAGACAATAGTAAAAAAATTAGAAGAACATTTTTGCTGCAGCCCTACAATTTGGTTATTTTGTTTAGACTATTTGTTTTTCCAGGGTTTGGTCTGTAACTATAGAAAACCATGTGGAAGACTAGAATAGACAATATCAATATGGACACGTGATCTGATCACTTGCTATACATAATGTGAACAGCTGATCAGGAATCAGATCAGATTCTGATCAGATGTGCTTACAAATCTGATTTGGGCTGCGGTCTAAACCCGGCCTTGGAAAGGGAAGGGTGAGTAGAGGATTATGTCCCAATAAATGTTACTAAATTCTACACACTGTACCTTTAACTGTGGAAATCTTGTTGCCCTGTCACTAAGTATCTTCTTAACGTGTGTGTGCTCATGCAGAAAGTTGCTCTAAAACATTGATACATGTGTTGCATACCTATAGCCTCATGTAGGAGGACAGTCATAAAGCCAGCTGACGTCTTATATCTACCGTATAAACCGTACGTCTAAGGAATGAAAGGAATGAGTTCTTTATCCCGAGGAACGAGGTACCATTTGGTACAGTTTAGCGAGACCTGACACCCGATTAGGAGATATATATTGAGAGGAATGCGGTGTGGTTAATGTGAGCTGCTGTTTGCCGGTCAGTGATGATGGAGGAGGTGTGGAATGTACTGGAGCCTGGAAGGGAGGAAGCGACAAAGACATTCCAATACACAGCTTCACTTTTCCCCCTCCTCCCCACATTCCTCCAAGGTCAAAAATCAGCCTGCCTGTTCAGGATGTGTGTAAAAGGTGTGCCTGTGTGTAAAGATATTATACATATACTTATATAGTAAGAGATCAGAATTAAAATCAATTTTGATTAACAGGCGGATAAACATAATTCACCTCAATGCAGCGTCTTGTCCTGTTTGGTACCTCTTAAAAGCAGAGTTTTAATATCTGAATCTAAAATACTTAATGAAGGTTTTTTTTTAATGAACTATGTGAATTATGAAGTTTAATGTTGTTCAAGAATTATGAACAATCTCAAATGTGACCCAACTCTTTACAGGTCACACCTCAGGTGAATATTCCCAACAATTCTAGGACACACTCCTGAAATTTAGATAATAAATAACTTAATTAGGGTGTGAGCACTGACTGGTGTGAATCCTTTTCATCATCTTTTCCTCTCTTTTTTTTTGGACCATATTCTTTGGGTGCACTTACCATGCACGACAACTTGATTATGCCTGTAACCACGTAACAAGCTAATGCTATATCATTAATGTGTGTTTCAGAGCTGTTCCAATGCATCAATGAACTTTAAAAAAAAAAAATTAAATCTAGATTTCTTATGTTATATCTATCACATCTGTTTTCACATTAAGTTTTTTAAAAAACAAAGTTATTCGACTGGTTTACTTGTTTAATTGAAGTTCAGTATCGCCACACAAGTGGCCTAGTATTAAAAGTGCCAATTAATACTAGGCCACTTTTATCTATAGCCTACACTGGTTTCGATGTAAATAACACAATTATAATTAATCCAATTTATAGTGCTAAATTTGTATCAATAATATGGGGTGTCACGATTCTCCAAATCCTCGATATGATTTGATTATCAATCCTTTTTTTCCTCTTTTTAGTGCAGATCAAAATTATTTGTAGTTCCTTCCACTTGAAGTTACGCTCCTTTCTTGCACTCTGCAGACAGACCACTCTATGTGGAAAGTCGTGCAGGGCCTATACAAGTCACGCAAACGCTGCAGTTTCCGACACTCTCTCCGTCTTCGCCTCTGATACTTTTTGCGACATTGTGTCATGCAATTTCTTTATTAAAGGTGCATTATGTAATAAATCTAAATCAACTGGCCATAAAATCCTCCTAATATGTCACAGAGACTCAGGAATAATGTTCATATAACAAACTGAACTCACCAACAACAACAGTACAGACAAAATATTTGCATTAAAAAGAATATTTTGCAGACTGCAAATCATGTTTATGTTTTGAAATAAGATAAGATAAAATTAGATAGTCCTTTATTCGTCCCGCAGTGGGGAAATTTCCAGTGTTACAGCAGCAAGACAATAAAGATAAGGATAATAAATAATAATCATGCATTACCAAAAAGAAATAGAATATATAAAGTACAATATATAAAGATATTAACACTGACTATAAAAATAGGTTTAAAAATAGAATGTAGAATGTACATTATAACCGGTCTGCTGAATATACACAGTATGCACATGGTATTTACAGTGTAAGGAAACAAGGCTGAGCTATTAAATAAGGATAAGGATATGGATATTGCACAATGTTACGTCAGAAAACGAAACCTAAAAGATTTTGAATTTGAATGTAGTAACCGTTTTTGGCCACATTCTTACATATGTCACCTTTAAAGTTAGGTTCAAACATTTCAACCTAAACGACTGAAGCAGACAGTGCAAATGTGTCGTTTTTGCACTGATTGTGTGGGTTGTCTGTATTACATTATTCACAGAAAAGTTGTAAACATTGAAATCAGGTGGATTAAGTGTATGCGTGTTCCCGTATGGGTATCTCTGTGAGGACCAACAAGCACATTTTGGAAAAGTGAGGACATTTTAACTGGTCCTCACATTCTGTCACCGCTTAAAATGGCTCTTCGAGCATTTAGACTTGGGTTTAGGTTCAGGGTTATTATTAGGCATTAAGTTGTGATGGTTAAGGTTAGGGTAAGGGGCTATAGAAAGCATTATGTCTATGAGTGTCCTCACTACAAATGCTGCACAAACATGTGTGTGTCAGTGGAGTGGGAAGGATAAAGAGTTGGAAGTGGACTTTGGGTGGGGTGGTGGTCAGTGTTATGACCCTTCAGGCACAGTCTGTCCGTCTGACATTTTCTTGTCAACAGGATAAACCCTTATCATAATTAATGTTTTGTTTGTCCTGAACTCAGCTGTAAGCTGCACACCACCTCTTCCAGGGAAGTGGAAACATTGAAAGTTAAATTGACAAATCCATGACACGATACACCATTGCAGATGATATGTAGGACAAGAAGCAAATGTTATCACATTAGCAGATAGAAGAAGCAACAATAAAACAATGATGGTGCACTGTCAGCTATACACTCTTAGAAATAAATGTTCCAATAGGGTTCTTCTGCAAGGGCTGAGGTTCTACCTGGAACCATTTGCTTCTGAAAAACCCTTTCCTGAAGAAAGGGTTTTTCAAGGGTTCTTGATAACACTAATGATTCCAGTAAGAACCATTTTGATCCAGAGAATCCTTTAAAACCCTTTTCCGTAATAAATGGTTTTCCATAAAAAGGGTTCTCCTATGAGGGCAAGCCGAATAACCTTATATGGTTCTACTTAGCACTTTTATTTCTAATGGCGCTTTTCCACTAGCTCCGGGCTACACGGCACTGAGCGACACGACACGAAACGGCACGGTTTAGTTGTGTTTCCACTACAGAGAACGTACCTTCTCAACGTGGGCGTGGTTATCACAACACGGCTGCAACCCGGCTGCGCGAAACTGCTATGACGTCTTATACGCGAGACACACACGCACATAAACAATGACGGACGTGGACTCGTTCTGTTGCTCGGTCTGTGGCATTTGTTCACACACAGAAGAGAAGATCGCCAGAAAAAGCTACAGGCGGCAAGAAGAAATATTGTGGAGGAGTACAGAAAAGTTTGGGAAGTCATACATCATGAAACTGAAGATGAGATGTTACGAGACGACGAGTGAGGGTAAGCTAATATAGTTGCTATCGCTAACTAGCTCATATACAGTACTGTGCAGAAACGATGTTGTTTTTTTGAGTATGTAATACTCACGCATGTCTTGAACCAGAAACATTAATTAAGGTTCCACTCGAGTATTAACAGAGTTGTGTTATTGTTCAAGTGTAAGGGTCGATCACACTAAATACTGGACACCTGTAGAGGATGTTTTTTTTAAAACAACAAAAAACTGCATACATATATTCTGATTGTGTTCCAGTAAAGTGAAATAGAAATAATGATTCCTCTATTGTCATTATAGCAACAATCTAATAGTGGCCTCAGACTTCTACAAAGTACTGTACAATTGTACAGCGTAGTAATGACCGAAAGCAATCTCTATTTTTGGTATTCTGGTATTAACGTAAGCATGCTGCCTGTGTGTTTCAGATGGTTCTGTCACTCCTGAAAAGGAATGACTGTGAAGTCCAGCTGGTGAAATCCATGGTGGTGATGACCTGCTGTGCTCTGCATAACCTGTGTGAAAATCATGGTGAGACCTATGACACTGAATGAGATGCACACACAGCAGCTACAGTGGTTAAACCTGTGGTGGCAGTGGCACAGGGTGTAGAGGATGGCAGAGATGTAGGTGAGGGCCTGATGTGTCACTTGTTGTGAATTTGTAAAATGCTTTATTATTGTACTGTTTTTCACTGAATTACAAATAAAAGTTTGTACTTTCTGCAGAGATGTCTCCTTTTGTCTGTATACGTTTTGTTTGTAAAGGCTGCCACAATTAAAAGAAAAGAAATACGCATGACGTAATCACATAAGTCACATTGTTGTTTATTCAAACAAAAAAACACAGCAAACCAAAGTTAAATTGCACAGCAAATCAAATAAACTGTACATAGGTGGTGGAGTCCTAGGACAGGAGGGAGGAAATAGGTCACATGCTCCTGCCACCTATTGCCTGGACAAGCTGCCCAATCACTCAAAGGAATGCGTGGTTGAACGCAGCACTCCCGTGGTGTGGCGGTTACGTTGTGTCCGGTTCCACTTCTGCTACTGAACATCTTCCACCTGAAGCTCTGCGAGGACAGCTGTGTGCTTCTTTTTCTCTTCCCTACATAACACTATAGAGAAGAGAAAAGGGGTTATTAATCAAACCATTAAGGAAATACACAAATGCTGTAAATCATGTTTATTATTTCTTACCAGTTGCACAGATCTGTGGTCTGTGGCGAAGTTGGTGCCCCCGATAACGAAGCAGCTGATGGCTCTGCTGGGGTGGATGAACACTCCTCACATATGGAATGGGATTCTTGAACAAAAGAAGTGTATACATACGCTGTAATTACACGCATAACAATATATATATATATTCAGCCACAGACTGAAACACCCTAAATGAAGGAGCTTTATCATTATTATTATCCTTTATTCCTCCCTGCAGCTGTTAGCTCTCAGTAGACAACATATAACCAGGCTCCTCATCCCATGTGCAATATACTGTCTTTTTGCAAAAGTGTAATATAGACATATAATATCCGATGCTCATTCTCTGTCTATAATGTAAATATAGAACCCATACTGTATATTCTGGTCTAGTCTGTTTTAACACGCAAAGACAAAACGTTACACGGTAGTAAGTCTAATTCATGACTTGTACAAATCTGGTTTCTTTTACAGGTTTACGTAATGTTTTGTTGTAGGTTGAGCACCTAATAGCGACATTGCTAACTAGCTAGCCAACTACGTTGTCTCGTGTAAACAGACGGACAGAGATTACCGACACACATGATGTTACTTTTATAATGTCTTGTTTAAGCGAGTTTATTCTCAGCAGTAGTTAAACGTTGCTCTTAGGCTGAAAATAAAAAACTTACCGTTGGCGTGTGCAGAGTTATTGGAGTTGCTGTGTACGCCGTGAGCGGACATCGACTCCCGGCAAGACCTGCTCGTTACGGGCGGCTCCGTCCAGCTCTCTGTATTTTGTCGTCTCCGACTAAACACAGGACAGTCTGGACCTCGTCGTTGGACCATGGAGTGTTCTTATGCAGAGTCGCCATGTCCAAGTATTTGCGCGCTACTACTTTTTGAAAAATGGTGAAATAGACTCCTGCATCCTGTATTTTATGTCGCGCTCATGACGCACCCAGTGACGACACTTCTGGCCAATCAGTTACCGGCAGTTTTGACCAATCAGCGCATAGTACCTGCGCATAGTACCGGCACCACTGAATGGAACCTCACCACCGCAGGTACTAAAAATAGTGCCGAGTTCCAGGTACTACGCTAGTGGAAACACTCGCTAAACCGTGTCGTGTAGTGTAGTGCCGTTTAAAGTCGGGCCGGTGGAAAAGCGCCATAAGAGTGTACTGCCATCATGTTGTACTGTCTCATTCTTCTTCTGAAGTGACCCTGACTTTAAATGTGCTGTCACCTGCTGCTCACCACTTTACCCACACGACAGTGAAGTTTGTAAATCGCTCATTCTCCCATACCAAAGAGAAAAACTGTGTTTTTAAGCTCACAAACTCAGGAGTTGCTGTTCTACTACTGCCAAGTCTGCGACAAGTTTGCATTCAGTGTTTGAACAATGTCATGTAAAACCGTTGTGACGTAAAATTGCAGATTTTCTTTCTGGACTTTGACCTACACAAACATTATTTACACAATTACAAAAACCTGTTTGCTGTTTGCAGCCTTTTCCTGTTTGAAAAGGCTGTCAGACAGTGAGATAAAACTTATTCTTAAGATATTGTAATCTTAAATTGTTGTACATTTATAAGGAGAGCCTTTTTTAAGAGAGAGAGAGAGTCAGTTTTTCTTTCATGTTCTCGTGGGGGGAGAAACTGGTTCCCAGCAAAGATGGTGCACGTATTGTATGCAGTCATCACTGATTGCTTCACACTCCTCTTTCAACCACACTTAAGTGTTAAAAACACTGTACATTTTTGAATTCACAACAGTTGAATTCATGACCTGTGAATGTGGTTACACAATGGTGAATATGGTCACACACGTGCCATTACAGCAGCATTATACATGTATTACACCGTTTTATATTTTCTAAAAACAGTGTTTATTTTTGTAATGTATGCTCAGCTCATGTTTGCAATCGTCTCTTTTTAGAGACTGAGACTCTTACATTGCAGTCTGCAGTGTCAGTGTAAAGGTGCAGTGGCACCAGTTTTGACAGCAGAGGGTAAGAGAACTCTTTGTAACCACTGTCACTGCTGGAGAGGACATTTCTCACTGTGTCTGCTGCTGAATTACAACACTGTGTGATGGCGTCACATCGTTCCTGTGGTCACAAATGTGGTTGTTCTTGACTGATTGGTTGGTTGAGTAATCTATGAAATAATTTAATTATTAAAGTTTGTCATGGCTTGTAGGTTCTTCTGGATGTTTAACTCTTGCACAGTCGCTTGTGCTACTTTACAGATTCTTATCAAAAAGTTCATTTAAATTGATTTGAGTACCGTTTGGTATATTTTCATATTTTCTCCCACAGCTGGTGAAAAAAAAGGACTGGTTAAGAGTCACAAGGGAAGTTACCCCAACCGTTTTTTGCCTTTAACAAATGTATTTTTCCATTTCCCATTAATAATTACATAATTAACACTTCCCGAGAGATATGTAAATCAGATCCACATTACATGTACAAAGGTGTTGATATAGGCTTCACATGAGTCAAAAGTACACAAAAAGGATTAACAAAAAAATAAAAATAAATAAAAGGCATATAGATTAAATCAGGTGTATTAGTAAAATATTGGACTTGCAGTTAAGCATTATTTTTTTTTTTTTAGCTACAGTCATTATTAAAAGTATTAGGACTATAAGGATTTCCAAGTTGCCCAGTATCGATATTCTGTGACTGGATGTTATTGATTTTTGAAATATTTTTGTATGTATATTTACAAATATTGTTCTCAACTTTTTTAAACAAACATTTCTAAACATTAAAAAGACCAATAAAAATACTTCAAATAATAGACTCATTTTAACAATCCGGAGTCGCGTAAACATGACGTCACACACGTCTTTTCCGGTCGGGCGTCATGGAAACGCGTCATGTGTTAACGTGCGTTAACGTTGACGCTTTGTCTCCAAACATTAAGAGGCAGCTTAATTTGCTTATGCCTTGGGCTACCTCTGAATGAACTCTTTATATTAAATGCTCATTCTGGGGTAATGGAAGGTAATGGAAAAACAGCAATTCATCAGGTGCCAAATTAAAATTATTTCACCAAAATCTCACACACTGGACCTTTAAAATTTTATTTTATTCTTGCACATGAAAGGTTATCCCTTTCAGTCAGTGTTGTAATACCCATATGTACATGCTGCCGGCACAGCCGTCAGGAGCAATGTGGGGATAAGTGCATGGACTAGCAGAGCTGGGAATCAAACGCACAACCTTGCAGTTGAAAGACAACACACGCTACCACTGAGCTACTGTTGCTCAATTCTTACTCCTCACCTCATTAATACTTTCACTTCTAAAACGTATCTACATTTTATATCAGAACATTACAGTAAGTACAGAAAATGTCATATACTTTCAGACTTTTATAAAAAGTGACTTCAACTTCTACCAAAGTCATTTTCAGGGGGTAAGAATGATACTTGTACTTTTACTCAAGTATCCCTTTTAGGTACTTTATAGTTCATACAACTGCTTTCAGTTGACCCTGAGTAGAAATGACAGCAGGAGGAAATAAAGCGTGCCATGGTGTACTTCCTGGTCACTCAGGACTGCACTGCTGCCTGTCACTGAGTGGGAAGGTGGGAATGACCCAGAGGTGGAAAAAGTACTAAAATATTGTACTCAAGTAAAAGTACCAATACTTTCAGGAAATATTACTCAAGTAGAAGTAAAAGTAGTCATCTGAAAATGTACTCAAGTAGAAGTTACTTAGTTACTTTGCGTGGGGTGTGAGGGTAGTAGAAATATGACAAGGGGTCAGAAATCCAAAACTATTTTGGAGCTCACGCGCCCGGCACGACACATGATGTTATGTCATCATTCGTCTGGTTCTGGTGTATATTTTCCCCCTGTAGGTCTTCATTGTGCTGAATTTTTATTTTTACTCAGTAACGGATAGGATTTATAAAGTTACTAAGTACAATACTTGAGTCAATACGTACTCAAGTAAAATACAAAATCCTGATTTTAAATTGTACTTAAAAAAAAACAAAATACACTAAAAAAAAGTATTCAATACAGTAACTTGAGTAAATGTATTTTGTTACATTCCACCTCTGAAATGATCACACCACTGCCACAGGAGGGCTTAAAAGGAAACAAAAACACTGAAACCACACTCTGTTTATTCCTCCTCCATGACACTACAACATAATATTTCACCGGCGCTTAAATGACTCCAGTGGGTGTGTGGCACTGTGACAGTGGCGGTGTGGACCACTAGGGGGAGGTGAAGAGCTCTGCTGCGGCCACAGGAGCAGGAGTGGCTGCTGCCGCTGCTGCTGCTCGCTGAGCCCGCGGTGGTGGCAACTGAAGCCCTGCTGCTGCAGCTCTGAGAGGGGTGGGAGGGTCCGGAGAGGAGAAACCACTCAGCTCTCGTCTGTCACACACACCAGTCACTGGTTCACTGACTGACTGAACTCACTCTGAGCCAAACCACCGCTGCTGTTACACTCTGGCAGGACGATAAACGGTGAAAGAAGAAGAAACAAAAAAAAAACGCCACTGCGTGTTTGACCCCGGCTGTTGGAAGGTACGTGCGTTTGTTTTCTACACCTGGTCCACCAAAGTCTGCTTTTTACCGATAGCTGTTGTGTTTGCTGCTGTAAGTTTGACTTCAGCGTGCGTGAGTGAGTTAGACAAGCGGCTGGAAATCTCGATGGGTGCCATATGGCGAAATTCCATTCCAAAAACCTTCCAATTGAACGTTGTGCAGTCGATAGGCGACGAAAGCAGCAGTCTCTGAAACATCCAGTTAATGAGGACAACACACCAGCGAAAGTCATTCATAAGTTCCGCATGCTCAACATTCATATTTGTGTGTTACTTTGACACCTTTAAAGCTTTATACTCAACTTTATTAGCGCCCATTCATACCTCTCCCACAGTGTGCGCTAACTTGTCGTAGTGAGCGCAGAAGTTTACCGCTAAATGTCAATACTGTCTTGCATATGTGTGGGTTTGGTTCATGCCGATTTCTGAATTCATGCAAACTATGTTTTCTGAATGAGTGTGTGTGCCGTGACACAATACATGGACACAAGCAGAGAGAAAGGAATCATAATTTGGGAATATTTTTGAATGACGTTTGGTTCAGCATCATCAGCGCCTGTGCCTTCACCTTCTCGCCATGCATTGTGGTTAACTTTTAGCCACGTACTGTAACTGATTTGCCAAGTCACCTACAACTCCAAATCCCTCGGGTTGGGATTAGTCTTTTTATGGACACCAGACAGACACGGATTAAGACAGTTCTCTGCACTTTGGAGTATAAAAACTTTTTGTGGAGCATTTGCTGCAACATTATGCTGTTAGGGCACAAGATTGTGGATTATTTTTTTTACAAAACTATGACCTTTGTCTAAAGTATGTATAAACAGCTGAATTTGAGACTACAAGAATCAAACAATAATTGAATTTAAAGTAATTATACACTTATACAAATATACTTAAGGGATGTATATTCAGTTTGTGCCAATAAACCCTGCTAAAGTCAACATGCTGGACCAGCTGGCTGGACTTCAGCTGTCCAGCTGACTGTGGCTGTGAAAATCTCTCTGTAGTACACAAATGCTTTGTCAACAAGCCGGTCCACCTGTTTGTGTGTGTGGTGTGTACATTAGGATAAACACAAGGGCAGCGCCTGGCACAGACTGTGCAGTCTGTTCATGCCAAAACATCAGAACACATTGAGAGCAGTTTAAAGAAATGAGCCAACTTTACCTTCGGGTTTGTGAACGCGTTTCTTCAAGGTCACCTGAAGGGCAGGACCTCTGCAGCGCTGCCTGTCACTCTGCTGTAAATTTGCATTATTCTTGTTTGAGTTGACAGCTTGTTTGATAATGTAAATTTGTGTGTCAAATACATTGTGACAGTTCAATTTAAGGAAACGAAATGTAGTAATTATCATTCATATTGGGGCTAGACAAGTAGTGGGGAACATATCATTGTGATGTTTCTTTAGTGATAGTGCAATTGTATTAGTGATATAATTATTTTTAAGTGAAGGTTGAGTTTAGTATTCCCCGTGACATAGATTTAAGATGTGATGGAACATTGACACAGGACACCACCGATGTATTAACTGTTCTGTAATGTAAGCATGAGAACATAAAAACATTCATTGATTATACATAAAACAACCAAAAGTACAACAATTAAACCACACCATTTGCAATTTGCCATTCTGATTTTAATACAGTTAATTGCTCAGCACCAATGCATGGTGACTATTCTGACGACTATCCAGGTTGACACGGCACACACGTCAATGTCCTGTTGTCAATAAATTTTTCCAAAGCAGATCTGTTTACTGCTGTGTGAACTGAACTCCCTGATGAGATGCATTTAGCTGCTGTTTCCATCGAGCTGATGTTACACAGATTTTTCCCCCCTCAGCTGTTGTGCTTCAGGCTGGTGTTCATGTGGACCCACTGTGTTCTTTTTGTGTTTTTTTTGGTTCTGGGAATAGAATGAGCTCTAAATGTTTTCTACCTCCTTTGGAGAACGTTAGTGTTTGAATAATTAACGATAGTGTCTCTTTTTTTCCCCCACGCTTTCATTTTTAATTTAAGAGATTCTATGATTTTACAGATTTAGAGCAAAGCTAATTTATCACTCAACTCAGTTGACTGACTATCAATCTGACTTTGCCCCGTCGTTATGGTAGATAGATAGTAGATTCCTTTATGGCAGATCCCTATCTATACAACGTCATAGTTCAAGTATCCACATGCTGGAGTCGTGAAGTACTGAAATAAATGATTGTGAAATATAGGGCTGCAACTAATGATTATTTTGGTAGTCTGATCTGTGGATTATTTCTTAGATTAGTCCAGAAAAATTATCCATATGCCTTTGCTTAGAAATATAAAGAACACAACAGAAAGAAAAGTTTTAGCATTAATTCCAATATTCAACTTGTTGTGTTGGTTTATTTTCAGTTAAATGCTCTCATACTTTCAAAAGTCCACTGTGCCGTCTGTTGATTATTTTCTTGATTCATTGTTCGATAAAATATTAAATCAGTCTTTCCCAAACTTCCAAATGATGACATTCTCAAATGCCTTGTTTTGTCCACCAAGCAAAATGTTTCATTGTTAATGATTTATTTGTCACATGGAGTAAAGAAACCAGAAAATAAACACTTTTAAGAAAGTTAAAAACCAGAGAGCTTGTTTTAATAACTAGAAACACTCAAACTGGTTAGTTGATTAGTTAAACAATCAATTCATTATATGTTAATCTTTGCAGTCCTCGTGTGTTATTCATAATCTTTTTTCATTAGTACAGAATGCAGACATGGTAGACACTGCAGTTACACATGAACATGTATTTGGTTTTTATGTCCTGTCAACAGCAATTAAGCATTGACTCATTTGTCGATAATATGGATTAAGTGAATTGGAAGTAACTGGAGCACTCATAGAACCTACTCATGGAGCTCTAGCCGTCCTTGGCCCTCACAATGGGTACCACAGCACTTTATTTTGTAGGATACAGGAACTGTTGTTGACAGGGTGAAGGTTTCGTCTCCCAGTTACATGTACGAGACAGATCCGGGGAGGGATCAGTAAGGATACACCTGACCGCCAGGCTGTTGTGGCCAGACTTCCACCATCATCAACTCTACAACAGGAAACACGGTCAGACACTCCTTATACACTCAGTGGGAGATTCATTTCTACTTTCACCACCTTTTAGTGTGCACCTGTCAAATCAAACTAGGCGACATTGCAGTTGTCACGCTGAAGGAAGTTTACACCACATACAAATGAAAGAAGTGGGCAAAACATTGGCAGGGTTTGTGGGTAGGAAGTCTATGAGGGCTCATGACCTTGTCACTGCACAGCAGACTCTGCCTAGTTCACTGGGCCACCTGGCACCTGCATTAACTTGAAAGTTGTTTTTAACTTTAATAGAAAGAGGCATTTTATCAAGAATCTAAAGAATTAGCATTCATTTTATAGGGTACAACAGTGGTAATGTTGGTAATGGGTATTTCCCAACTGTCAAATTACTCATTTACGATGCTATTTCTATCACCTTCAAGTTTTTAAAAGTCTTTGAACCACCCACTCTTCTGCACCAACGTCCAAAGGGAAAGTCAGTGTTTTTAGTTTGTGGGGACACAAGAGCTGCTGGTCTAGCACATTTGCACTTACTGGTGGAGGCAGCAATGGATCAACAACTCTGTGTCATGATGTAAAATTAATGATTTTCTCATAGGCCTTTGGTGTAAGCTGTCTAATAAAGTATTGAACATATTTTGAAGATATTGTAGACTTCTGCAAGCAATGCTTTTATTAGGTGAGCCTTTTTGTGAAGTGGGTGAACTATCCCTTTAAGACAAATGTAGGGCTTTGGACATGTTGCTCTCGTAACTATAAACACTGATATCTCACTAGACTAAGCCAGAAATAGGACTGATAAGGTCCCAGTGCAACAGCGGTTTATTGTGGTTTTGTGGCCTCTGTGCTCATTTATGAAGACGTGGAAAAGTTTGACTGACATATGAGCACTGAATTAGTTGTAAGGTGATAATGGATGTTCAGATGCGTCACATTTCACATTTAAGAAGTAGTTGGAGAACAAGTGTGGTTGAATTAGTCGTTTCAGTCATTTTTTAAAAATTATCATTAGAGCCATTGAAAAGGGCAGTGACGATCTGTATTGTATTTGAAAGTATGTCAGCCATTTGTCTGTTACATTAATTGACTGTGTGAGGTAAAAACTAAAGGAAGAGACAGAGAAAAGTAAGAGATCAGGTTAAGTGATACCCAAATGGATGTTTTAATGTTGTTGTTCTGTATACTGACTATTGCTGATACTGGAAATGTGTCTGGGTCGCTGGACGGGAAAGGGTCATCGATTCTCGGCTTTTCCAGGCAGACAGGAGGAGGATAAGAAGTTAGTGTTTCTACAATTTGAATATGTTTTTGCCTCAGGCAGGGATCTACTGTTTAGATAAAATCAGCTTACTCACCTTTTTGTTTTTCACTATGCCACTATAGACCTCTTTAAAGCTTAGATTCACTTTCCCAATCCAGGTGTATGCAACACCATGGGTGTAAAAGGCACACCATAAAACTGCAGTGGACAAAGGTGAATTTATGCTGTAAAAATAATACATTTTCAGATAGGTGTTGGTGCTGAGAGGTGTTTAAAAGGTACTATCGTGCATCCATACCCCAAGTGTTAAAACGCTGAGATATGAAAGGGCAGTTGAAGTTTATATTAATCAGGATCAATCAGTTGATCATCATCTTGATCATGCACAAAATATTGATAAGCGTTTACCAAATCGCCAACAAATTTTGTTCTTCAATGTTTTGTTTTGTCCACAAACCAATGCTATTCAGTTTACTAGAAAACTAGCACCAGTTACTAGTACAGAAACCAAAATATATTCACATTTATTAAGTCATCAATTAGTATGTGCAGGCCTATTAAAGATAAATGTACATTATCTCGAAGTTGTTAGCTTTACTGTATCTACTGATGCAGCAGCAGTTTATTATGAAAAAATAGGATTTAGCCAGGAGATAATGAGAGTGTGTGTCTGGCAGCCGGTCAGAATAGGTGTTTCATGTATGCCGATGACTTGCAGAGTTTGTGTGTGTGTGTGTGTGTGTACATTGGTTTCAGTTGGTTGTTGTGGGCAGCTGCTTTTGCTTTTCCATACGATTCTTGTTTCCCACATCCAAAAGCTAGCTCAGCGGTAGAGGCAGCCCCGCCCTGCTGGAAATAAATGTTGTTCTTCTGCTCAGTATTGCAGTCCTGACTGCCGTGGGAGTGGAAACCACCCTGGAAATGAGTCAAGCTTCCACACCAGCATCACTGCCATTTTTGTACATGCTGTGTGGCTGCAGCAGATGGGAAGTCATGGAATGACTCAATTATAGATGTAATGTGATGTTTAAAGGGCTCGTTCAGGTCTTTTGAAGTGTGGTTGTATGAAGTACTGACACATAGTGCTGCGGTGGGAAATGGCTTGAGATATGGATGCTTGGTGTCAAGCATGGCAGCCAGTGGGGACACAAGAACAAGCAACAAACATACTGTTAAGATAATTATATAGACTCAAGCGGGCATAGATTTTGATTGTTTTTCTATGTGTTTCTTTGTTTTTCTTTGTGTCCATCTTTTCAGTGGGAGTTATGGCTGTCAGTTTTCACTTACTGTTTTTTTATTACACAGTATGTGTTTAGTCATTGGAGTAGCGGAACTCAAACACGCAGGATAATTGAAGCATCGTGGTGCAATAATCTGCTGTATCTGAGGCGCTGACACTAAGAAAAATGTTTTTTGTGCACATCCAAGTCTGAGAGGATGCAGCTGGTGTCATTTGAGACTAGCATGGATGTTCTCAGTCATATTAACCTGTGGCAGTGCTGCTGACTAGCTCACTTCCTAATCTTCTTCCGCTCTACGCTGTCTCGCACACGCCCTCAGATGCGCACCTTGACTCAGATTAAACAGATTACCAAGATAGCTTGTAATCCTGTTTCACCTACATCTCCTGTGTATACTACCAGGTCATTGTGGGTGTATGTGCGTGTGTGCTTTGGGTCACTTTGATAGAGATTCTGTTGAACATCTCAATTTTAATCCTCTTGTAACACTTTTGGAAATTTCACTGGGATGTTAGAGCACCACTCCTCCCCAGTGTTTCCTAAAATTTGATTTATGTTCTGCAAGAATTTGGTCTCATGCTACTTATAAAAATAATCCATGTCCAATAATAGTGATGTTTATTTGAATATACACAGTATATTCAGTCCTGCCTCCCACACATGGAGAATGTAGTTGGTTAGAGGGTTAGATACCTCTCTTCTTTTGCTCCAGTTGTGTGCAACAAAATCTCTGTAGAACTTCCTAACATAATTTATGATAAGTCAAGAAAGTGTGATGAATGTCTTTGTCCCTGCCTTAACAAAAATGAAACCTGTTATGATTTAAACATCAGTTATCAGACAAAAATGTCACTATTCGTGAAATGCTTTGCTCCTAGTCTGTGTTTGATCGCCCGTTCTCCCTCACCACGCCTACCCTCTCTGGTTGTTGTGATACCACACCAAAGGCAAATCTCAGTGTTTGCTGAAACAAGAGTGTGCACAGTGTGTGGCAATACGTGTGTGTTTCTGCTGCACTGATGATGCAGGACTCTGGAACATATGAACTGCGCTTTTACTCAAGCAGAACATTTGACAGAATAAAAATGAAAACAACCCCTGCACAGTCAGTGAAGATACAGGTGATGCTGCTCTGTCACAGGAACAAAAATATAAGCATCAATAATACATTTAGATGACATTCCACTTTTGTATTGAAAGCACCTACGCCGTGTTTCTACCAAGTCGGTTTGGAAACGATACATATATATGTTTTTTTGCATTTCCATTAGGAATAGTACCAAAATAATCGACACGCTAGACCCACAATAGTCAGCTGATTGGGCGACAGAAAAGCATCACTCCCTTGCGATTACAAAATAAACCAAATTACTTAAGATAACTGATAGCTGATTGCATTTTGCTCCCAGTAATTCATAGTAATTCCAATAGAAAAAAAATAACAGGGGCAAAAGCTTGCACAGCTCAATTGGCAACTGGTTCCGACATCACCCATAGGAATCTGAAACTATTTTGATTCCTTGAGATTTGGCTGATGCCGTGTTGACTTTTTTTTTTTTACAATTGGACAACCATTGGCAAATTGGATGATGCCAGCTGTCAGTCACTCACATGTGCCATACTGTCATCTATTTATATATTTATATATGACCGATGGTGGATAGAGACGTATTATATATAGAAATGTTGGGAGAATGTGAAGTTTTAGATCGCCTGTTAAAGATCAGCGCTGTATTGATGCAGCCATGTACAGTTTAAGACTATGAAGGCTTCCTCTCTCACTCCCACAAACTTTTGTTAAACTTTAACCAAGTCTTTCCATGGAGCTTTGATAATGCCAGCACAGGACAGGCAGGCGTGGCCTTGGACCCAGACTGGAGGGATTTAGAGGTTAGAGTTGAGTGAAATGAAATGTATGAGTGGGAGACATGGCAAAAACAAGTGCACAAATAACTTTTGTTTGGTTTGATGTTGTGCAGAATAAAAGAAACAAATGAGGTGTGAAAACATTGCAGATACTGACACAAAGAAAGCAAAGAAAGAAAGAAAGAAAGGCACCTCCAGAGCTGGAAGGAATGCAAACACAGCTGATAAATGAGATTAGAACATGGAGTGGGTACTTCACTGAAGTTAATGTCGAATGCTGATTCCTAAACAATATTCATTCACTCATCCTTCATTTACTCTGATTCATTTTCCGGCACATATTATAGTTGACACAGATAGTTAAGGGTGAAAGGACAGACTGTCATGGTGCCAGATGCAATCCTCATCAGACCACTCTCACTCTTAATAATTAAGTAATACATGTTCCTATGTTTCATGATTTTCATTGCTCTTCTGTCTCAGGTCAGGTTAATATTCACCAGTTTACTCATCTTCACCATGGCTGCAGGTCCTGTTATGGCAGTAAAAGCCTAACATTATGAGGCTTCAGCAGGTTACGAAAGTCTTATCTTCAGGTCAAAAAAAAAAAGATTTGACACAGTTAAGGAGGTTGTGTCATAAACGAAATATCAAAGGTTTGGATTTTACTGTCTTGTGGTGCACTGCTTTAAAGAAAAGTATTATTTGCTTTTGTTTATATGGTTGTTTCCAGTTTTACATGTGTAAACAAACATGCTCGACCATTGTACTGTACCAACCTCTTGTGAATATGTTGGCATTCTTACTTGAGCATTTACTAATAACTAGGGCTGTAAAGATACACAACCTCACGATTCGATTTGTATCACGATTTTTGACCCACGATTCGATACATTCCACAATTTTTTTTAAATTTAAAAAACATTTTATTTAAACAACATTTACTTAAGAAGTATATAAGAACCTAATGTACCATTTAATAACAAATATTTTGGAACACTGTGAACAGATTTGAACATAAATAAATAACCAAAGATTTCTCTCTTTACTGTAACAAAATAATACTGTTGAAAAATATAAAGTAAATGATCAATCAGACTGGGATTTGTCCCCAAAGCATGCTGGGAAGTGTAGTTCTTCATGAGAAGCAATTTTGTTCCGGTGGAAATAACTTGTTTTGATAAACAGCAAAGGTAAGACAACATTTCCGCTTGTATTTCTTGAAAGTCAATTGTTGTTTTGCTCTTATTTTGGGGCTGGATCCATGAATCTTTTTCGTAGAGTGATAAAAATGGTACCGTTAGAATCTGTGAATTCTCCGCTGTTTACATAATCACGCTGACGCTCCGGTGCCGCTTTTAAACATGTGCACGCTGTAACAAGTTTTTACGCTTCTGCGGGTTTGATCCATCGGTGTTTGGTGAACATAAGAATGGTTTATATGAGCTTTTAGTTGAGTTTCTGACCTTTCTGCGATTATGCAGCATGTCTGTGTTTGTTAGAGTTAGATATGGTTTTAAGACGCTTTTGTCGCTGAGTCTGACAGTGCCCCCGATACTGAGGACATCAGTAAAGAAGAGATTAACGCGATTAAAAAACATAACGCGTTAATGATGACTATAATTAATTAATCACAATTAACACGATAATTTGACACCCCTAATAAAAATAAGTTTGGTAGCACTAACAGCTCATATCATGTGGCTGACTGTAAAAATAACTGGGAGTTATAAAGGGCGTTTCGCGATTCTGTTTTCTCAGCCACGAGACAGGTTCGTGGCTCTGAGTATCGCGATTTCAATTTCGATACGCATATCGTTACAGCCCTACTAATTACATACATTAACTTGTTTTTATGGTCAAAAACCTCCTAGTTGCTGCAAACATGCTGATCATGCTGGAACGGTGGATGCACTGCTACTCATTATCTATACATTGTTTTAACAGTGTTTAAAAATGGCTTCGTCACAACTCTGTTCAGGAGACGGGATTCTTAGGTAACGATACCAGGCTTTTTCAAACCGCTTGCAGGGGCCAAGATTACAATAAAACACAGCATTTTCTGCACTGGCTGAACTGTTTGTTTCGAAACTTTAGGGCTTCATAAACGATGTAATGGCGCAGATACACACCAAAAAACAGCGTTAATTGGTACTTCCGGTCTATGGGCGCTTTAAATACAGCGCCCCAAAGGAGACTGCTGGACTTATACATTATACATGTACATGGTGAATGTTACGTGTCAAACTCCCAGTCTTTGTTGTGACTTAATTAAAGTATTTTTGTTCTCAACACAGCTGTAAGCAGCATATACATCCTTTACAAGCACACATAATCAAAGTTTACTATTTAAATCCCTAAATGATCCTGTCAGTGTGTGCGAGTGGTGCGTATGTGTGCGTGCGTGTGTGTGCGCGTACACGCATGTCAAGGAATCTTTAGCTGGACCAGCTGTTCATTTATATCTATTCCCAGTGGGATTATATAGTTGTGGGTGTGACACAGAGGACACACTGTCAGACGACTGTGTTTAAGTTTACAGTCAATAAAAAATGGAAACAATATCATAGCATGTATTCGTAAATAGTTATTAACACTTAACACACTTAATACCAGGTAATTAGCTGATGACATGGCGGTATGTACAGGCCTCAACGTCATGGGGATTGCTAGAAGGGTGGTTTGTGTGTGTGTGTGTGTGTATTAAGGATATCTAGTTTTGGGCTGGGTGACCTTTAAGGGATAGTTTTGGTTTTCTGAAATGTGGTTGTGGGGTACATGGGGTACAGACACATAGTCTGTGATAAGTGTGCCCTAGCCCCCTGCAAGAGAAGCAGCTTGAGAAAAAGACACTCTCTCAGTGAAAACCTGTCTGCCAGTGACAACACAGGAGATTTGTTAATTGTTTATCTCACTGTTGGATACACTGGAAACTGACGTTTAGTTGAGGTTTTAGCCTTTAGTCAAAGGCTCAACTCATGAAATGTATGCCAAATTAAGTCTATGATATCTTCATGATATGGTTTCCACATTATCTCACCATTGGACAGCCTTTTCTAACTGGAAATTGAAGTTTGTGTCACTTCTCACACCAAACTCGTTAGACAAAATAAACAATTTTACATCACGGTACACAGGTGTTTCAGTATCAGTAAGTCTAAATGTGTTATTTTGTGATTTCAGCATTTGTGGCCTTTGTTTGGATTTACCTAAGTGACACAAACTTACCAAATGAGGCAGCAGCAACACAGGTGGTGCACACAGCACAGCCAGCACTAACTATGTTTCTGTGTGCTGCAGGGTCTTAAAAGCGCTGTGCTTTTGTCTGTGAAAGTTTGCAAGAGATGATGAAACATTCGAAGTAGAACTATTGTTTGCAAAGGAGCAAAGCCAATGAAACTCATCTTAGTGCAGCACTCACTGTGTAGTGTGTGTGTGTGTTTGTCCCTTCAGAGCGGTGTTGTATATCTTGACAGCCCAACCCTTGCTAATAAATCTCAAGAGAAGATTCCAGAGCTGTTGTAATTAAGTGTGTGTTTGTGTGCATGTGTGTTGTGTTGGGAGAGGGTCTGTGTTGTGTTACTTTCTCCAGAGGTTCCTCTCAGGGTTCAAGCAGTTCACATGTTAATTCCCACCAATGTCAGGTACTGCATATCATCCATCAGCCACTCTATGATCACAACCGAATACGTACATGATTCAGCTGTATGTAAAGTGCATGTGTGAGCACACCAAGAGTCAAAGATTAAAGTAAAAAAAAAAAAAGCATGACTCCAAAATATGGAAAGGAGGAGCAAAAGTTTTGTTTCTTTTCCTGCGGCTCAACTGTTGCTAATGTCTAATCAACAAAGAGGAAGTGCTTGGTGTAAACAGGAAATTCACTGTTTGGAAGTTTAGCAATTGAAGCTGTTATAATGCTGTACAATAAGTGTGGACTGGATAAGTGGTGTTCACAGTCACTCAGTTCTGAGTGATGAAATACTTCCAATTATTCTCTGCGTGTTGATGTCTGCACGACAGTCATGACAGCTCAGTGCACAACATGAGCCTCAAATCTAAAGCTACATTACATTTTTGTACATTTGTAGTACAATATATATTTCATGATTTCAACTGTAAACAGATGATTTCCCCAAATGTTCAAACCAAACAATGAAAGACATTCACTGAATTGTCATAGCGCTGCAAAGAAACCAGAACATAACAACATTCAAGAGGCTGACAGCTTAATCAATTATCATGGGTTGGGCTTTACTGCAGACAGGCCACCAGTGATTTAACCTAGCCCCAACTCTCTTCTCCATATAAGGCCTGCCACAGATAAATTAAGAGCAATGGACTCTGTTCATAAGGGTGGAGAAGATAAAAGTGGGGGAGACAGAGGAAGAAAATGTGAGAAAAGGTTGAAAATGGATAGGAGGAAAATTGTAGGTAAATGTAAACATATCCAGGGAGATAAGTGAGAAACGAGAACAGCAGAAGAAAAGAATATAGGCTGTCGGTAGACAGAGGTGGGAATGTGGGTTGTTGAGGCAGAATGTTCCCAATGTTTTGAGTTCCTTCCATCAACATGTCACCACCTGCCCTGTTGACTGGAGAGACATGAACACTGTGGGAGAGTGGAGTATGTGTGTGTCTGTTTGTGAGGACCAGCCATGAACACATGAAGACAAAAAGACATTTCCTGTCTTTAACTCTCTATGCCTGATTGGGTCCAGATTTTGCTTTTCGGTTGTGATTAGAAAAAAGATATGACAAACTACAAACTCGCTCTCCTATGCCTATATGATGTAGAGATCCACATTTTTCAGTTCTGATCCTATTCCAATACCTTTCAATCGATGGCTAGGCTAGGCTAGGTGTTTCCCCTATCGATTATTTTTCAGGTTTCATTCACAAAAAAGCAAATAGCTCTTAATCATTCTTGGCTTGGATAAAGATTTCACAGCATCATGGTATTACAATTTCATGACAGGAGGACATGTTTATCAGGAGTTGGTGGGTGGAGTCTGTGGTTGTGCCCGTGAGGACCGCTAAAAGACATCATGGATGTTATGATGGCTCACTGTTGAGTGGAATTCCTCCCCAAGGGAAAGAGAAGAGGGAGGGCTGGCTGGATGAATCTGATCACAGAAAAATGTATATGTGAAGATTTAGGATTTGAACCAAGGGGACCAAACGTGTTGAGAAGAGATACGGGATTACCCTGAATTTCCACCGGGCGCGTGCGGCAGTGCAGCGCTGCTATGAACACTGCCCTGCGAGCCAGCTGTATTCAGCAAGCCAGCGATCAGCTCAAGTGACCGCAGTGCTTATGTCCCGTGGCAGTGATGCGCCCGGTGGAAATCGGGGTCTGTTTCCTGTGCCGATCGTCTTCACGGTCTATTTTGCTTTGTTTTGATTGAACTAAGCATATGTGAAAGAAAATCGTACCCACGTCTGTTTGCTACTTGGTAACATTTTTCTGACTGGTGCGGACTAAAGCAATCAAACTATAGGTGTGAAAGCGCCCTAAGATGTTCAACTGGACCTAAAACTGGTCTAGATGCTCTGCTCATGTTCTACAGTTCCCTGCCCCCAGGGATCTTTGAACCAGAAATAATAGTAGAATCTGCTACACAGAAGAAAACAACAATGAGAAACATATGCAGAAATCCAGTTATTTATATCCCAGTTGATGGATTATAGAAAGACTCTTGCTCAGCATCTTAACTTGTTTTGGTCTATGACAAAATGCTTAGCGTTATCAAGCTTAAAGAGGCATATCGCCACCTAGTGTAGTGGAGTCAGACACACTTCAATTCTATAAATCAATTCCCCTTAGTTCTTCTATACTGAGAGTAGTCAATCTGCAGCCATAGCCTGACTTCACTGTGCACCGACACCAGTTAATTCACTGTCACAGTGAGATGCACTGAGCGTGACAGTGTTGTAGAGGAACCCTTCAGTTGCAGCCTTTCAGTAATGTTTTGAATGAACATGCAGCCAAGTCCAAACTGCTCTGCTTCAACCGCTTTCTCAGTTCAGCTGAGGATTTAGTCTTTATGGAAGACACCAGACTCTTTAGGAAATGCCTGCATAACCAAAGTGTAGCCACAGTGGAAAAGTGGGTGTGCGCAGACATGTGTATGTGTGTGTGAAAGAGAGGGAGTGCCTCCATATTTGGTGTGTAGGAGTGTGTGAACTTCAAAAAAAAACCAACTACAATTCAGTTTCCCTTAAAAACTTTATCTCAAAACCTGCTGCTTTATACTTTTGTCTCTTGATGTTCACAGTGGAAACATCCCACACATTCACATACACACAGGTTCACAACTTCCATTCATTTGGACAGCCTAACTGAAGCATTGTCCTCGAACCTAACCATAACTAGGTAATGCCAAACCTGTCCTCAGTTCCTCTAAAATGAGGCTTTGTCTCACTAGGACCAGGTTTTGGTCACCATAAGGACAACTGGTCCTGACAAGGTCATTGTTTATGCCATGAAAGGTCCTAAAGTAAAGAGTAAAGATGTAACAAAGACAAGAACACACACACACACATAGAGCAGTGAGAAGAGACTAAATAGGTTGAGAGAAACAGGAAGAGTTTGAGTGAGTATATTTGTCCCCTGGGAATCCCCTTGTGTCAATATATTGTAGTACTGTGCCACCATAATCTGACTGAGACACACACACACACACACACACACACACACATTGAGCCTTATTTAATCTGTTAATATCTCTTCACTCACTCTGACACTTTCACCATCTGTCACCAGCTTCCTGCCGTTCATCCTCTTTTTGATACTTCCCTTTTATCACATTTCTCTCTCTCTCTCTCTCTCTCTCTCTCTCTCTCTCTCTCTCTCTCTCTCTCTCTCTCTCTCTCTCTCTCTCTCTCTCTCTCTCTCTCTCGGCTCTGTTTCTCAGCTTGTTCACCGCCCACATGGCTCACATTCTTTAGCTCTGACATCACAGCCGCCCTGCTCTGCCATTTTACTTTTTCCCATTTTTTTTTTTTTGGTCTCGCCCCGTCTTTGGTCTCCTGCCTCATTTGCCAGTTTGGGATTTGCCCCCCCCCCCCCCCCCATATAGAAAGATTAAAGAAATAATACATATATATGTATATAAACATTATTCAGCAGGTGCAAATTTTGAGACAAGAATGAAAAACAAAGGTAGAAAGAGGGAGAAAACTGAAAAAAGTGTGTGTGTGGGGTGAAAGGTGAGAGAATGAGATAGTGAGGGGATGACAGACAGTCTGGCTCATGTCAGGTTCTGTTTAAGTTGAAGGAGACGTGTGCGGATTTACTGTGGCTTAACACAGGCATTCGATGGTTCAATTGAGCACTTTTTTGGGGGGGTGAGGGGAGATTTATATTCTGATTGTTGTAGCCAGAGGGTTAAGGTTTGATTGCCTTCTGGCTTTTATCTTACACCTTAGATTGACAGCTGCACTCCAGCCCCAAGAAAGGCCAAAGGTTCACATAATATTTACTGTTAAAGCTATTTAAAATGACTTGTATTGCTACAGATTTATAAGAGTGGCTTTGTTCTGGTTGAAGAAACATGTGTTGCTGGCCTGCTGGAAGGCAACAATGCACAGAAACAGGGAGGAACTTGCAGAGTTGAAATATTGTACTCTTGAACTCTGTGTGAAGTGCTTTGCCTTAGAGATTATTCATTTCTTATTTCCTCATCTTAAAGTGATGTTCATGGCTCTATGAGGTACTGGGTACATATTGAGTGTTGACTTTGCTGTACACGCCCCCCTTATGCCAGGAACCAACTTGACTTGAGACACAGATCATTGTGTTCAGTGAAAAATATGGCTGCCTATGAAATCTTAAGAATAAGTTTGAGAATATGTTTATTGCTTTATCTCAACATAATACAGCCCTCCAACTGGAAACTGAAGTTTACTCACTGAGTCCACAGAGAAAATCTGTGTTTTTTGCTCACTGGGTAAGAAAACTGCTGAGTTTGTGTCACTCAGGTAAATTGAAATGAAGGATTTCAAGCCCCTGAAACACAAATTAACACACTTTAACTGATGGAAACACTAGTGGGTTATTAACTGCAGTGTGCCTCAAATTTTCAGTATGGACTCTCGTGTGGAGAGTGATCAGGTTACTTATGGAAGCATAGATTTTATTGAGTGAGCCTTTGGTTAAGTGTTTAAAATATGTTTTTTTTTCCCTTTTGTTCCTGCTGGAAACCATTTTTTCAGTAAGAATTAGAGTGTATGTCTTCAGCTGTCTCTTGCAGGGGCTGAGAAACCACACTTAAAAACATACAAACTATCCCTTTAATGCTTCATTCACATTCTGCTGTGCTTTCTCTCTTTTGATACCCCCCATTTCTAGACACTGCTCTCTATCTCTTTAATGCTTGCATCATTGAATATCCATTTCATATTCTTTCATTTAGGCCTCCAGCAATTTTCTGGCAAAAGAGGTAGTTCTGGGTAGATCCCTGGATAGTCACTCATCATAAAACAGCTAACATGACCAATAACGTAATTCTGCTCATTGGGAATGAAGTATCCAATGACATTTTAGGTGATTGCTCAGTATGTTGTAATTATAGATGGGTTGAGATCATCATATGGACCAGATGTATGTTGGAAATGTGATAATATTGCACAGGAGTGGTTTAATCCAACATCAGATTTGTGTGAGTTCCAGCTGTGCACACTTTTATAAACAAACATTCATTGACACCCAAGCACTTTGTGCTGATGCTGAGGATGGTTTTTGTTCATAGTGCTGTTTTGCAAAAAGAGGTAATTTCATTGTGTATGACTGAATTCATAATGTAGCTTATGTCAATATCTTCAGCACTTGGGGTTTAACCGTCTGATGAAACCATTAGGTTAGAAATGAGACCTTGTTTGTGATTGTATATTAGTATGACACAACAGTTCAACACTCATCGTGTGTACTTAAGTGATGCTATACCTACGTTAAGCCATTCATTTAAACCTTTCACTAATTTTTAAAATGAGAGTATGCATGATATTTCATCAACAATAAGCTTTCAGAATAATGAGATTACAGCGATCTGAGAGAGAATGACACTTCCACACCTCCTCTGGTTTCTGTTTAAAGCCTCATAACTAAATCTAAATATATATTGTCACAGGAGGCTTTGATCAATCACAGAGCAGTTCAGAGAGAGTTGGCTGCTCCACTGCAGCAGAATAATAGCTACTCCAGCTCTGGTAAAGAAACCTAAAAAATTGATAATAGTCTAAAAGTCAGACAAGAAATGCAACAAAATAGGTCAACAATGGCAAGTGAGTTTCAGAGATGGACAAATAGCCTTAGGTCATCTACTGCACATGAAACTAGTGTCTGTCTGGGCTCAATAAAGCATTGTTTTTTCCCCACAAATAAATGTTAAGTGACATATTCCATTGAAGATATTCAGATTCCATCATCATAACATTACTGTCTATAATGGGCCAAGAGGGCATTCAAAATAGATCTAAGGCTTAGCTGTGCTCAGAGCACCCTCTGCTGGACCACACATTAATTACATCAGATGGTCTGAGGCATTTCTAGGCTGCGTATTCTGAACTTGAGAGGATTTTTGAGGTTGAATCGGGATTTCAAATAGAAAGTGCTAATCTAATGAGAGGAGGTCAGAACAAAGAGCCGTGATCCCAAATACGAGTATTTTATTAACCCAGTGGATAAAACTCAGCTATTTATTCTAGGAGTCTTGCCGACTGCAGCTTTAAATGAAGAATGATTATATTCTATGCAGCATGTTTAGCATTTTGGTTTCCATGCTCCAGTTCTATGTGGCACATGTTCAAAAGGGGAAATCCTCTGTTTTTAGGCATAGGCAATAGTCATATGACCCAACTACATCAAGCAACGTCTAGAGCAAATGAGTCACGGCACTACTATGAGAGTTTGACATATTTAAAGGCGCCATATGTAAGAATGTGGCCAAAAACGGTTACTACACTCAAATTCAAAATACCGAGGTCTTTTAGGTTTCGTTTTCTCCGCCATTGTAGCTCAGGCGTAACTGACAACCTGTGGTTGCTCAGCAGCTGATGATTGGTAGATGGCGGTAAGTGGCGCCACACGCCAAAACATGATTTCTAGTCTGCAAAATATATTTTTTTATGCAAATATTTTGGCTGCACTGTTGTTGTTGGTGAGTTCAGTATGTTATATGAACATTATTCCTGAGTCTCTGTGACATATTAGGAGGATTTTACAGCCAGTTGCTTTAGATTTATTACATAATGCACTTTTAATTTCAGCGCTTTCATGCTGATGCTGTGACAAAGAGACACACAAGTAGTAGCATACACACTGTATTGCGGCCTGCTGTTACCCAGAGGGCGACACACACCATGTGTGGTAACAGTTGTCCTTTGTTTTCATGGAGCAGATGTTGCACAGACGTCACATGTAGTTGCACTTTACTTTGTATTTTAAGACAATGGGATGAATGAATAAAATAAAGACAAGATGGATGTGGAGTTATGCAAGGAAGGAAATGTTACCCAACCATATGACATTACCACATAACATGGTCTTCTCCTATGCTGAGTGAAGGGCAGTAATGCTGATGAGTTTTCAGTGCAGTGTGGAATAAGCTCCTAATAAATATCGGTGATTAGAGTGGTATCATGTTGCATGATGACACATTCCCAAGCTTTATTTCGGGACTACATGGGTAATGCATTGGAGAGTGGAAAATTGCTATATATATCATTCTGAACAAACTTTTCTGGAGAGGAAGTGAGAGAGGAGGGAGTGGGGGGATTTAAAGGGAGAGTAGCTGAGAGAGAGAGAGGCCGAGAGGCGAAAGTAAAGTTCTGATTTCCCACGGAGTGAAGGTCACATGCATTTTCCGAAATTGGTCAGTGGGATTTTAGTCCCCCCCCCCCATTTCCCTCAGTGAAAACAAACATGTTTAGTTTGGTGTTCACCCCCAAAGTGTGTGTGTGTGTGTGTGTGTGTGTGTGTGTGTGTGTGTGTGTGTGTGTGTGTGTGTGTGTGTGTGTGTGTGTGTGTGTGTGTGTGTGTGTGTGTGTGTGTGTGTGTGTGTGTGTGTGTGTGTGTGTGTGTGTGTGTGTGTGTGTGTGTGTGTGAAGGACAATGGTCTATTGAGGTTATTATACATGTTTTGGCTTCTTTTAAACATCAACCACACATGGAATTTGGTTATTATTGGTAATGCTGCAGGTAATTAAAGCTGCAGTAGGTGAGATTGCTGGGAAAAATAGTTGATGATTGAGTTTCAACTAAGGATTAGTGTCACCTGAAGTGACCTGTATACATAATAGGTGTAGTTGAACAGCCGATAGGACTGCCCTCTCTCCCTCTCTCTCTCTCTCTGAACTACTCTGTGATTGGGCAAAGACTGCTGTTACACTACAGCTTTAGTTTTCAAGGTATACACATAGAAACACGGGTTTCCCCCAAAAGAATGATAAAAACACAAAATAAGTATCCACAAAAAGTTTCAAAAGTAAAAAAAACAAAAACAAAAAAAACAAAGTGAATTCTGATCAAAAAATAGATTGTTCAGCAGTTTGATGGGACAAAAGCTTCTTGTTCCTTGCCCGTACGCCCCTGCTCTGCTGCTGTACACACTAACGCTCCCCCAGTTGGTCCGATTGTATTGCCTAAAGTGGTGATGGTCAATTATAATATTTCTTGTATTTTTTGGGAGCAGTAGTGTGCCAACAATTTCTTTTTTTACACCTGATAGTATTGCTTGACATAGCTTGTTTTCAAATGCATGTTGCAGCATTCAAATAATGTTACATCGTTACATGAAACAATAAATTAAAAGAAAAAATTGACTTAAGTTTTGCACTTCAGCTTTGACATTTATTTAACCTTCTGACTAAATGACGGATATAAAACAATGTTTGTATTGTTTCCTTTGTGTCCATAATAGTGCTTTAAAATCACATTATTTATTGCCTCTGTGATGTGAAAGACAGATTGAATATGCCCTGTGATTGGATTGTATGCTGTCACTTAGTGTGTGCAGTCAGTATCAGGGTAATAATATTTTACCGTGTCACGTATGCTCTATGCTCTGTCACTCAGGAGCAGACATTGAACATAATGGGATGTGGCAGGTTTGTTTTATAAAGTGGATAAGAAAGGGTTAAAGTCTTGACAGCTGAGGGAGATACTGTTAGTCAGATGCAGCCCCTCCTTCCTCCAACTCGGCACAAATATGCTGCCTCAGCATGAACCTGCAGGCACACATAGACACACACACGGACACACATACCCCCTTTGTCTGCTCAATTCAGCCAGTGACTTTGCACATGTGAATAAAGAGGTGATATGTAAGGTGTTAAACGACTGCAAGCCCCTATCTGACTCCTGTATCTTTGTCTGTTTCCTGCTGTCTGACAAGTATGTATTCGCACACTGTGGAGAAAGAGAGAGAGAGAGAGAAAGAGAGAGAGAGAGTCTGGAAAACATTACTCAGATTCCAGCAGCAGGGGCTCTGATTATACTGGCAATGAAGAGGGAGAGATGAGATGAGAGAGGGGGCATCAAAGAAGTGTTCAAAGCCTCTGCATTGCTGAGTCTGGTACAGTGAGCACACAAGACGCTGTAGTTATTTTCAGACATTTTGATTCTGCCTCAGCAAAAATTAATAGCTGCAACTTGAGTATCGGTTTGTTCGAGGTAACCAGAAGAGGGCACTGTGGTAGAGAAAGAGTGTGTGTGTGTGTGTGTTTCAGGTATTACTCATGTTGTGGGCACCTAAATCTGTTTGCACACACACACACACATGCATTATGACAAAAAAACTATTATAAATTATTATATTTTAAGGCGAGGACATGCTGTCTGTTTAGGATAAGGGCAGGCCAACGTTAAGGGTAGGAATTAGGCCAGTTGTAGTTATGGTATAGGTTTGAGAATGTCTCCAGGAAATGAATGTAAGTCAATGTAATGTCCTCTGAAGTTATGGAAACCAGACTGTGTGCATGTGCCTTCAGTTGTCATGGTGCATTCTCCTATATTGTGCTTGCTGCCTTTGATAACAGATGGAAGTTCCACCTGCTCTCTGTGACTGAGTCTCTGACCTGTTTACTGCTGTATGTTTTTATGATGTGACTTTTAATGATGTGCTATTGCTTGGTGGTTGGTGCTGCAGCACAGTGCTGGGTTTTATTGACCAGTTAAACCCAGGGTCTATAATTTGTTTATGAATTACTTTTTATTATTTGTTGAAAATCATCTTTATGTCCTCATAGCCATCAATAGGCATGGGACAATATAAACATACTGTATATATACATATTCCCAACCTTTTTTCCTTGAAGTCCCACTTGCCTGAGTCCAAGACAAACCAAACCCCCTGTCTATATGAATAAAAAAACTGTCATTAAATCAAAACCAAGGTAACTCTCATGATATTCACTTGTTTTCTTTTTGGATACCGGTAATGGTCACATAAGTTCAGAGGTGTTGGGAATAATTAGCTTCATAAATTTAAAGGTGGACCTAAAAATGGGTTTTAATTCGGGTGATAATTCGGGAGAGTCCTGCGATTTTCTACATTTAACAAATAATTTGAATATCCTCAAAACCTCAGAGCCCAGTGATCTCTGGTCCCCCCCTGACGGGGCCTTGGACTCCAGGTAGGGAACCATGTTGCTAAGCTATGCTGCTCCAGAACCAACTTGCCTTCCTCTTTGTTCCTAGAAACACAAGACTGATGCCTGTAAGATGTAGCTTGTTGTTCATTTTAACAAGCAGATGCATTAGCCTCCTGAGGCCTATGCGTGTGTTGTGCGTGCGTGTGTTGTGCATGCGTGTGTGCGTGCGTGTGGAGTAATTATACTCTCTGTAATGATATTGGAGTAATGATGGCAGGTCCTAGCGCATGCAGGCGTGCATGATTGTATACATGTGTGTTTAAATGTATAAAGCCGTGTTCTCACCTAGTGAAATAGGTTTAGTTTGGTTTGGTACAGCATGCATTTTCTTTGCATTTCCATTATGAATAGTTCCAAAACAACCAGCCCCAACTGTTTTCAGCACCCTGCCTTTGGGGTACCAGAGTCAAACTTGCTGCTGCCACCCTGTGATAATCGATGCACCACAAATTAGGTCATCACTGGAGGAGAAAGATTTGTTTTTATAAATCATGCAATCATTGGTAAAACATTTGTTTTGTATCTTTATAATATATTACAAATAGTCACAGTAACTGATCCATCCATCCATCCATTATCTATTGCTTTATGCTCCACCAGAGGTTCGCGGGGGTGCTGTGCCTATCTCAGCGATAGGCAGGGTACACCCTGGACAGTTCACCAGTACAGTAACTGATCTACTTTTTATAATCAAACCATCAAATACTCATGCACAACCCGTGTTGCTACTATATCATTTGTTGCACAAAACAAATACATGACGTTTTATAACTGTTTCTCCGGAACACACATTTGCACATCTGTTCTAAGTTTAAAAACCAAAAGTCATTAAACTGGTTTGCATGTTTAAAGACTTTTGGTTTTTAAATCATCAAGTTCAGTATCACCACACTCAATATGAAGGTGCAAATCAATACTAGGCCACTTTTGTTGTTGTCACTTTTCGGCCGGTACCGGTAAAAGTACAGGGTTTGTTACCCAACCCTAGTTAGGACTAGAGATGCCGTAGCTTCTTTTATACCATCTCCCACTTTAGGGCTGTGGGAGAGCAAGACAAGAGGAAAAGAGGTGTTTTTTAAGCATGCACTAAGTGCCTATTGGATGTAGGAGAGGTTGACAGCATAAACGTACAGGGAGAGAGGGAGAGAAGGAAAGAGGGTGGGTTATATGTCACCCTACATGGGGACTGTTTCCTCTGGAGGGTGGGGGAGAAGAAAAGTGGGTGAATGACTGGTGAGTGAGTGGGAGTGAGAGAGAGAGAGAGACTGAGGTGTGTATTAAGTGAGTGTGTGCAGCAGTAAGAGGAGAAGCTATGGCAGCTGGCTCTTAGAACAGAGGGGAGAGCTTCTAAAAACAAACTCTAGGCTAAATAGTGGCCGTGGCTGGAGGCCATATTCTTATAGCTGGACTATCGGCGCAGTGGAACACGAAGATCCCCGTCTAAGCCACTCGAGTAGGGAAGGAACCATGAAGTACAGACCTTTGGTAAGACACACAGCAACAGCATGTGTATCTTGAAGAAAAATCCAGTTTTGGAATAGTATTGTTATGGTTTAGTGTTAGTCAAGAATGTTGTCTCCACATGGGGGTTTGCATTCAAGAAATGTGTGAAAGGTGTGGAGGTTTACATGTGAGATGAGTTTGCTTTTGGCCAGGATGCTGCAGTGTAGGATGGAGTTTGTTAGACGGGAGATAATACTTTTTTAGAAGCTGTTATTAGTAATAAGCTGTGTGGCAATTGAGTGGTGTATTGTATCAACCTTGACAGTGTACTCTTGAATGTCAAGGGCACAGGTAAAACTCACAGGTAATGCAGGGAGGTTTGTTCTTTATCTCCATCGCATTCCTTCTAACATCTTTTTTTAATTTCCGCATCCATTTTTCACGTTGACTCTGTATTTGTCACACTGATGGTAGATCTATTTGTATTTCTATCTTTTTGATATGTAAGAGGGTGGGTCCCCACTGTTTTGTGTATGTGTGTGTTTGCTCCGCCCCAGGGCGAGGCAGCCACATGGTGGTGTTGTGTGGCAGGGCAGCATTCTTTGGCATTCACCAAGACTAATAGTTAGCATGTTAATAGTAAAGTGTGTGCTGAAGTATCACTGATAGTGATGAGATATCCTCTTTCGTCATCTATGCACTTACTCTTACCGAGAGCAAACACTGTACTCATTGTTCAGCAAAACTCCCTCAGCTAGACCTGTAGAGAACTACACATTTTAGCACATGCATGTGACCATAAGGATCTGGTCAATTTTATGAGTCTGTGTGCGACTCGAGGGTTGGGACATGTGTGTGGAAGAAGCAGGACTGACAGACGCGTCAGGATAGTACAATGCATTCAGAGATTCCTATCACAGCTGTCATTACTGCCTGCGAGGCATCTGACTTGACTTCATTAGGTAGCTTATGTAGGGCTCGCCTCCCTCTTTTTCTACTCCATTCACTTTCTAGATTGCAGTGGGACTAAGACACGATGAAGTGTGACAAGAGAGACAGCTTCTGAAGGGCTCAGTGAATCACTTTATTCTACCTGGAATACAAAACCTAATGGCTTGAAAAACCTCCAAGATTTTTTGCCATGGAGTATCGTTGGGGTCGGGTAAGTTAGAGTTGCTGAATGATTTCAGACTGGCTGGCATACTCATGAGTCTTATGGTTAATGCATGTGGTTTGAAGGTTAAAAGTAAAAGGTAAACGTGTAAGGGATTGTAAATTCAATACTGAGTTTCAATGTTGTTGACCAACAAGGCTGAGTGAAAGTAAGGTAACATTCAGCTGTGAGGATAAAGTCTCTCTTGTACCCTATTACCACTGGTCAAAAAACCTGTTTTAATCCCTGTTTAATGGGGGTTTCACCAGTAGAAATACTTGAAATCTGCACTCAAATGACTCCATTACATATAGGTCTTCATAGGCTTCATGGAAGAAGACACTAATTTCTTCTTCTTCTCTATTATTTTCCTGGTGATGCGCCATCTCTGGTACAACGCTATAACACATATTAGTCTTCCGGTTGTAAGCAAAATGTTTGCAATCCTTACTTTTAATAAATATGGTACAATTCAGTATTTTTTATTTCATCAATCAGATCCTTTTAAACCCATGGTTCTCAAACTGTGGAACACAAGTTTCCCCTGAACGAATATTGTTCTATCCCAGGCTTCATAGTTGGAGACTACTCCTGTGAGATTTTGTATGTTGAGGTGTTAGAACAGTATCATTTGGATACAACAGTTTACTGTGAGAAAAACTACAGTTGCTTTAGACTTTGAATCTGTTTACATGACGTTAAATCTAATTATTGTGTTAGTCCGACTACAACTGATCTTTTAAAATACACATAAACATGCAAGTCTGTATGGAATTGAACAACATTTCTCAAAGGTGGACCGACAGACCCGGATACTGTGGTTGGGAGTTGAAATGCATGTGTACTTTGAACTGGACCCAAACTTGCGTAGATGCTCTGCACATGTTCCACAGTTTTCGCCCCCAGGCTTTGATGAGGAAATAATAGAAAAGGCCAGTACAGAGAAGACAACAGAAAGAAAAACATGGTGAAATCCGGCCTGGTGCATTTTTGGACAAGGAGACCAAATTTGTGCAATACTGTGTAATACTTCAAAGTTATTTTGTCGGTACTTCATAGCTTGATTTAACTGGGCATGGAAACATGCTTAGTAAAGTAAGCAATAGTCTGAATAAAAGTGCGTTAAGTCAAGTCAATTTTATCTCTATAGCCCAACATCACAAATACTATTTGCCTCAAAGGGGTTTTGAATCCACATTATGTACATTGACGTTCCTGTTCCCTGAGAGC
The DNA here is from genome assembly GCF_963457635.1 of Microchirus variegatus. NCBI lineage: Eukaryota > Metazoa > Chordata > Actinopteri > Pleuronectiformes > Soleidae > Microchirus > Microchirus variegatus. The sequence continues at coordinate 17,384,931 of NC_139804.1, forward strand.
AATCTATAGAGTGACACACCCAGTGCTGAGTGGAATGCATGGGAATGTAGTAACTACTTGGCCTGGGCTTCATGGTCACTCTGAAGTAGAACATTGAACCCCAGTCCATGCTGCTGTGGTTGTTTTGGTCCCCGTGTTCTCAGGTATGCAGGCTCATCTCTGAGGAGGAGCAGGAGACTCAGCTGGCTTATCCCAACTGTCTGACCACCCTGCAGAGTGGTTTCTTTCTGTCCCCTAAGCCTAACTAGTTGCTTAAATGGCAATCATAATCAAAACTTCTATATTGGGTTGAATGAAATATAAATTGAAATATGCCAGTGAAGATTCCCAGTCATCCAGGTCATTGCATCTGTATTGTATCTTCAGTATTCAATTGTATCCAAGAGTTTTTCACGTGTGGCTACTCTAGTGAGCAGGTCAGGTCCATCGTGCAGCTCAGCTTTAGACTGTAACAGAGATTTAATTGGTTCAGACTCTGCAGTGTTGCTGGTTCCTTCATCAGGTTCATTATAACCTGTGATGTCAAACTTGGCTTCATGAGGGCAACACACACACGTCTCAGAAAGAACTGATTTCTACCAGCCAGAGCAGAATGAATGAATGAATGAGAGAAGAGCAGAAATTAGTGCCAGACAGCTAATCCAAGTAAAAATGCAGAAAAACAAATAGCAAAGCTTTCGTTTTTTTCATCAGGACCGCACGCCATGCTCATTTGGTTATCATTATAGATGTTTCACAAATCACAAAGTGTTTCCTCTGACAAGCCTCTGGCTGCAACATTTCTCTGTTTTCCTCTTTGCATATTGAACCTTGAAACTAACAGGCCTGTATGAGGCCTGTGTCAAACAAAGATGAATATAATCATTACATTAGCAAAATATTCATCCATCAGGTCGAGATTTTGTACTGGTTATAATTCAGTGTCTTTGCATTAATGTAGCTCTTAAAGGGATTGTTCAGGTTTGTGGAAGTGAGGTTGTATGGCACAGTCAGTGCTGACTGAGACACAGGCATTCTCTCTCACTGCAAACATGGCAGCCAGTGAAGATGCAAGGAAAAACAGAAACACCTTATGCTCACCTTACAAAATATCTAATAATATCATAATAATCATGTCTTCATATCTTAAAAAAGTCACTAATTTATCTGTATAATCTGACTGGTAAGAGAAGACAGTTTCACTTTGTAAACTGCGCACTCCTTTCCATAGAGAAAATCAGCAATTTTACATCACGGCACATAGGAGTTATTTATCCGGAGCAGTCTCCATCAGTAAGTTCAAACATAATGTTGTGTGCCTTTGGTGTTTGAAATCCTTTGTTTTGATTTACCTTTGCGACACAAGCAGTAGACTGACAGCTCCTGTACCCACAAGCTGAAATGTGTGATTTAGATTAGAGATATAGTATTGGACGTAATCTTAAGATAATCGTCGAATACACTACAACTGTCTTATAATTACAGATCCCACACACTAGTTGAAATGCAACAGCAATGATGAAGCAACAAAACCCAAAACCAGACAGCCACTGAAGCGGAAACACCTGTCAAGGTTATGGTGTCTGGTTATGCAGGTTAGATGACTCTAAAGTCCTTATACTGTCATCATTAACATCATTAACCACCATCGTGCTCCCACTCTGTGCACTGAAAGCAGGTTAATTGAGGTTTACATAAACAGTGTGACATCTGAGCTGTGCAAATGCACCTGGAGCAATGTAAAGGTCAAGTAGAGAGCTTCTATTGTTCACAGGCTGGCTGGATGATCAAATCCTTCCACTTTCTCCCCCCTTTAGCTGTGTCTCTCAGATGTGGTGGCTTGTTCAGTATTTCATTTGACAGATGATGCAGGGACAAAGCCCACACAAATGAAAAACATGCACATGTGAAGGACTGGTGCAAAAAAAGGACAGGAAGCAGGCTTTTAACCCCCCCCCCCCCCCCCCCCAAAAAAAAGGAATAAAAAAAAAAAAAGCTTTTGAAAATTTGATGTAAAAATGGGGCATTTCTAAGGCTTTTTGAAGGACCATTATGGTGATTCATGAAGTAAGGGCAAGTAACTCAAAATGGAAAAAAAACAGAAAAACCAAAATTAATTATGGTGCCAATTTTGTAACATTTATTTATTTTCGTTTGTTTTTTTATCTAATTTTGTTGTTTTGGCTAGTACTGTGTGTACTGACATCACTAAAGTCAAGGCATTGCAATTATAGAGGGTGCCCGTCATCTGGTGAGGGCCTTTTTTTTCTGCGCACCTGCTGACTCTGCTCTTCACTCTCCTGCATTGTGCGCCGCTGTACGCGGATCATTCGCATCCAACGCAGAATGGATGGATGGATTTCTCTGCGCAGTTTTATCCACACATCCATATAATATGACACATACATAATGATCTTTATGACGAGGATCGAGTACAGTCGCAAGGAAATACAGCGGATACAAGTAGATCTTAGAAAATGTGTTGACAGATTCTGAAGAGCGCACTTTTTATTGTTTTCACGCCGTGGTCTCATTCTTTCTTTAGAAGACGCTTTAGCGCTGTAATAAAGGGAATAACAGATGCATCAGATGAGCTGATCTCTTTAGTTAACTGCTCAAAGGGCGAGAGGGAGAGAAGAGAGTTCTGTCGAGGGGAGTTCATAATCCGCGCTGCAATGCAGCCAAGTTTCGCATTTACGCAAAGAGACATTTAATAGGTGCCGCGACCAGCACGCGCCTGTCTATACCCGTGCGTCATCATAACATAACGTTTCGGTGGTTACCGGGGGAAAAATAGGGCGTCTTTAGGGTGTCCTGCCTAAAAGTAGGGCATCTAATTTCTTATTATTTTCAGTACAGGTCCCCAGGACGCCCGGACGCCCTGCTGACTAAAAGCCTGACAGGAAGTAAGATTCAAAATGAGCCGTTGTTGAAAACCATGTCATACACGTCATATTGTGCACTTCTTTGAATACAATTTGATTACACACACATTAGATTTTTAAGTTCATTTTAAGTTTGCTATAAAAACAATGTCTTTACACTTCCCATTATAACATAAAAGATCGCAACTTAGTGTTTGCATTGCAGGTCTTTGCGCAGTTCTATTTGCAGCACTGTTTGCCTTGTGCTGTCCTTTGCACATGCTGTCATACACATTTACTATTATCAATTAAGTTGTTACTGACCATGAAGTCAGCTGCCTGTTAGTCATTGTATTTGTTACCCTGGTTCTGTTTTGAGTAAGAGTGTATGCATGTGACTATGTGTGCATGCAGTAGATCACTGAGGACAGATGTTAATACCAGGTCTGAACAGGACCTTAGTATGGATGCTAGGGGAGTCACGATTCAAAAATGCTCGATACAATTTAGTTTTTTGATTATAAGGTCACAATTCAATTTTCAATCTTTTTTTTCTCTTTTATTGCAGACAGGTCCACCATTTTTAGTCTTATTTAGTTTAGTCTAGGATCATTGGTTTTACGTCATAAGTATCATTTATTCTTTTAATTCCCATTTTGATTGTGTACATGGTGTCATGACTTGTATAATGTACATCATTTGTTTGCAATGTACCACACTAAAGCCTGTCAAATTTAAATAATTTATGCATGTAACAAAAACCAGTCAATTGGAAACTAAGTGTAAAATGAAGAGAGAGTCACGTTGCTCTGTGGTTCCAACAATCTCTTGTTAAGTCCACTAAATCTGCACTGACTTCCAATAACATGATCATGGAAGGCAACACTGTAGTAAGATGTGACCTACTTGGCCTTACGTAGTGTGGTTCCAGTACATTAATTAAATGCTTAAATCCAGGTTTTTCCCACCACTGAATAGAGTCGCATGTCTGATACTTCAAACCCACCTTTTCGCTCCAAATGAGGACAGAAGAGTTGCTTTGGTAGTTATGTCTACGTCCTTATGATGCATGTAGACGTTTCCCTTGCTATGCTACACGTGCATGACATGCGCTTACACACCATGGTGGAGTTTGGTCGACGTGTCACCCAAATCCACCTTGAGCTAACCTTTGCTTTCGAAGGTCGAGATCATGACGTCATTTCAATCAATGTTCAATCATCTGGGTGCAGTCATTTGTGAATGTTGTGGTATAGATGTAGCTTGAAAACGTTGGAGATAAGGAACAATGAAGCGATGAGGAGCAGTGTGAAAGAGGACTGATACACTCATCAGTGTTGTTATCTTCTCATATGAATAATGTGGTGCATTCATCATAGCTTTCATTTATAATTTAGTTAATACTCATTGGTGTAGTCGCCACAGTAGTGGATTCTGCCTGTTCAGCTCTGCTCCTGCTAACCTGGCTTCAAAATGACTTGTTTGCTGCACAGGATTCGGAAAACATGACGAAATGTAGGAACGGGAGAAACCAGGGAGGCACATACTTGATGTGTTCCTGAGACTGGGTGGAGGTCCGGTGTGCGGCATTTTGCACAGGAAAGCCAAACACCAAAAGCACTCTTGGAAAACAATGAAGTAATGGAGAAATATGGCAGGGAGGAGGGAAAGTGAATGAGAGCTAGGATGTATAGTGAAGGAAGAAGAGGGGAGAGGTGAGGAAATAAGGCTCTGGTTTCTTTCCTCTGGAGCACCATAATATTTGGAGGGTCTAGCAATAAACTGTGACATTTTAGTGTAAATGAAAGTCTATTTTACTGCATCCGTGATGATTGATCCCTCCAGGTTTGGTCTAAACACCTACTGTCTGGCCATTCATTCCCAGGAAAAATCATCTGCTTTGGAGGAAGTCATTTGTTTCACATGTTTCCAGCTATAACACAGTGTGTTTGGATCGAGAAATAGAACTGGATAGTAACCATGAACAGTCAAGTGCAGAGAGTGAGCAGCACCAGAAATTAAAAAGTAAAAGTAAATTTCTGTGTTCAACACTGTTAGAATGACAGGTACAGCAAGAAAAGTGCAGTGCAAAAATGTCACAACAATGGCAGTATTATAAACACACACTCAACTCTTAGGAACACACACACATACAGCTGCAGTCTCTCTGCTTTCTGATGAGATGTGTGAAACAATAGGTCAGCAGAGATCATGATGTCCAAGGGTGAGAGGAGCAGGGATGTATGGGATAAAGTTACCACACATAACAGTATTCTAGAACATTTTGCTCTGGTAATTTTCTTCCATTACATTCTTCTCACATGTATATGTTGCTTTAAAGCAATACTTTTCTTGTCAATGATTTTATTATTCTGCCTGTTTGGTCTTTGTGTCCTTCATCTGAAAACAGGCTCCGTCAAGCAATATTAAAGCTGTGTTTACACTAAGTGGAACAGTTTGGTAGAGAAGTAGCTTTTTTTGCGCTCCATTAGATGTTGTACCAAAATAACCAGTCCCAACCGCTCCATTCTTTGGCACCCTTTCCTTGGGTTACCAAAGTAAAAGTGTCCTCCATTGTTGTCCATTGTGTTGTTGTCTGTTGTGTTCAGTGTCGTGGCACAACCAACTCCCCACCTACCAAGTAAAGGTACTGCTCTCAGTCGTAGCACAAACCTGACCCAGGACTTTACCATTACAAACAGTAGCATACTGTACCAAATCGTACCATACCATAGTGGAAACACAACATATCAGACCTGACTGAGGGAGCATTTTTGTGTATACAGCAGCAGCACGTGGGCAAGAACCATTATCTTGTCAAACTGCTAAATTACTGTTTTTTTTTAGGAGTAGATTTCTTAAACCTTTTGCGGAAACCTCTTTTGCTGCCTTCTCACATTACTAGCGCAAAGATGTTGTTGCCTGCATCTGTCCTTGACCTAAAATAAATCACTTCCTTTGTGCAGCATGAGAAAGTCACTGGGCAACATGAGAGCTGTTTTCTTTGATTGTTTTTATTCGTCTTGCTAATATTCCAGGTTATTTCTTGGTTTATTTAGAAGAGGCAAAAATAAGTGTCAGGATTCAGACTTTTTTGTGTTTAGTGATAGTGTTTCATATGGGCCTTGTACATATTGTATTATGTAACTACATTTTACAGTTAAAGACTTGGCCTCTGATGAGATCAAATAAATGTGTCCAGACTTTGGATTTGTGCCATTATTGTTTCCTTATGAGAACAATATATAACACATTTTATGAGCTGGATAAAGATGAAGAGAGAATTTCATCAGTAAAGAAGGTGTATGCCAACTTTAGCAACTTCCTTGTGAGCCACCAGGCCACAATGTATTTGGGTCAGTAAATGAAAGCACATAAACACAAGTGAGTGTCAGTCAGTGGCAGCTGGTGTTTTAAGTTAATAGAACATACTGTTTAGTGTCAGTTATGTTTTCCTGCATTTGTTTTTTTTGAGCACAAAGAAATACAAGAGGAGGTTGATGCTCAGGCTCGACCAATAGTGGATTTTTAAAGGCCGGAAGGAAAGTGATATTTTGATGCATGTAAGAGTTAAAACTCTCTCATGACCTAATGACAACATGGATCATTTGACCTTTCTGTGTGGGGTTTGCATTTTTCCCCTTCTCCCTATGTGCATTGGCGACTTCTTCCCACAGTCCAAAGACATGCAGATTGGGGACAACATTGGATACTGTAAATTGGCCATAGGCTTGTGTGCAAATTACTGTGTGGGATGTGCATTGCTCTCACTAGCTCTAATATACTGGAGTTGTTCATTTTTTACTTGAAATGAAGAATTGCCCGTCCAACAAAATGATGTCTGATGTACAGACGTAATTCAAAGTCTGTTGCATACTATGTTTGGCTGGAACACTAATGGTGAGGTAGTTTAAAGAAAGCAGCTCTATCTTACATAGGGAACAAAGTGGCACACTGTTTTATTGCTAGTGTTATTGCTAATTTCCAAACTGCAATTGCACTTGTGCCCATCACAGCACCCATGGTATTAAAATTAGATGTCATTGGGCACATTGTTGGTGCATTACTGCCTTAAGGCAGCAGAAAGACACTGCATTGACCATCAATAACCTTGTTTTCATTCATTCATTCATTCATTCATTCATTCATTCATTCATTCGTTGTCTACCACTTTGTCCTGCATATGGTCTAGGGGCTGCTGGATCAAATCCCAGATGACATAGGGCAAAAGGCAGGGTACATTCTGGACAGGTTGCCAGTCCATCAAAGGGCAAACAATAGAGATGAACAATCATTCACTAACACAATCACACCTAATAACACCCTCGTTCTCATGCTTATTTAAACAGTGCATGAGATGTGCCTATATTTGTGTTTGGAATGTACGTACTCTCTGCTTGAATATATTTGCTGATAGGACAGCGGATCGGTAGACGGTGGAGGTACAGGGTCCACACAAGGAGCAGATGTGTCTCCTCAGCAGAGTATTGTTCTCTTCTCCAGTTTCCTGCATTCGCTCTTTAAATAGCAGTGTGCCAGATACAGGCTCACCTGGCTTTTAAAGGGAATGACAAGAAAAACTGATTTGTTTAATCTATATTACACCCCAAAACCCACAAGAAAAAATAAAAGCCCTTTTTGCCCTGAAACTCACCTTGCACCGAATTGACACACTGTGCAAGTAGCTTAAAACAGAGGACACGTCCTAATACCCTTGCACCACACAATTAAGACCATGAGCTACAGATCAATTCAAGTGTAGAAGATCCAACTTGATACTTGATAAGTATTGTTTGTGTTTGAGAGCTTAACAGTCATTTTTGTTCATTCTCATTTTAAATTTGTAAACATAGAAACTGACTCTACATTTTTGGAAGGCAGAGCAGTGATCTGTGGCACCACATGACAGACACAGCCATAGCCAACTATTGGAGCTGATGCTGATGGAACTGAAAGGGTCATATTGGAGCCGATTAAGCTGCTAAAAGTTTTAATTAGTCAACCTCAAAGACACCAGTGACCCATGCTGTGTTCCTATGTGACTTCTGTTTCTTCTTTTGGCTTTTCCCTTTAGGGGTCGCCATAATCTTCTTCAGCACCCTTCCCTTTGGGGTACCAGATTAAAATAGTGCAGTACGACCGGCTCCACAGAAAAGCATCCCTTCCTTGCGATTGATGTAAATATCCCATGGAAGTCAGTTCTCATACAAAGCTTTATGTCTTGACCCAGGCTTTACCGTTCCAAACTGTACTGTACCATGATGGAAACACAGTGTATATGCTCATTTCTACTCCTGTCCATCCTGGTCACTCCCAACAAAAATCTCCAAAGCATCTTCAGCTCCGCCACCTGTCTTTTAGCCAGTGCCACTATCTCTAAGCCATTCAACGTAGCAGGTCTCACTACTGTCTTGTAGACCTTACCGTTCACTTGCGCTGTTGTCCTTCTGTTAAACATCAGCTCTGACACTTGGCTCCACCCACTCCACCCAGCCTGTACCCTCTTCTTCACCTATCTTGTGCACTGTCCATTGCTTTGGATGATGTGTTGCAATGTGTGATCCACTATAATGGAACACTGCACCTCATCTTTGATAAAATACTGTATATAGTATACATACATATATATATATATTTGTAAATACTGTATATTTCTGTATAGTATACGTTTGTGTGTGTTTTTGTTCTGCAGTGCATAGTGATTGAGTGGACTCTGTTTTGTTGTGGGTGGAATTTTAGGGAGTATTGTTAACTTTCTAGTTCAGGTTAGAAAGATCCTGAACAGGAATCTATCATCTCCTCTCTCTTCTTCACTGTTTTCCCCCTCTCTGTCCTCCTTCGCCTCTTGTCTCACTCAGCACTAATTAATATTTCCCCTCCTCCCTCATGATTTCTCCTCTCTATCGTCCTCCATCTAATCTCCTCCTGAGGGATGAGGTCTTCTATGCTGCATAACACAACAACAACACCTGCTGTACTTTGTGTGTGTGTGTGTGTTGTCTGTTCTTTGGCTGAGTGTACCTACTAACTCACACCATCCAGTAAAAGTTGTGTTGGTTGTACTTCTGCTGTCCAGCTCTGTGCATCTTAAACATGGATGTGGGTGACATTCGCAATCTTATGCGTAAAACTCAAGCCTCTATTGCAGAAAACGGCTTCCTGGATAAATGCATCAGTGAGCTTCATAATGTAAGTGTCGCAGTCAGACTCCACTTCCTTTTGAAAGATCTGTGTAGTATATGTGTATATTATATATTTTAGCTGGCTTTGTGGCCTTGTTTCACTGGGGTTTTAGTTTCCCCCTCGACATTTTAGTTTGGCAAAGTCTCAGTTATTGCAGGTGCAGATCAGTTGAGAGCTGTTTTAAAGAAAGTGTTGGATGATGTACAAACAGAAAATCCACAGTTTTGTTGTGTGTTTGAATGAATTTGAAGTCTATGGAGGGCTTTTTAGACTTCAAACAGTGCTTCTTGGCGTCAGTCTGAATGTGCTCCATTGTGGGATGAAAAACTTTGTGGGGGGGATTGAGGATTTTCCTCCAGTCTTAAAAGATGTGATGAGAGCATATGGGACAGAAAAGTTTTCATGAAGTCTTTTTTGGATTATTGTGTATGAGAATTGTAATTCTTACCAGAGAAATGTTTTAATGGATTACACTGTAGCTACTCACAGTTGATCGTTGGGCCTTAAACATCACAATCATAATGTCGTTGTTGACTGGACAGATGCAACAATCCACCTAAAGACATAACTCTTAGGCCCAGGAGAATTGTGTTGGACATATTTTCACAATTATTTTGTACTGGGCTCTTAGTATTAATGCATTAATAGTGATTAATTAAGGGCCATGTTTAACAAGCTTCATGTTCAGCAACTGTGTCTGTTTTGGAGTTCTCTCCCTGTTCTGCAGCGGAGGGACAGAAATAGACAGAGAGGGAGTCGGTTGGTCATGTGGTGTAATGCAACTAATATGCTGAGAGACAATGACAAATAATTCTGCCTTTTTTCTGTCTCACATAAACAGTGTAGACTGTTTGCATATGGTAATGCTGCAGAAAGGGAAAAACAGAAGAGATCAATAGACAGTAAAATTTCAGTAAAAATTATCAAATATATACAGTACTGTACAGAAGTCTTAGGCCACATTAGATTTGTTGTTTTAGCAATGCTATAATGACAATAGAGGATAATTATTTCTATTTCACTCTACTGCAGGGTGTCAAACTCAAATTCACAGTGGGCCAAAATGTAACACTTGGACAAAGTTGTGGGCCAACACTGATATTTATTCACAAACTCTCCCTCCTTGAAGGGTCGGGCTGATTTTGCGATCTCTGCTGCCACAATAAAACTAGCCTTTAGAGAAGCTTGTGATGTGGCTTTTTTGAACAAAGTCTGTTGTGAAACCAAACTTCTTTTCATCTCTTCTACTTTCTGGCATCTTTGAGTAATGTCCAGGTCCTTGTACTTGTCGTGATGTTTTATGTATCATAGTGTCGTCTAATGTTGTACTCCTTGGTTATAGCCACATTGGCTCCACATACAAGACACACAGGTCTGTCTTTTACAAACAGATATTCAACTTCCAACCTGTCCAGAAAGTTCCTTTTTTGGGAGGGGTGGCACGGTGCCAGTAGTAGCATAGGGAAGCTATGACTGCTGTCAACAGAGGAGAGGCTGTTTGTGGAATGCACCAAATCACCAGCAGAGCATTCTGGGATTTTAAGTATTAAGGTGGTCCGTGTCCACCACTGCGAGGGGTCATTGTGACGTCAAAATCGACATCCCCTGCACGGGACCGGGCAGACTGTGCTCTCCGAGTGCGCATGCGCCAGAGTAGGGCTGGGCAATATGGCCTCAAATCAATATCACGATATATTGAGCAGCTCACCTCGATAACAATAAATGAACGATAAGTTCGAAGTTGCTAAATGACGTCATTGCCTAAATTGCATAATTGACCATTTGCCTGATATAAGTGTCCGAGTGTTTTAAAGGGACATGAACATACAGGTAGCCTGCCTACCTACACACACAGCCAAAAACAACTTTTATTTTGTTTTCTTTTTTAATTTTTTTGAGTTATCGAATGTATCGATAACGGCAAAATGACGTCGGTTATCGTCGTACATTTCGATAACGAGACATTTTCGATATATCGCCCAGAACTACACCAGAGCCTACTGAGGGCTTGTGTGAGGAGATCCTGTGTCTCCCCATCTATACAATTACAATTTAAAAGAAAATGAAGAGCCAGACGGCTCAGAACTCTTGGAGTGAAATATAAACAACTGCAGGAAAGGAGGAGAACGGGGGAGAAATTTGGTCCACGGGCCAGAGTTTGACACCCTTGCTTTAATGGAACACATCCAGGAAATATGTATGCAGTTTTTTTGTTGTTTTTTCAAAAAAATAAATACAAAAATCTTACTGTGTTTGTCCTACTATTTCATTAAAAGAAAAAGACGTCTATTATGCCAAGTTTATTCAAGACATGCTTGAGCATTACATACACATGTTGCATAAGTTAAACTCATTGACAGCTCGCTAATATGTAAGACCAGCTTTAAGTCGCATCACTTCATTCCAAATTCCAATGATCACAGAATTTGACAGACAGAAAAAACAACAGAGCCGGTGGTGCCTGAAACTTTTGCACAGTAACATTTGGGGGTGTTAGGGAGAGAGGGAGGGGGATAGGAATTCCTGCAAACTGCAAATGTTGTTGCATTAAAATGTTTCAAGGAGACATTGTGTTGCCTCAGGCTTTTCTTAGATTTTAATTTTTAGAAAACATTTTAGAATGTTGGTCTTTCATCTTAAAGACAATCCCACACTCCGCCATGACCATTTTCCTTATTTTGTCCCCCTCTGTTTCTGAAGTGTCACCCAGCACTCTTTCTTTCTCATTGGTCTCCCAGCTCCTATTAAACTGAACAAATGAAAGGAGTGATATATTGCCTCGTGAAACAACACAGACGAGGCTTCTGCAGGTAAAAACCAGGATCACAGAAGTATCGCTACTGGACGTATAGAGGCTGTCGGCCGACATCTCCACTCTCCCCAACCACTGGTCACCTTATTAACAGTCTGTAATAAAAAAATGTTGCTGTAGTTTAGCAGATGAGCTGATCTTAAAGGAGTATCCTCAACCCTGGTTGCACATAATGTTTTATTATCTTCATTTTCTTCCTCCAATAATTTCCAACAGGCTGTATACACTGAGAGGTGTCATGCTACCATCCTTGACTAAATGATATTTGACCCCAGATGAAGGACATCAAAGGACATTGCATTGTTTTTTTGGAGTGCACTGCAGTCTGTTTTAAAAATAGTTCAATCTTCAGGCTTCAATATAGAAGTTTATAGAAATTAATGTTTGACTTAACACATCATATCTTGAAGTTCCCATCTTTGCATTAGTGTATAGTAGTTACTATTTTTTATGGCGTTATGTGGTAATGCGTCATCATTTGATGATGTTTTACGCTCAATCGATGATATTACTGTTTTCAGTCTCTTACCCCACCTACTCCCTCTGCATCCTCATCTAGGTGGTGGCTAGTGACGGGCTGCGGGCTATGATGGAGTCGGCCCTGACAGCCAGAGACCGAGTGGGCGTGCAGGACTTCGTCCTGTTGGAGAACTTCACCAGTGAGGCCGCCTTCATCGAGAACCTTCGCAAGCGTTTCAAAGAGAACCTCATCTATGTAAGTGATCAGTCTGTACTGGTTTCTGAGGTCCACATTTGTATGCGAGTAAGGCAGCATTGTACATTTTAGTATACATCCTGTTGGAAATTCATTTTCAGTAATGTGACCATATGTTGACTTTCCATCAGACCTACATTGGTTCAGTGCTGGTGTCTGTTAACCCATACAAAGATCTGGAGATCTACACCAAGAACCACATGGAGCGATACCGCGGGGTCAACTTCTACGAGGTCTCGCCACATATGTAAGTAAACAAACTTTGTTATTTGAGACAATGGGGAAAAATGGTTTGGTTAATAATACTTTCATTCATTCTTCTGTATATAAATTAATATGTTATTTTCCTCTTTGTTGACCCTTTCTAAGGGCGCTTTCACACCTAGAGTTTGATTGTTTTGGTCCACACCAGTCAGAAAAATTTTATTTCCACCAGGCTCGTCACCGCCGTGGAACGTAAGCGCCGCAGTCACAGACGTTAGCTCATGATCCAGTGTATTTATTTGAACGGTTGCCACAGGAATGGTCAGGGAATTCCCTGAGAAATCGTCCCATAGGTCAGATACAGAAACAAACGAGTGCATTATATGAGTGTTCATCGAAACATTTCAGAGTCTCTCACGAACTCTCCCACTGCTCTTGCTACTGGCAGTTTTTTTTTTCTTTCCTCTCTTTACTTTTCTTTCACTCTCTTAGCACTTGAGTGTTGGGCCAATATTTTCTCTCCCTCTGAGTGGAAAGAAAGATGTGCTTTGGCACAGAGAGTAGGAGGGCTGAGGAGAAATAAGGGGATGGTGGGATGGAAAGAAAAGAATGTAAATGATGGTAGTAAGAAAGAACTTTCCTCCCAAGGGAGGGAATTCCTCCTGACCTAAACTTGATCCCCAGCATCAAGCTCTCCCCAAACACCCCACTCACTTACTACATACACACATTGTACAGTAAAGACACAGTGATGGCCACATTGCTCCATTTATTGCACTAGTGTTTAGCCTGATGTCAAACTTGTGCCCAAACAGACTGAAACAACACAGCAGTGCTGATAACCTCACAGGAATGACAAGTGATACAGCGTCAGGCTGCATTCCACACTGGACTCTATGATTCATGCTGGTAACATCCAGTATCTTTCTATGCAGTGCTTTCATATGATACAGAGTCCACATATACGGTTTTCAAGAGCAACACAGGAGATTTTCTTTTAAAACACATTGTTCAAATCATGTGGCTCAGTTTACTAAATTCCATTTAGTTCATTGAACATACAGTTTATAATATGTATATGTCATGTGAGTGATTTAATGTTTTTCTTTTATTGAACTGATTATTGAAAATTCAAATTTATCGGTGGAGATTTGTAACAATCCATAGGTAATAATTAGTTTTCACACCCATATAGAGCTGCAACAATAATTGACTGTTAATCAATTACTAAATTAATCTATGAAACTATTTTGATAATTTTAAAAGTTTTCAGATTTTTCAGCTTCATAAATGAGAATATTTGCTGGTTTAATTTCTCCATATAACAAAGCGAATTATGAAACTGAAGAACACCTGAGAACATCATTACTTTGAGGTTTGACATCAACATTTTTCAACATGTCCTGCCATTTTATGGACAAAACAACTATTCAAGATTAATCAATAAATTATTTATCATGTTAATTGATTAGGAAAATAATCATTTGCCATATCCCTACACCCACAGCACTGACTTTAATCATTAACTCAAGGTATCTGTGGGGTCTTATAAAGTCTTAAAAAGTCTTAAATCCAATAATTTGAATTTAAGGCCTTAAAATGTCTTATATTCTCCTAAAATCTCATAAAAGGTCTTAAATACAGTTTTGAAAGGACTTAAAAATCTATTAACGTGACTTTTATTTAAACCATGCATAAACTTCAGTCTCGCTTTGAAATGTTTCTATTTTTGAGGATGCGATAACATAACTACAACACGGAACTAAAGTAGGCCACCTGTGCTGCCCGGTGACAATTTATCGAGCACCACTAGTTAGTGTGCTGTGCGCGCGCCGCGGTGTGTTTCAGTTTAGCATAGCAGTAGAGAAAACTTAATTAAAGCCCACAGCTAAGCCGAGTTGCAAGGTCAAAGATTTGTGGCTCTAATTTTCCTTCATGTCTTTTGTACTTCTTTGCCAGTATGGATTTGAAATGGGTCTTAAATTGTATTTATCATGGTCTTAAAAAAGTCTAAAAAAGTCTTAAATTTGACTTGTTGAAACCTGCAGAGACCCTGTAACTGTACGCATTAATCAGGACCTGACTATTAAATAATCAGTATGAGGGTTTTTCTATATATTGATGTATCGTGTCAACTGCTTAAAGTAAAATTAAAGATGAAATAGATAGAACCACCACATTTTTGTAATAGCTTGCAATGGACAAACTAAAAATATGTTTTTTATGCTAACTAAAGGCTACATCACTCCTCCAACATAGTTGACAGAGAAGAGTGAAATGAGGATATTCAGCTGCACCATGGCAATCTAAGATAGTTTTTACAGTTTTTCAGTGTCTTAAAATTTTATTTTTAATCGGAACCCATAACAATAGTTTGTGTGTCATAAAATTCTTGTTAAAACGTTGTGATGTTCAGCCAGAAATGTTCTTCCATCGAGTATGTGTTTTCCTGTTTTTGGTTGAAAAACACATGTTTTGTGTTTCAGCATTAGTCTGCAGCTCTGGCAAACAGCCTGCTGTCCGCCTTTCTGCCTGACTGTGACTTTCCCTTCATTCCTCCAGCTATGCTGTAGCGGATAACTCGTACCGCTCCATGAGGACAGAGAGGAAGGACCAGTGCATCTTGATCTCTGGTGAGAGTGGAGCTGGGAAGACCGAGGCATCCAAGAAGATCCTACAGTACTATGCTGTGACCTGTCCCATCAGTGACCACGTGCAGACCATCAAAGACAGGCTCCTGCAGTCCAACCCTGTACTGGAGGTGAGACGCAGCAGCACACATACTGTATTTGATATGTTGTCATCAGAGGTATTTACCACAGACCATATACTGTATAAAAAGCGGACGTAGTCTTCCAGTTCTCCTATGGACGCCAATGTACTGTAAAAACATTCTCATTAGCCACCAGGGGGGATTCTGCCGATGAGTCGCACATCTCATTTGATTTATAACATCAGTAAACAGTCTCCACCACTAGTTTCAGGTCTTCTTCAATAGAACATGATGTTCATTTTATAAATCACTTTTTGATGGATGGGAAATAGATAAATGGATAACGAACTAGAGAAAATTTGTGATTAACAATTAACAGTGTTAGATTTAAGACTAACCTGTTTTCCACAATTTGCTTCAAAACACAAAATGACAGGAAATGTTTTGGAAGGATAATTTTCATCTCTCCAGACAAGTTCAGAGACCGTTATAATCCATGCCTGTTGGCCCAACACATTACTGAGACACTTAATTGGGGCCTGAGCGCCATGTTCGGTCATAAGTCATGCTCATGGATGTGGTGAACTGGCTCTCCTACAAATTTGCAAAACAAAAAGCATCTCCCAAGGTACAGTTCACCTACATTCAATTCAATATAATTCAGTACAGTCATGTAACAAGGCAAGCCCTACAAATATGCCTGTGGACCAATGCTCTACGCTCAATGGGAAGTTGGCCATTTTTAATTTACAATATTTTTTCCCTCCTAGAGATTTGACACAATCAAATTCAACTTCGATCTGTGCTTTCTAAAGACATTTGAGTAGAAAATGTCTCTAAATGTAAATGTAACTCTAAATGTATTAAGAGTTTGGGTTTTTGGCGTGATATTGTTTGATGTGTTTATTCTCATAGGTTGATCTTACTCACTTCAAATATGGTCAGCAAAGATGGAAAACCTCATTCATTATTTAATCTACAGGTGAAAAGTCATGTGGTCATTTTCAGAGTGTGATTTGACCAAAGCATCATCATAAAGTTACTACAAATCCTTTAATTATCATTTCACCCGTGAAAGCAGGGACAGATGATGATGTTAAATGTGAGTTGTCATCCAAAGATTTTGTGCAGCAAAGTGAATCCTCCACTATGATGGAGGAAGTTGTTCTGACTTTGCCCTTACTTGGCTATTTTTTGTTCATCTACATGCCAATTAAGAATTACAGTCAGTGCACCACCTGCTGGCAAAAGTAAATAAACCTTGTGTGGAAAAACACTATTGTAATTCCATTAAATTTTCAGGGTGTGGTCCAGTCGACCAGCACCTAGGCCGTGGTTGCAGCAGGCCCTAACGTGTATGAGGTGTGTGAGGGATCGTCCAGGTCTGCTTGCAGCCCGAATGTTGTTTTTTTTGTTTTTTTCATACACAGGAGCACACATGAAAGCATCATGAACATCTCTTGCTCAGATTGAGCAGGAAATATGTTGGTGAATCATGATAAAGTGTAAAGAATGGAATACTGATTGTTGCTGGCCGGTGTGCTTGGAGAATGGAAGCAGTGGCAGAGCTTACCGGAGCACTTGTTTTCATGTCTGGCATGTTTCACCCAGATGTTTTCCAGATGTGTTTACACATGATGTGTGTTTACTCCATGCCCTGTAATCTGTGCTACTGTCATGGAGACAAACACTGCAGGGACTCGAACAACTGTGGTTCCTCACCGCAACTTGTTTTTTTTGTCCGCCATCACACTTTTTCCACCCCCTTTTTGTCTGCCAATCATTATCCCTCTTTTTCCTCCTCCACAGGCCTTTGGCAATGCCAAGACGCTGCGTAACGACAACTCGAGCCGCTTTGGCAAGTACATGGACATTCAGTTTGACTTCAAGGTGAGTGGAGCTACTCCAAGCATGAGTGAACAGTGTCCTCCATACTTTGTGTGCGAAGCAGTTATAAATATTTTTTCTCTTTAAAAGAAAATCCAAACTTAATATTAAGATTTAAACTTTATCATATGCTACCTACCTACTACCTCAGTACCCTAGCCTCACCCACTCCTCCTTTTCTTCCTCCTCCTC
The DNA here is from genome assembly GCF_963457635.1 of Microchirus variegatus. Lineage (NCBI taxonomy): Eukaryota > Metazoa > Chordata > Actinopteri > Pleuronectiformes > Soleidae > Microchirus > Microchirus variegatus. The sequence continues at coordinate 17,402,480 of NC_139804.1, forward strand.
CTCCTCTCCCTCTCCCTGGCCTTTGTACCATTGGCAGGGCGCCCCAGTGGGAGGCCACATCATCAACTACCTGCTGGAGAAGTCCCGCGTCGTCCACCAGAACCACGGAGAAAGAAACTTCCACATTTTCTATCAGTTGATTGAAGGAGGAGAAGAAGACCTGCTGAGAGGCTTGGGTCTGGAGCGGAACCCTCAGCAGTACCAGTACCTCGTCAAAGTACGTTCATCCACTACTTACATTACATTAAATAATATTGTGTATTTTATCAGATGAAGGAGAAAAAGAAAATAGGATAAATAATTGGACCCAAAAAAAAATCGACATCACTTATGGTCATTGACTAGTAATTAATTTTAAAGGAATAGTAAAGGATTTTTTTTTGTGGTTGCATGGGGTACTGGTAAAATTCAGGCTGAGACACAGACTCTCCCTCTTACTAAAAGCATGTCTGCCAAGAAAAAAAGAAAAATCGATTTTAGCCTCTGAACAAACATCTTATAGAGACATAATATGTCTGCTGCTTTTTCTCAGTTGGAGGTTTGAAACAACAGAGGCTTCATGATACATGATATTGTATTATTCATTATCCTGGTTATGTGTTGTGCTACAGGATGGATTGAGTCGCTGTACATTGTACGTTTACTTTAACAATAAATCTGAGTCCGTTTCAGTGATGCAGATTCTTCTGAAGCAGCAGTGACAGGATGCAAGACAATGCATTTTAAAGAAAATATGCCTGCTTTTTTACTTTTGCTCAGGATCTTTGTCCATCTTAAGTTTTGAGATACATTCATTGCACATGATATGGGGAATTCACACTCCGTCACTCACTTCAGAGATGCAGCATAGCACTTTAAAAAGTTTATGTTTAAGCCGATGGTTGTCGGTTATTTTAATGTTTTAGATGTTACTTTTCACTGCACCTGTGACTCCTCCCCTCTGTGCAGCAGTGTCTGTGTGAGTTTCAGTGCTGAGTGATGTAACACCCTTGCATGAGAGCAAGTGGAAAGCGATGGAGGATGAAAGATCTTGCAATGGTGCCACTGCTGAATCAATGTTGGGAAAATACTGCAATTTATTTTTCGATTCGTGGCATCCTGTTTTTTTTCTCCCATCAGCTCACCACTGTAATTTGATGTTGTGAGCTTACCTGAACTTTCTTCTCTGCACAGGGAGAATTTAGGTCAGTGTAAGAGGGTGGAGTGTGGTTTCCTGTTGCAGGTTTCCCCAATGATAATAGATACAGTGAGACTGCACAATATAGATAAGAAAAATCCTATTTTGGCTGAATATATGTAAAATAGTCTGGAATTTATTTATGAGTGATAGGAGTATTAATATTGTGGTGTGAATTGTGAAAAATAATTCAAAGAATATAATCACTTAATGTACAAATAATGAGTCCTCAAGATTCAGGTGCTCCTTCCTCCTCTCCTGCCTCACACATACTTCATATGATGTTGTTTGAGACATTGGGGTGAGACGTCGTCCAGACAGGAAGCGAGATAAGGTGTAGTTGATTGTTGTTTCTTCCACACTCCACACCAAAACCGGAGCATGGCTTTAAAGTGAAAGTATAAACAGCCCTAGATGTATGTATGTAAATATGTCTATTTTTAGTGGGAAAACTTGCAACACTGCCAGTAACTGTTGGCCCTTAAATAAAAACCTACAGATGCACATAGAGCGATTCATCCGTACAGTGTATTTCACAGGGAAGTTCTAGAGTGTTTTTGTCTCTCACTCACCCTCTCACTCCTGCTCTGTCTGGATCTCTGCTGTCAGGAGTCCACTGGTCTCTTCCATGTACGTCCCTGTGGGAGTTCTGCTTAATAGGTTCTTAGCCGCTGAGTCAGGAGCTACTCTCAGGGGAACTTTTGCCTTAAGGCACTAACCTACCCTCCATGTACACACACACACATACACCACTGAGCATGAACACCTTGTGCGTGTCTAAATAGGTGTTTACTGAACCTGTTAATAGGTGTTTACATGTTAACACCATCACCTGCGTTATTGAATTTGCAAGGACATGTTAAACTAAATGGTAAATAAAGAGCTCATTCAAACCTCTTTAGCTCGTTAACCTGTGTTTTTTTGTGTTTGTATGTGTTCCTTTTAGGGTAACTGTCCCAAAGTGAGCTCCATCAATGACCGCAGTGACTGGAAGGTGGTGAGAAAAGCCTTGACTGTTATTGGCTTTAACGAGGACGATGTGGAGGTGAGGACTGGTGCCAAGCGGTGTAAATGATGTTTGTTTTGTCCCCCAAAGTAGCCTGAGAGGTGGAAACCTGAGAAAATAGTAGCAGAAGCCTGTTTCCACAGTGCAGAAGTGGATTTTACACTCTCCTGCTACATTTCCTAAGGCTTTACAATAATAATAATACTAGTATAAAAGTTTTCAAAACAAGAGTGCTTTACATCATAATCGTACATTCGGAGCAAAAAGCATTTTAAAACAGTAAAAAGCGTTTGCAACATTAAGTTAACAATGATATGAATATAACAATCAATTAAAGCTGTAACTAACTTTGTTATATGGAGCAAAGAAACCAGAAATGATTCCCATTTAAGAAACTGTCAAATCAGATAACTTGTTTTAAACACTCAAACTTATTAACAGATTGTCACAATAGTCAATGATTAATTAATAATTGATTCATAATCAATTTATTGACCAAGCATTGCAGCCCTACAATTATTTATTAAATATGATCAGCACTGTAACAGTCGAAGGTTTTCTCAGTGAACAATTTAAACAACAGCAAGTTTAAACAAAACCCTTCTTATCTTCACTTATAGTCACTCAAGACTTTTACTGGGCTGCGAATTCTTACAGATGTTATTGTACTGCAGCTTCTCATCTCTTTATGACAATCTCTCCTCTCTACCTTCAACACCACCCTCTCCTTTCATTTCCATCTCTCCCTTTCCCCCTCGTTACCTGCGTTTTTTTCTCTATGTAGGAGTTGTTGAACATCATCGCCAGCGTGCTCCACCTGGGAAATGTGCAGTATGGCAGCGAGGAGGGCAACGCCTGCATCACCTCTGATACACAGATAAAGTACCTTGGCAGGGTAAGACGATGCTATGCACCAACTGGCTTCATAAACACTGCTAACAGGAGATGAGGGAATAAGATTATTCTCTGCTGGGAACAGGTCTGACAGTACAGCTAGGAATAAAAAAGATATGTGAAATGACAACCTTTAGGCTGTTTTCCATCCACCTGTTTACACATTTTCAATTTGAGTAACTTCAATAGTCGAAGAAAAACTCCAAGGCACTCACTTTTACACTATTAAAATGCCTTTAATATAACACATACGGGACTTACCCACAAGAGGAGCCTGCATCTCTTCTGTCAAAACAGGACCTCTACTCATGATTTGCAGTGGTCCATCGATCGACTACTGCTTTATCCTCCACATGAGGGACACAGGGCTGCTGGTGCCAGCTGACATAGGGTGAAAGATGGGGTCACACCCTGAACAGGTCGCCAGTCCATCACAGGGCCAACATACTGAAATGAACAATCATTCACTCACACACTCCATCCATCCATTATCTACCACTTTATCCTCTACAGGAGGGTCGCGGGGAGTGCTGTGCCTATCTCAGCTGACATAGGGCGATAGGTGGGGTACACCCTGGACATCTCACCAGTCCATCACAGGGCCAACATACTGAAATGAACAATCATTCACTCACACCTACCTAATTTAGAGTGTTAGAGTGCAGTTAACATCTGCATGTTTTGGACTGTGGGAGGAAACTGGATAACCCAGAGAAAAACTAACGCACAAACAGGGAGAACATGCAAACTCCACACAGAGAGACCCAGACGATGGTGCAAACCAGCAACCTGCAACCTTTTAGCTGTGAGGCAACAGTGCTAGCCACTGTCTGTAGCCCGATGGCAGTGATCTTATTTACAAAAAACAGTTCAGTGGTTTAGAGCGCAGTTCGCAGTTATTGCAGTATAATCTTGAATTGCAGTTATTTTTGTCAGGATATATAACAGGAATATATTTACATATATATATATATATATACATATATATAATTTCATATCAATTCTGGGGCGATAGAAAATGACTACATGTCATGAATTAATTATCATCAAATACACTATGCTGTCAAAGAGGATAATTGTACAATGTAATTGTATATCCCTCTGAATCATAATCCAACTATTGTACCTGTATTTGCAGTACACAAGCCTATATGAGACTTCAGATTACTGATCTCCACTGTTGTGTTTACATGCTTGTCACTGTTACATCTGTAGTGTGTGCTAATGTGTGTGTTGTTGTGCTTCTCCAGTTGTTAGGAGTGAATGGCTCAGTGCTGACGGAGGCACTCACACACAGGAAGATAATTGCCAAGGGAGAGGAGGTAGGTTTGCATAAACACCGTCATTGTAGAGCCAGTGTGTAATAAGTATTTGTATCCAGAGCTCTCCTAATGTCTGTGTAATGTCTGGAGCGGAAAATTATATTGTTACTGTCTGTGTTGTACTATGAAGGAGTCTGTTTTTGACATGTCCACTCTGTCTCAATGTGGTGTTTGTTAATGTGTGTGTGTTTGTTAATGTGTGTGTGTGTGTGTGTGTGTGGGGGGGGGGGGGGGGGGGGGGGGGGGTGCGTGTGCGTGTGTGTGTGTGGTGTGTGTGTTTTCATCAGCTGATGAGCCCACTGAACCTAGAGCAAGCTTCATCTGCCCGAGATGCTCTGTCCAAGGCAGTGTATGGACGCACCTTCACCTGGTTGGTCAACAAGATCAACACCTCACTGGCTTACACGGTAGTAATAATAATAATAATAATAATAATAATATAATAAAATACAGGTATCAAAGGTAAAATTTTGAGAACTTGAAACAATAAAAGCTAAAAAGGTATACACACACACGAACAGCACACACAGGTTATTGCAGCTATTCTTCTTAGGAATCTGCATTGACTTCCATTCATTTGCACAGCCTTAACAACGTGTTATCCCTGACCTCAACCATAACCACTTAATGCCTAACCTTAACTCAACCACAATTCAGAGACCAAGTCATTTACTTTTCTGTTTTTAAATGAATCTAATTTAATTTGTTTCACACAGTTGCACAGAACACATCCATGACTATTCTTTTACAGCACAGCTCTACCTTGTGGACGTTCACAATACTACAACTTGGGCATTTGTTATCATAGTTGTAGTAGTAGTAGTTTCAGAGTGAGCCTAAATTGACTTAACAAAATGAATATGGCCTTTGTATGCATGGACATTTAATGTAATTACAGTGTTTTCGTTTATTCCTCAACTTATTCCATACATCAGTATGTTTGAATGAGATATACTTGATGTTTTAATACACATGATTTAATGCATTAGAATCCAGATTTGAAAGGTTTTTGTGCATGTTAGCATGATAACCTTGAGTCAAATGTAAGTTTTGTTGTGTTTCTTTCACAGGATGACTCCAGCAAGAATTACTCTGTCATTGGTCTGCTGGACATCTATGGCTTTGAGGTCTTCCAGAACAACAGGTAGAGTTGAGAAAGCACTCAGAGCAACTCTTACGCTCTGTTTCCCCACTAGCTATGTTTACATGGACACAATAAGCCTGATCCTAATAAAAATATGTCATGTAAACACGGCAATCTGAAAACTTTGATCCAATACAGCCCATTTGGAAAAAAAATGTCTTTCCGGCTGAGAAAGCTGGTAGTCAATAAGTCGATTGTCATGCAGATCAATGTTCATATAAACAGACCAATCATGACTACCGGGTTTGGTGTTATCATGTGTCTGATCCACGTAAAGTTGACATGTTTCTGTTTTGTTACTGCTGTATTTTCATTACAAAATAAGAATAATGAACAGACATGACATGGATGAGGAGGAAAATGGCACAGATAGTGGACAGTGAGGAGATGAGCAGACACATGCTGCGTGTGTTTACGACCGACATGGAAGTGAAGCTTCTTCTTCTGCTTCTACTTCTGGAGAATTAGACAACACTGCATGTCAAAATAGTCTATTCCAACTGAACATTTTTAATGGGGCCATGACCTACATCCCCAGAATATTTAATCCAAATATGTCCTTTACTGAGACAGAAACAAACAAATCCAAAAACATAACCTCATTGGTAGATGTAATGATTGATTTTCAGAAAGTAGGATAAAGCGGTAAAAATTGATAAATGTTTGTGTTTCCAGTTTGATTTGTCTTTATACTTCTCAGGGAATTACATTAATTAAATTATTTTTATACAATTGTGTCACTTAGCTCTGAGTGTTGAGCTAAAGAAGCAATGTAATTGATTTATATGTGATTTGTGGTTTTATTTTTTTCTTTGTATAGTGTGTGTCTTGTAACGTCATACTGAATGATTTAGCAAGCAGTAGTATAACCAGTGTGATGACAGTTAATCTGTTAGTTTGTGAAGTGAGAGGAATTACTGCAAACAGAGTGTATATATACAAATATAATATATAAATATAATAATTTAGTCAAAGTTAAGGTATTTGTCTCACCCCCCACCACACTCTCTAATGTCAGATTGTATCCACTGGTGGGTGATCTAATCACTGTTTTTCTTCTTAAAGGGTCTACTCTGTGTACTAATGTGTTTTGTGTGTGTGTGTTTGTTTGTGTGCTGCAGCTTTGAGCAGTTCTGCATCAACTACTGTAACGAGAAACTGCAGCAGCTCTTCATTGAGCTCACCCTCAAGTCGGAGCAGGAGGAGTATGAAGCCGAGGGCATAACGGTCAGACATCACCTCCTTCCTTCTCCACTTCACTGTCTGCTTCCTTTCCCTTCCCGCTCACAATCCTCTCTCCTATTAAATCCAAGATATTTGCACACACCCTTGCACACAAAGTAGAAAGTCTTACTGACACTGCACCCCCCTCGCCCCTTACAAAGAGAGTCTAACGCGCTAGTGGTTGCCCCTTGTGTTTTCCAGAGTTGAAAATTAAATATATAATACATTGTGCCCTTTCACCAATCCCTTTGTTCAAAGTAATTTACAGGACATGCCCATACTTTTTCCTAAATGCTGCCTCATCAGTCCCTTAACCCTCTTAATGGTCTTTAGTTCATTCACATATATATCATAAATATATACATTTTAAATATTTATTTAAAAGACTTTAAATGTGTGTGCAAAATTAAATATGTGCAACAAAGGAGGAAACGGAGTGAGTCATATAAAGCTGATGGGCTTAATCAGTTCTGTGTGAACTCATTTGACAATGGTTTGACTGCAACAGACATTTGTTTGTACTGAAAACTGAAAATTAGAGACGACTTATCCGAACAGATGTGCAACTTTGTTTGATTTCATTCACAGCTGCTTCCTTGTCTCTGTGCCTTCATCTCTTATTTGTTGCATTTATACGGTATTGTTTTGCATCTTTGGAACAAGGGCCTGTTTGTGTTTTTGTGTCTAATGTAAATGCACTGGTCAGGGAGCAAACAGGTTGTGGGAGAAACTTGGATTCACCTCTCAAAGAGCCCATTATTATCTGACATCAGCACTGTGGGCCGTGCTGTCTGCCATCTGTGGGAATTATGTGGCAGTTACTGAAAACATAACCTAATAATGCTGAACTCAGCCTTTAGAGCTGTGCGTGTGTGCATGCATGCACGTCCAGACTCCTTTAATTGTGCAGATGATTGACTTTATAGTTATAAAATACTTTAGAACAGATGGAATTTTTGGCATTGACACAAACATCTGGCTTCAAAAAACAAGAAAAAAAGAGATTTCATTATAATGTGATTGTAAGATACAAGGTTAAGTAATGTTCACATCTGGCTAAACTTTTCCCTTATGTCTAAGGAAAATGATGGTTTTATCTTTTCAGTGGGAGCCAGTGCAATACTTCAACAACAAGATCATCTGTGACCTGGTGGAGGAGAAGTTCAAAGGCATCATCTCCATTCTGGTGAGGAGATGCTCTGCTCTCACTGTCTCTGCTACAAGTGCTTCATCATTCAAGAATATCTAAAAGACAGATCTCATTTCAAAAGAAAGTGGGCGTTAATTTAATATTTAAATTCATTTAGAGAGGTGAATTGTGAATTGGTGATGTGCTGAAGGAGGTAGAACCTTTACACTTCCCTGTGCCACCAAATGATGTCATATACTGTATGTAATAGCCATCTTTAGGTTCCCAAAAGAAATGAACACAGAAACGTTACATCTCCAGTTATTGTTTTATTGGCATATCAAAGTTATGTACAAAATCATTAGACAGTAGATCAAACACACATTTTGTAGTAAAACTATAAATATTGGCCAAGATATAGATGTAAACCCCCCAAAAAGCATCGTCATAGGTCACAAGATTTTTCTGATAAAACCAAAGTATGTTCTTATTATGGTTCATTTTCTGAGAACTAGACTTCTATGACAGAGTATTAGGGCCATACCTAAGAAAACAACATATCTAAGCTTTTGAGAATAAAGTCGCAATATTAAGAGAGAAAAGATGTAATATTACTAGAATAAACATGTAATATTATGATTTTTTTTAGTGGTGTTATACCTCCATCCACATGATGTGATGGCTAATTCCACCTAGAGCTGCAACTAACGATTATTTTCATATATCGATTAATCGGTCGATTATTTTTCACAATTAATTGAGTAATCGTTTATCCATAAAATATCAGAAAACGTTAAAAAAAGTGTTTGATCGTTTGTCAAAACCTGGAAATTATGATACTCTTGAATGTCTTGTTTTGTTAACGAAACAAAATGATTCACTTTTAATATTCACATTTAAGAAGCTAAAACAATCAGAAATCTTGTTTTAATCATGAAAAAAGCTTACAACCGATGAATCGATGATCAAAATAGTTGTTGATTAATTTAGTAATCAATTAATAATAAAGTAATTGTTTCAGCTCTAATTCCATCTATGCCGCAATTCATTGCAGTGCTATACAGCTTCAGTTTGGCATAATGCCATAAAGCATTGGGCCTTCTGTTGTTGTACTGATGACATCAGAGACCCTGTGCTCACTGCAGTTCCACTCCTTCTGTATCCAAAATCTTAAGTATCAATTGACTTTGTTTGTTGAGAAACTATAACCTGATGTTAGCAGCAGCAGCCATTTCCTCCATGTCTGTGTGATGATTCTCTCTTCTTACACAATCTTTTCAAAGTCCTGATAATGGTGCTAATGTGGTGCTGATGTGACAAAACATTAAGTATTTCCCTTTTTGTTACAATATTCTCCACGTTCCTCATCCTTTTTCAGGTTGCAGCAGATCGTCTGAGATTTAGCTTGAAAAGGGGAAAAGGAGTTTAAAATAGAGTTGAGTGAATATGGGCGGAGCCTTTCGGAAATGGAGAGATTTCCTTGGTTTATTTGTCATGTATTAAGATCATGACAAATAAACCAAGAAATCCTATTACGATTTCATGCTCACCAGGAGGGAAAATCCTCCATCTTAAAACAGTCGTATGACCCTGGGAGTAAATCTTTTTTTTTTTCTTTTTTTTTAAATCAATCTTAACTTCTGCAGCTTTAATAAACAAATAAGATATAATGTATTGACTGATGAGCTGATGAAGATTTTTTTTATTGGGCATATTTTATCATCTTGAGACAAAGCCAGACAGTTTCCCCCTGCTAATGTCTTCTGGCTCCAGCTTCATATTACCTTGTGGACATGAAAGTACTATTGATCGTTTCATCCAGTCAGCATGAAACGGTGCAGGATGCTATCAAATGCACGTAAATGATGAAATGACGTGGGTCCCATCATTTCTGACATGTTTATTTTTTCCTTGTGTGAGATCATGACTGACTGCTGCTCTTTCTCTCAGGATGAGGAGTGTCTGAGACCTGGAGACGCCAGTGACATCACCTTCCTGGAGAAGCTGGAGGACACTGTGGGAGGACACCCACACTTTGTCACGTGAGTTTGCTGAATCTTTTTGATGCTCTTGTAAATATGGTATTTGAACTGTTTATTGACGTATCCACACTGTGTGTCTGTGTCCCTGCAGTCACAAACTGGCTGATGGAAAGACCAGGAAGATCATGGGTCGTGATGAATTCAGACTGCTGCATTATGCTGGAGAGGTCAACTACAATGTCAATGGTATGTGTAATTGTTTTATGTCTTTGGTGGTTTGGTGTTGTGTTGAATTTGCCATGGACATCAGGCATACACATTGAAAACACAATTGTTATTTTAAATAATGCTTTTGATAAATGAATGAAACTGCACATGTAAAATGTGTCATCAAATATGAATCATTAAACACTGTCAAATATTCAGATATATATTATATTCAATCGTTTTTTTTTCTCCTCAGGATTTTTGGACAAGAACAACGACCTGCTCTTCAGGAATTTAAAGGAGGTGAGACAGAGTTTAGAATAGGGGGAATATATATTATGATAAACGCAGCAACATAACTGTTGTTTACTGCAACTACTTTTATATGGGACCCCTTTAACTTTAACCAGTGCATCAAAAATGCAGTTCTACCTCAGTGGGACCAGCATTTGAGCATGAGTACTGGCTCTAACATGGTCAATGTTAAGAAAATGTCTAGAAAAGGCAATGAAAGGATGCCAAAAACAAATTACACACACACACACACACACACACACACACACACACACACACAGGTTTGTGCAGCTCTGTCTTAGGACTCTGCATTGACTTCCATTCATTTGGACAGTCTAAACACACAACCATAACCACTTAATGCCTAACCCTTACCACAACCTAACTGCAGTACAAATCCTAGCCCTAAACTTAACCAATTCCTCAGAAAGAATGTTCTGCCAGATTAGGACCAGGTTTTGGTTTCCACTACTGGTCCTGACAAGGTCTGTGAACACAAGGGCACTCTCTTTGTCTGATAGTATTCCCTAACCGTAATATGTTTTAGCACTGTTCATCCTTTTCAGGTTTAAGACCTGGTTTGTAGACTCACAGTTAAACTTGTGTTTACATACAGTAAGGGTTAGACTAAGGGTGAAGGTTAGGTACTTAGCTATGATGGTTAAGGTTAGTGTAAAGAGTTAAGAGAGTGTAAGAGAGATAATATATTATGGCTATGGTGTGTCCTCAGAAGGATATTAAAAAACGTTTATGAGTCTGTATGCTGTAGTTTTTTATTTTGTTTACATGGGTTGCATTTTCAACCTGGCTTATATAACATATTCTCATTATGCTCATTGTTTGAATCACTTCGATCTATGAATGAGATGGATGAGACCTATGTCGTAAACTAGAATGTTATGGTTCTTTCCTTTTGCCAATGCAGGTGATGCAGACATTCACCCTGTTGTACGTTTATTTCGCATCAAAATAATCTTGGAGACATTATTTGAAGGTTGACATACTACATTGTGTCTCTTTAAAAGTTACGACACTGCAGCTTTAACGTCGATGGTTTGACTCTGGTAAAGCTATGTAAATGATTTCAAGGTTAAATATTCTGTTTGTGTGTCTGTGCAGGTTATGTGCATGTCAGAGAACAAGATCCTGAACCAGTGTTTCGACAGGGAGGAGCTGAGTGACAAGAAACGTCCTGACACGGTGAGATTCCTCTGTTTGTGGATTCCCTCCTTTTTTTCCTGCCTGTTTTCCACACGCGTATGAATCAGACTCTCATGCATTCCAACATACTTTCCCACAGATAAACAAACAGTGGTGTGTTTCCCCTCTGCAGTGGTGAGTGGGCGGTCTGGCGGGGATTCTCTGCGGCCTCCCACTCACTGAGGAATGCCCTGACACTTGTGTGCCCTTCACACACACATACATAAACAGTCACACACACTTGCACAGGGTGCTGTCACAGGCTGGTCAGTTAAGAGTCCCAGTTGACACTGGGCCCAGTGTTCAGTCTCAACCGGCCTGTCAGTCACGCCAGCCCCTCCTCTGTTTATGTGGCTCCTCATTAGCTCATCACCTCTGTCTGCAGGCTGCCATTTGCATCCATCCACTGCTCACCTCTTCACTTTCTGCTCTCTTTTTAATTACTGACTCACGTCCCCTCCTGTCCTCCGATCCATCCCTCCCTAACCATCTCTCTGTTTTCTGCCGTGTGTTTGGTTTGCCTTTACAGGCAGCCACCCAGTTCAAATCCAGTCTGGCGAAACTCATGGAGATCCTAATGTCCAAGGAGCCGTCATACGTCCGCTGCATTAAGCCCAATGACGCCAAACAAGCAGGTATGAAGTCTTTCTTTCCTTTTGTAGCAGATAACAAAGCAATGTGAATGCTTGATAAGTCATAAAACAAACATGTTCATGTTCCTCTCATGATCATTTAATCACCGAGCGTGCACATTACAGGATCAACAAACAATTTGTGCTTTCTTTAGTGTTTTCACTGATTATTTTTGGGAAAATCAAAGTTCAGGAACCATTTTTACTGAGTAGTTTATCTTTCTGTGGAGTGATGTGATGATTTTTCAGTATTCTGAAATTGTGTGAATAGATATGTTGTATTACACAGCATTTACAGGATAATTTAGTTTGAACAATTGTCAGAGCCGCCATTTGAATATCTGTCACAGAGTGAAGACGGTGTTCTTTTCACTGGCTTTCAACTCCAGTTGAGGTTGAGACCTCGATTGTATTATTATTAGCATGTTAAGCTGTTTGGACAACTGTGGTTATTTCAAACATTCTATATAAATTAGCGTTGACTTGACTTGAATTAATAATAGATCTGATATAGTACTTTGATCATTCAATATTTTCTTGATCATAAAAAGACTATTGATAATTTATTTTAAGGATACAAAACAAATATTGTATCAATGATTGCATTTACAAAACAAAATATTTATACTCCAATAACTACCTAATTTGTAAATATATTTATTATCATAAGGTGGTAGCAGAATTAAGTGATGAAATGTATGAGATTTATTGACGAAATTTACCAGGGTCTGTGAATGCATCTTTTT